>NW_011495077.1:1517357-1521523 GCF_000754665.1 Bison bison bison | reverse complement strand
TTTTCACTCACCTCTTTCACCTTCATCAAGAGGCTTTTTAGTTCCTCTTCACTTTCTGCCATAAGGGTGGTGTCATCTGCATATCTGAGGTTATTGATATTTCTCCTGGCAATCTTGATTCCAGCTTGTGCTTCTTCCAGCCCAGCGTTTCTCATGATGTACTCTGCATAGAAGTTAAATAAACAGGGTGACAATATACAGCCTTGATGTACTCCTTTTCCTAAGTTATAATATAAACTAGTCATTTTTTGCTAGCATTTAGCTGACTCCAGTTTTTTATTTTGTATAAAATGTTATCCTTTTCGTTAAGTCTGTACACATTATCTTCAATTATGTCCTTAGGATCAGTTCAGTTCAGTTGCTCAGTCGTGTCTGACTCTTTGCGACCCCATGGACTGCAGCACACCAGGCTTCCCTGTCTATCATCAATTCCCGGAGCTTACTCAAATTCATATCCATTGAGTCAGTGATGCCATCCAACCATCTCATCCTCTGTTGGCCCCTTCTCCTGCCTTCAATCTTTCCCAGCATCAGGGTCTTTTCCAATGAGTCAGTTCTTCGCATCAGGTGGCTAAAGTATTGGAGTTTCAGCTTCAGCATCAATCCTTCCAATGAATATTCAGAACTGATTTCCTTTAAGATAGACTGGTTGGATCTCCTTACAGTGCAAGGGACTCTCAAGAGTCTTCTCCAACACCATAGTTCAAAAGCATCAATTCTTCTATACTCAGCTTTCTTTATAGTTCAACTCTCACATCCATACATGACTACTGCAAAAACCATAGTTTTATCCTTAGGATAACTGCCTTAAAGTGTGTTGAATGAAAAGATACACAGCCTAAGAGCTGAGAATTATGCTTTATGGACACTGAGAGAGGCCAAACTAAGAGTTTGGAGTGGAGAAGAGTTTGTCAGAATTTGGAGTGGAGAAAGGTTTATTGCAAGGCCAAGCAAGGAGAATGGGGAGGCTAAAAAGATTCAAAGTCCCCAGTGGGTTTCAGGGAAGCTTTTATTAAATTGGAAGTATAGTGGGTCTACCATGTTGTTTCTGATATACAGCAAAGTGACTCAGTTATGCATATGTATTCTTTCAGATTCTTTTCCACTACAGGTTAATACAAGATACTGAATATAGTTCCCTATGCTAGCTATATAGTAGGGCTTCCCAGGTACAGAGTGGTAAAGAATACACCTGCCAATGCAGGAGATGCGGGTTTGATCCCTGGGTAGGGAAGATCCCCTGGAGGAGGAAATGGCAACCTGCTTCAGTATTTTGCCTGGAAAATTCCATGGACAGAGAAGCCTTACAGGCTACAGTCTATGGTGTGGCAAACAGTCAGACACAACTGAGCGCACAAGCATATGTTATAAAATAGGACCTTGTTTGTCTATTTCATGTATAGTGGTGTGTGTTAATCCCCAGCCCCCTCTCCTCTTTCCCCTTTGGTAACCGTAAGTTTGTTTTCTCTTATTCATTTATAGCTGTGCTGGGTCTTCCTTGCTGTGTGTGGGCTTTCTCTAGTTGTGGCAAGTGGGGGCTTCTCTTTTTTGCAGCTCATGGGCTTCCCATTGTGATGTCTTCTGTTGTTGTGGAGCCTAGGCTCTGGGCACTTCAGTGCCCTAGGCTCTGGGCACCCATGAGCCCAGTGGCACCTGGCTCAGTAATTGTGGCTCAAGGGTTCAGCTGCCCCTTGGCATGTGGGATTCTCCCGGACCAGGGGTCGAATCTGTGTCCCCTGCGTCAGCAGGCAGACTCTTCAACGCTGGATCACCAGAGAAGTCCCCTAAGTTTTTTTCTATGTCTGTGAGTCTATTTCTATTTTGTAAATAAGTTCGCTTGTATTTTAGAGTCCAAATATAAGTAATACCTGTAAGTAATTAATATTTGTCTTTTTCTTTCTTAGTATGATAATCTCTAGATCTATCCATGCTGCTGCAAATGCCAGTATTTCATTTTTTATGACTAATAGTCCTTTGTATGTATATATATCACATCTTCTTTATACATTCATCTGTCAATGGACATTTAAATTGCTTCCCCATTTTGGCTATTGTAAATACGGCTGCTGGGAACATTGGGGTGCGTGTATCTTTTCAAATTAGAGTTTTCTCTGGATATATGCTCAGGAGGGGATTGCTGCTTCATATGGTAACTTTTAGTTTTTTTAAAGGAACCTCCATATTGTCCTCCATAGTGGCTGCACCAATTTATATTCCCACCAACAGTTTTTGAGGGTTCCCTTTTCTCCACACTCTCTCCAGCATTTATTATTCATAGACTTTTTGATTATGGCCATTCTGACTGGTGTAAAGTAATACCTCATTGTAGTTTTGATTTGCATTTCTCTAGTAGGGATATTCGGAGAAGGCAATGGCACCCCACTCCAGTACTCTTGCCTGGAAAATCCCATGGATGGAGGAGCCTGGTGGGCTACAATCCATGGGGTTGCTAAGAGTCAGACACAACTGAGCAACTTCACTTTCACTTTTCACTTTCATGCATTGGAGAAGGAAATGGCAACCCACTCCGGTGTTCTTGCCTGGAGAATCCCAGGGGCGGGGAAGTCTGGTGGGCTGCTGTCTATGGGGTCATACAAAGTCAGACACGACTGAAGCGACTTAGCAGCAGCAGTAGGGATATTGAACATCTTTTCATGTGCCTATTGATTATCTGTATCTTTGGATAAATGTCTATTTAAGTCTTCTGCCCATTTTTTGATTGGATTGTTTGTTTTTTGATTTTGAGCCGTATGAGCTGTTTGTATGTTTTAGAAATTAAGCCCTTGTCAGTCACATCATTTGCAAATATTTTCTCCCATTCTATCGGTTATATTTTAATTCTCCAAAGAAGTGGTTTGCTGCCTAAATGATATTGAAGGATTGATTTGCCCCACCATATTTTTTTATTGCTTTTTTAGTATCAATGGGATTTCCAACTGAACTGAAATTCAGAGTTCTATGTTATAGGATTTTAGGGTTTAATTTATCATGCATTCAAAAGCTTGCATAAGGCACTTAACAAAGGTCCTCTTTCTGAATTCACTGGCTAAATCCAGAGCAAATCTCTGTGATCACCTTTATTAGCCCCTGAATATTGCTCCCAGTCTTTACTTTATATTGTGCAGGCCTAGGTGTCCATGGGGGTAACAAAGAGCTGGACACGACTTAAGTGACTAAACTACCACCACCAGATAACCCTATTGATTTCCTTTAGTGTGTTTAATTAGATTTTCCTGAGGATCAGATTCATATGCCCTGTCCTATAGTACCAGGCAGAAAAGCACTCCCCAATAAGATGTAATGTCTATCCCACAATATAATTAGACAAAGAGATGTAGCCATCTTATATAAAGCCCATTTAAATATGCCAATATTCATAAGCTTTTATCTCAATTCTATCAGCTTTTATACTTTTAACTTTATTCTCCATTAAGATCCCATCAACAAGCTTTACTCTTACAAGGAGTCCAGAAACCATCCTTTTTATCTTGACCATTTTACATAATAAGGCTCTGGGGTCCCCAATCCAACTCTTTGGTTGATCAAAGAGTTAATTTTTTCCACTTAATTAAAAAAATTTTTTTCTTAATTTTTTTCACTTGATTAATTGGCCCAAGAAATTATTGGCCAGGTATCTCATAATTTTCTTCCAGTCTTTTAAATATAAATAATATTTAAACTGGGGTGAATAGAGTACACTTGTCTGGGGCCTTTTAAAGTTGGCATTGGGTTGCATTCCGTGGGCCTGCAAGCCTTGTAGTTGTCCAGCCTCAAGAGACCAAAGAAATAGCCCCAAGATAGTGACAAGAGATATCAGCGATTTAATAGACAGGAGATCTTCCATACCTGAAACAAGTTCCTGAAGTGATATCCCACTGTTTGTGGCAGGCAGGACACAACAGCAATCTTTGCTGCTGTGGGTAGAAGGAGGTTACCATTTATAGGGGGAATTGATATTGGATTGGCTCATCAGTTACCAGGGAAACCAGCAGTTGGGGCACATCCCTCATAGCCCCTCAGGTTAACAACCATTAGGAAGGCAGATGTTTTCCTTCCTAGCAGGTGGAGGCTTTCTGGTCTAAGGGGTAAGGAGGTTCGTGTGAGTAGGGTACAGGTAAAGCAGATTGTCAATTAGGGGAGGCACAGAGAGCAAAAGAACAGCCGTC
>NW_011495077.1:1508953-1517257 GCF_000754665.1 Bison bison bison | reverse complement strand
ACAGCCGTCTTGAATGGACTGACCACACAGTGAGGGACCAATAGAGGGTCCCTTTGACCCATTTGGGGCTTCCCTGGTGGCTCAGAGGTTAAAGCGTCTGCCTGAAATGCGGGAGGCCAGAGTTTGATCCCTGGGTCGGGAAGATCCCATGGAGAAGGAAATGGCAACCCATTCCAGTATTCTTGCCTGGAGAATCCCATGGAGGGAGGAGCCTGGTAGGCTACAGTCCACGGGGTGGCAAAGAGTCGGACATGACTAAGCTACTTCACTTCACTTTGACTCATTCGACCTTAGGTAGTGTTGTATCAAAACTTTTTGTTTTTAATCCTATTAACATCTATTTTATTTATTTCATTTCTTAATAATCATCTAAAAATTTTTATACTTTTGTGATGAGTTCTTTTAAAATTTCCACCTTGTTGGGAAAAAGTCTCTAGACTTAAGTTTTTTCTTACTTCCCTGCTAATAAACCTAGTTAATATTAATTATCCTAATTTTTTTATTAGCATCGATAAGACTCATTGAGCAGAAGCAGAGACCACAAATAAAGATTCTCAAACCATTTTTTCCAAATTAAAGGAGTTCTTAGGTTAACCATTATATATATATTTTCCCACTATTTAACTTTTTTTTCCACCAATAAAACAGCTGTTTATGATGAGAGCTCTTTAAAAATTTACCAGTTTAGAAGTTTCTCCAGTGTAAATGATCTGTCATCTGGCCATTTATGAAATATTGCCGGAGCCAGCTGGCAAAGTCGATCAGGTCCCGAGAACGTGCACGGCGGGGCTAAGAAAGAAACTAAAGCAAGAGACTACAAAGATGGGGTCGAGAGGTTCAGACATGTCAAAATATATCTTAATAGTGAATCAAACCAATAAGATAAAAGAGGTGTCCCCACAAGAGATCACGAAGGATGCCACAGATACAAGATCCAGAAAATTTATTCCCCAGGATAGTCTAAGAAAAGAAAGGCTTTCACTGTATAGCTGATGCAATGATGGTTAAGATCTCAAAAAGCCCCTGAGAGTTGGCACAGTCAGAAAAAAGACTGCTCACAATCTTGGTCTATTCAGTTGGCTGTCAATATGTGTACCTTCCACATGGCAGAGAAAAGTTCTCAAAATACAACACACACACACAGAATTAAGATATAGAAGAGTTCCATAACTCCTTCCAATATTCCCTCCTTTTTGGAACCCATTCCCTTTTCCTATCCTCAGCCCCTGGTAACCATCAATCTGATCTCTGTACTCTTTGCCTTCTCCAGACTGTCACATCAATGGAATCATGCAGTATGTAGTCTTTAGTGTCTGGATTATTCCACTTAGCAAATGCTTTTGAAATGAGTCCATATTTCTGCCTATATCATTAGTTATAACTTTTTATTGCTGAGTAGCATTCCATGGGGCTTCTCAGGTGGCTCAGTGGGTAAAGAATCCACCTGCAATGCAGGAGATGCAGGCAGACATGAGTTTGATCCCTAGATCCGGATAATTCCCTGGAGGAGGGCATGGCAA
The DNA here is from genome assembly GCF_000754665.1 of Bison bison bison. Classification (NCBI taxonomy): domain Eukaryota; kingdom Metazoa; phylum Chordata; class Mammalia; order Artiodactyla; family Bovidae; genus Bison; species Bison bison. The sequence continues at coordinate 1,515,737 of NW_011495077.1, read as the reverse complement.
CCCACTCCAGTATTCTTGCCTGGAGAATCCCATGGACAGAGGAGCCTGGTGGGCTACAGTTCATAGGTTGCAAAGAGTCAGATACAACTGAAGCAACTGAGCATGCATGCAAGCACAGCATTCTGTGGTATTGCTGGAGGAAGGGAGACCCCTTCCAGGGCCCGAGATTGGGTTCTAACACTTGGAAATGAATTGTCCGAGAAGACACATGCTGACAAAGCAAGAGACTTTACTGGGAAAGGGTGCCTGGGAGGAGAGCAGGAGGGTAAGGGAACCCAGGAGGACTCTGCCACATGGCTTGCAGTCTTGGGTTTTATTATAATGGGATTAGTTTTTGGGTTGTCTCTGGCCAGTCATTCTGGCTCAAGGTCCTTCCTGGTGGTGGATGCATTGCTCCACCAAGAATTCCAGTGAGGATTCTGGGAGGTGGTAGGACACATGGCATCTCCTTTTAAACTTTCCTGAATACTTCTGGTTAGTGGTAACTTGTTAGTTCTGTGTTCCTTACCAGGGCCTCCCATCGTAAAATAACTCATGCAAATGGTTACTATGGTGCTTGGCCAGGGTAGGGTATTTCAGTCACTGTGTTTTCCCTAACAGTATGAGTATCCCATTGATTTATTTATCTATTCACCAGTTGATATTTGGGTTGTTTCCAAATTAGGGCTATTTTTGAGTAAATTTCTATGAACATTTGCATACAAGTCTTTGAGTAGACATACTTTTTTATTTCCTCTGGGTAAACATCTAAAGGTGGGATTGCTAGATTATGTGGTAAGTTTATATTTATCTTTATTAAAGACTGTTGAACATTCCTACTGGCAACATAAGAGCTCCAGACTCTTTAAGGATCCTTCACATACATATACTCTACTTTTCCTACCATAATAGGTCATTTTTGAGAGGATCCTTTCTACTGTGAAAGCTCAGAAAAGGTTTTGTAGGATGTTTCAGTTACTCACTCTAATGGTTAGTATAACAGATTGCACCATTAAGAAACGCTCATGTTTAGAAATAAAGACTATCCAACCCCAATCCTCTTTTTCTCTGACTGTTACTCATCACTCCTGAATTTTCTTTACCCTCTTTTAAAAAATATTTATTCATTTGTCTGTACCAGGTCTTAGTTGCAGCATGTGGGATTGAACCCAGGCCCCCTGTATTGGGAGCGCAAAGTCTTAGCCACTGGACCAACAGGGAAGTCCCTTTTCACTTTCTTCATTAGGGTGCTGCTGCTGCTGCTAAGTTGCTTCAGTCATGTCCGACTCTGTGCGACCCCATAGACGGCAGCCTACGAGGCTCCCCCATCCTTGGGATTCTCCCGGCAAGACACTGGAGTGGGTTGCCATGTCCTTCTCCAATGCATGAACATGAAAAGTGAAAGTGAAGTCGCTCAGTCGTGTCTGACCCTTAGCAATGCCATGGATTGCAGCCTACTAGGCTCCTCCATCCATGGGATTTTCCAGGCAAGAGTACTGGAGTGGGGTGCCGTTGCCTTCTCTGCTTCATTAGGGTGGACAACATTAAAAACTTTGGCTAGCTAACTAATTATTAGTGTCAAGGATTTTTATTTTTGATATTAAAAAAAGCAAAATTCATTTCTGGGCCTCTCCTATTTATTCAGTTTTTCTCATCACTCCTGAAGAAAATTCAGGAGTGTGAGTAACAGTCAGAGATAAAAAGGATTGGGATTGGATAATCTTTATCTGGGGAAGATCCCTTGGAGGAGGGCATGGCAATCCACTCCAGTACTCTTGCCTGGAGAAAACATGGACAGAGGAGCCTGGCAGGCTACAGTCCCTAGGCTTGCAAAGAGTTGGACATGACCGAAGTGACTTAGCACGCAATCTTTACATGTTCTCTCTGAACTTTAATTTTATAGACAGACACTTTTCCTGGTGATTTAGATTTCCCTTCCCTTATATTTCCTTTCATTTTGATTTTTTGAAAGTCCTTCTTCTCCTTTCCTTTCCTCAGGAGTGTATCTTGATATTGTTCTTTGCCTTTGTGATCGGTGGCTGCATCTGCTTGCATGATTCCTTGCGTGGGGACAGCCAGGTCTTGGCTTATTCTTGACTTTCCTGCATGCAGAGCATTTTTGCTTCTTTTTCCACATACATAGAAGGAAAAGAGAGAAAATTACATGATTCTCTGACTGTGTGTCCAGGAAAGGCCCTGTGAGCTTGAAAGCCCTGGGTTTTTATTATCCAACCAGAAGGAGGTATTCATTTCTACTTGAATAGAGGCACACAGCTCTTTTTCAGACTGGAGCTGACTATTTTGCATGAAACAAAGAAGTTATACATTAGCATGGGGTAGCTGGCTTTTCTCAGTAGCTGTCTAACAATGACTAGAGACAATGGTTTAATTATAAGCTGCCACAGTTAAAAGACTCTTAACCCACATACAATATCTTATCAAAATTTCACCATTCCTTTGGAAAGAGGTTTAAACTGGTTTGCAGAGCTAATGAAGAGCCTACTTTGTCTTTTCCATTTCCCTGCTGCTCCCAAAGCATCTCAAGCCTATTTCAGCCTCTGGCTTTTGCCAAAGCTGTTCCCACAGTCTGGGGTGCCTTCCCTCCTTTCTTGTGCTTATCTATTATTTACTTCTCTTTCAAAGCTCTTTTCAGACACTTCCTCCTTTAAGAAGGGTTTTTTTTTTTTTTTTCATCTTTACAATTTCAGTCCACTGAGCTCTACTGTCTATGGACATGCATTTCTAGTGCACATAATTTAATACAGATTATTCTTCAGTTGTATGAATTGGTGGTCTTATAGTTATTTATTTATTTCAGAAAAGAACTATTGGAGAGTAGATACCATATCTTACTCATTTTTGCATTTCAGTCCCTAACACAGCTCCTGGCAGTGCAAAATTCTGTTGAATGAGTGATTGAATGTTAGGCATATGGCAGGGACTCAGTAAATAATTATTGGTTGATTGATAAGAGGCCTTTTTAGGAAATGCTACATAACTTCATCGGCAGCATCACCATTTTAATGCTGGTTTGTACTGTCTGCAGAAGTTTAGTTAGAAACTACCTACCCTCACGTCTTCTTCCGGCACTGACTCCTTTTCTCTCCTTCCAGTAAGTTGGACAGCAAAGGGGTAGATGACCTAAAAGACAAGAAGATAGGGAGGATTAAGAAGGATAAACAGACAATTGGAAAATCTTTTAAAATATATCTTGGTTATGATTTGTATTCAGCTCCACAGGTTGGGAATTATTTTACATTAAATGAGTACATTAAAAATGTGGGGCAAATAATGAATGATTGCAAGGTCTTGTTTACATGTAAAGCCACTGAACACAGTGCTTATTTCTAAGGATGGCAGGGTGAAGTGAGGCTCCTTTCTTCTGCTGGAGGGAGGCACACTTCACCCAAAGGGAAGGTTTCACCTAGATGTCATCCACAGAGTCAAGATTCAGGACTGTGTTTATGAAGAGAACTTGAATTAGCGTCTTAGTGTGTTTTCTCTGTGCCCAATTCTTGTTTCCCCTCTCTCCAGGGTTACTCCAAGGCAGCCACTGTGATCAGCACAGGGAGGAAGGAGAGCCACTCCTTGGGCTCCTACCTCCATCCTCTTAAGGAGGAGCCTTCTGACAAGGAAAGAGCCTTCCAGACTGAGGATCTAGCTGGATCTTTGCTCAAGTTTTTTCTCTCCAGGTTGTTGAGGTGAAATATAATGCTGCTGCTGCTGCTAAGTCACTTCAGTTGTGTCTGACTTTGCGCGACCCCATAGATGGCAGCCCACCAGGCTCCAATGTCCCTGGTATTCTCCAGGCAAGAACACTGGAGTGGGTTGCCATTTCCTTCTCCAATGCATGCATGCATGCTAAGTTGCTTCAGTTGTGTCCGCCTCTGTGTGATCTTATGGACAGCAGCCCGCCAGGCTTCTCTGTCCACGGGACTCTCCAGGCAAGAATACTGGAGTGGGTTGCCATTTCCTTCTCCAAAATATAATAAGTCAACTCTTTTCCAAGGAACAAGCAAAGAATGATTTCACTTAACTGTTAAAACTCTGTAATATTATTGTAGGGAGGGGGTCCCATCCAGGGCCTGAGAGTGGGCTCTTGTCCAACCGTCTTTCTATGTAAGGACTGGAATTCAGGGACCCTTTAGGGGAGAAACAGGTAGGTCCAATAACAGATATTAGAACTGATGTCAATACAGAAAATGGACGCTTACATAATTAACTGGAAAAAAAAAATATGAGCACATGTAGCCACATATCTCCATGGGTTGGTGGACCAGTTGATATATTGGTTACAAATGCATAGATGGCTGATTGGCTGAATGAATGAATGAATGAATATTTCATACCAAGGGAATTTGGATTAGTTGGTTTGTGGTGTGAACAAAGCTAGATACTATATACACCTTATGTCTGTAATTAACTTTCTAGTACTGAAGGCCTTAAACCCTTTACATGAGCAATGTGAAGTTTCTGAGATTTCTAAAATAGTGTGACTTGTAAGTACCTAATGGAATGTTAGAGAAAGCTAAAGGATAAGCACTGCAGGAAGTGAGTTGGGCACTAACATAGAAGTCTGCAGTGTGGTGTAATAATAAAATGGGAAGGAACATTAATTTACCGTTTATAATCCCTATTGCTCTATAAAAAGGGAATATCCTAAGAATGTTGTTTGTTGAGCAGCATGTGGGAATTAAAGCCTGGAGACTCTGGGAAAGGACTAAATTCCTTTTTTAAGAAAGATGCTGGTGGCATCATAAAGGGACAGGTAGGGAGGCACCCAGAGGCTGAGAATGCTGGAACCAGTGGGCAGAGGGATGCGAAGTATTGTTCCTAAAGAGTACATTTTTATCTTCGTACATTTTTGAACTTTATATAAATGGCATCAAATTGTGTATATTCTTTTCTGACTGCAATATTATGTTCCTGACAGTCATCCATTTTAAAATGTGTGACTATCATTCATTCATTTCGTGGCTGTATACTATCCTATTATATAACATTGCTTTATCCTTTACTTTGTGGAGAGACATTTGAATTGTTTCTAGTTTCTTCCCCCAGTTTCTAGAAGTGTGCTGTGAGTGTTTTTGGACAACTCTCTTGGACACACATGTAAGAATTTCTCCAGGGTACCTGCTGGGTTTGGTGGTTTTAGTAGGTTATGGGTTATGCAGATCTTCAGCTTCTTTAGATAATATGAAATTGTATCAATTTATTTATTTTTGAAGTTTTAAAAACTTTTATATGCAAAGCGCTGGTATTGTTTCTGCATAAGGTAGCTGTGCTGGATGATCCACTTAAAGAAGTTCAGTTAGTTCAACTTAATGAAGCCGATGTCTTTCGTGTACTGGCGGAAACTCTAGGGACACATATTGAGGCCTGTTTCTGGATCAGACCATGCTGGTTTGAGCAGACCTGGCAAGAGTGAGAACCCTGGCCGAATTGTCTCAGATGGCTCCAGTAGAGCTGCTGGTGATCCATGTTATTCTCTTGGCTTCAACAAGGCTGAAATTGTACCAATTTATAATCTCACCAGCAATTTATGAGAGGTGACATCTTAATAATAATAATTTTTGCAATCCATGAGTGTATTTCTCCTTTTATTATTAAAGCCTTTAATTTTTTCTCAGTGGTTTTATTGTTTTCAGGCTTGCATATTCAAGTCTTAAAAATCTTTTGTTAAATTTACCCCTTCAAGTATTTCATATGTTTTGGTGTTGTTGTAAATTTTTTTTTTAATTCAATTTCTAATTGTTTATTGCTAGCATATAAGGTAGTATCATAGGCTTCTCTATAAGGGCTTCCCAGGTAGCTCAGTGGTAAAGAATCCGCCTGCAATGCAGGAGACATGGGTTAGATTCCTGACTGGCAAAGATTCAGTGGGGTCCTGAGAGTCACACAGGACTTAGTGACTAAACCACCACGACCATATGATTCCCCACAAAAATCTGGTATTCTACAACCTTACTACATTTATTCGTTAATTCTAGGAACATTTTGGGGTAGATTCCTTAGGATTTTCTACATAGATGATTATGTCATTTGCAAACAAAGACCATTTTACTTTCTCTCAACCCTCCCTCCCTCGTGTGTTTTTTTTTTCCTTTTTATTGAGGTATAATTGACAATATTGCAAGGTATTTAAAGTGTACAGAGGTGATGATTTGATAGATGTGTATACTGTTAAAGGATCCCCCCCCCAGAGTTAATTAACATATTCATCACCTTATATATTTACCTTTTTATTTGATGAAAACATGTAAGTTCTACACTTTTCAGTCAGTTCAGTTCAGTTCAGTCGCTCAGTCGTGTCCGACTCTTTGCGACCCCATGAATCGCAGCATGCCAGGCCTCCCTGTCCATCACCAACTCCCGGAGTTCACTCAGACTCACGTCCATCGAGTCAGTGATGCCATCCAGCCATCTCATCCTCTGTCGTCCCCTTCTCCTCTTGCCCCCAATCCCTCTCAGCATCAGAGTCTTTTCCAATGAGTCAACTCTTCGCATGAGGTGGCCAAAGTAATGGAGTTCTACACTCTTAGCAACTTTCAATTACACAGTATAGTGTTATCAATTATATTCACCCCATTATATTAGATCCTCATACTTTATTCATCTTATAATTGAAAGTTCGTAGACTTTTAGCATGGAGAAGGCAATGGCACCCCACTCCAGTATTCTTGCCTGGAAAATCCCATGGACGGAGGAGCCTGGTAGCTGTAGTCCATGGGGTCGCTGAGGGTCAGACACGACTGAGCGACTTCACTTTCACTTTTCACTTTCATGCGTTGGAGAAGGAAATGGC
>NW_011495077.1:1504766-1508853 GCF_000754665.1 Bison bison bison | reverse complement strand
GGCTGCAGTCCATGGGGTCGCTGAGGGTCAGACACGACTGAGCGACTTCACTTTCACTTTTCACTTTCATGCGTTGGAGAAGGAAATGGCAACCCACTCCAGTGTTCTTGCCTGGAGAATCCCAGGGACAGGAGAGCCTGGTGGGCTGCCATCTATGGGGTCACACAGAGTCCGACACGACTGAAGTAACTTAGCAGCAGCAGCAGCCTTTTAGCAACCTCTCCCTATTTTCTCCACCTCAGCCCCTGGCAACCACTTTTCTACTATCTGTTTTTATTAGTTCAACATTTTTTTTTTTTTAAGATTCCACATGTAAGTGATACAATGTAGTGTTTGTCTTTGTCTGGCTTATTTTACTTGACATAATGGCCTCCAGGTTCATCCATGTTGTCAAAAATGTCAGGATAAAGGCTGAATAATAGCCCGTTGTTTATATATGCCACATTTCCTTTATTCATTCATCTGTTAGTGGACACGTAGGTTGTCTCCATACCTTGGCTGTTGTGAGTATGCTGCAGTGAACGTGGGAGTGCAGATACTTTTGAAACAACGATTTTTGTTTCCTTTGGTTCTGTATCCGGAAGTGGGATTGCAGAATCTTATGCTAGTTCTATTTCTTGAGGAATCACTGTACTGTTTTCTGTGTGATAGTACTGGTTTACATTCCCACCAACAGTACACAAGAGTTCTCAGAGCATTTGTTATCTCTTTTCTTTATAGTGAGAGGCATCCTAATAGGTGTGAAGTGATACCACATTGTCTTTTGATTTGCATTTCCTTGATAATTAATCACGTGAATCACCTTTTCAGGTGCCTGTTGGCCATTTGTGTGTCTTCTTTGGAAAAATGTCTATTCAGGCCCTTTGCCCATTTAAATTGGATTGTTTCTCTTTTTTGCTATTGATTTATGACTTCTTTGTATATTTTGAATATTAACCCCTTATCAGGCATGTGGAATCTTTAGTTGTGACATGTGAACCAGGGTTTGAACCTGGGTCCCCTCCACTGGAAGCACGTTTTAGCCCCTGGACCACCAGGGAAGTTCCGTTTTGGTAGTTTGTCTTTTCAGAAATTTATACATTTTATCTAAGTTGTTAAAAACATTACCATAAGTTGTTCATAATGTTCCATTATTACTTTTTAATGCCTAAGGAATCCATAGTGGTGTCTACTCACTTGTTCCCCTTATTGGTAATTTGTGTCTTCTGTCCTTTTCCCCCAACACCCTCTCAACCCCAAGTCCAGATGAGCGACTGTTCTTCCACAAGTTCCTGTAAGTATCTCAGAATTGAGATTTGCTTGGCTTCACTGGTCTGATTTTAGTGATATGGCCATTCCTGAGCCAATAGCCATGGTCATGCTCTAACTGGTTGGGGATGACGTCATGCCATGTCAGTTACATGAACTGAGAGGGGAGAGGGGCTTTATTAAGGTCAGGGACCTACTACTTTAAGAATGGGAAATAGATTTCAGGCAGATAGTTCAGTCCAGTTCAGTTCAGTTGCTTAGTTGTGTCCGACTCTTTGCGACCCCATGAACCACAGTACGCCAGGCCTCCCTGTCCATCACCAACTCCCAGAGCCTACTCAAACTCATGTTCCTTGAGTCGGTGATGCCATCCAACCATCTCATCCTCTGTCGTCCCCTTCTCCTCCTGCCTTCAATCTTTACCAGCATCAGGGTCTTTTCCAGTGAGTCAGTTCTTCAAATCAGGTGGCCAAAGTATTGGAGTTTCAGCTTCAGCATCAGTCCTTCCAGTGAATACTCAGTATTGATTTCCTTTAGGATGGACTGGTTGGATCTCCTTGCAGTCCAAGGGACTCTCAAGAGTCTTCTCCAACACCACAGTTCAAAAGCATCAGTTCTTCTGCGCTCAGCTTTCTTTATAGTCCAACTCTCACATCCATACATGACTACTGTTTTTTTTCCTTTAACATGAAGAAGTCTAAAAATTTATATAGCCAAGTTTATAAATTTATGTTTATAGTTCTATTGAAAAAACTCTCTACACATCTTTTTTTAAAAATATATATATATTTATTTGGTGTGCTGGGTCTTAGCTGTGGCACTTGGGATCTTTCATCTTTGTTGCCACTTGAAGGATCTTTAGTTGCGGTATGCAAGCTCTCTTTTTTTAAGTTTTTGGCTGTGCTGGGTCTTTGTTGCTGTGTGCAGGCTTTCTCTGGTTTAGGTGAGCAGAGGCTACTCTCTTTGTTGCTGTGCCCAGGCTTTTCACTGTGGTGTCTTCTCTTATTGCTAAGCACAGGCTGTAGGGCGTTGGGCTCAACAGTTGTGGTGTGCAGGGTCTAGTTGCCCTATGGCATGTGGGATTTTACCAGACCAGGGGTCAAACCCATGTTCCCTGCATTGGCAGACAGTATCTTAACCACTGGCCCACCAGGGAAGTCCCCTATGCATCTTTAATGAGATAATTTTTATCCAAACTTTCTTTTTCGTGGTTTATATCTATTTACTTAATTATCCTGAATTTATTTCTGTTTAAGATATGAGATTCGGAAGAGGCAATGGCACCCCACTCCAGTACTCCTGCCTGGAAAATCCCATGGATGGAGGAGCCTGGAAGGCTGCAGTCCATGGGGTTGCTGAGGGTCAGACACGACTGAGCGACTTCACTTTCACTTTTCACTTTCATGCACTGGAGAAGGAAATGGCAACCCACTCCAGTGTTCTTGCCTGGAGAATCCCGGGGACGGGGGAGCCTGGTGGGCTGCCGTCTGTGGGGTCACACAGAGTCGGACACGACTGAAGTGACTTAGCAGTAGCAGCAAGATATGAGATGAGGATCTAACAACTTTTTCTGCAAGGTTCTAGGTAATCCCTTCATTTATCTTCATTTATGCAGCTTATTCCTTCAGTAAAATATAGTACCCGACACTTAACGTAGCACTTTATCAGGCCCTGAGCTAAGCATTCTGACATACATTAATAATATTTATAAGGATTCTATGAGGTAGATATATTATTATCTCCATATATACATATGTTGTTGTTCAGTTGCCAAGTTGTGTCTGACTCTTCGTTACCCCATGATTGCAGCATGCCAGGCCTCACTATCCCCCACCATCTCCCGGAGCTTGCCCAAGTTCATGTCCATTGGACTGGTAATGCCATTCAACCATCTCATCTTCTGTTGCCCTCTTCTCCTTCTGCCTTCAATATATATGATGCAAGAAGTATTGCTTATTTAAGCTCAAATGGCTAATAGGTGGGAATCTAAACCTAGGTGGTGGACTTCTAGTAGCTGTTCTCAGCCTCTCTTGCTGTATTACCTCCCCAAGTCCTTGATGTTCACAGCATGCCTTTGCAGCTAGAAATTGTCTGCTGTACCCATGCATATTTTTATTCCCACCAGTTAGCTTGTACCAAGAATCAGTTGTTTCCAAACCTTGATTTGATAATTGGACTTGTTACTATAATGACATTTTTAACTAAATAAAGATAAACCAATGAAATATGAGTATAAAAACAAAGCTATTTCTGCGAAAACAAAATTGAGTCTTTGTGAGAGATTCCATAAAGTCAGATAATGAAAAAAATTGTTGATTGAGGTGTGGGCAAGGACTGTGAAGACTGGCAACAGACAAATAAAATGCAAAAATTCTAGAATTCTGTTCACAGATGGTTTCTCTGGCATCTTTACAATTTTTGTATCACTGAAGCAAATCCTGAAATTTCATATTGTGAATGTGGTTTAAGCAAAAAAGACTACAACAATCATCATATTCATACTCAAAGAAAAGAATAGTTATAGGTTAGTGAATACATGTTTCTAGCTTTAATTTCAAATAAATATTTAAGGCATGTATCACTTTTTTTTTCCATTTGATTTTTTTAATATTTTATTTTATTTTTTAACTTTACAATATTGTATTGATTTTGCCATATATCAACATGAATCCACCACAGGTATACGTGTGTTCCCCATCCTGAACCCTCCCAGTACCATCCCTCTGGGTCGTCCCAGTGCACCAGCCCCAAGTATCCAGTATCGTGCATTGAACCTGGACTGGCGACTCGTTTCATATATGATATTATACATGTTTCAATGCCATTCTCCCAAATGATC
>NW_011495077.1:1502122-1504666 GCF_000754665.1 Bison bison bison | reverse complement strand
TACTTCACTCTGTATAATAGGCTCCAGTTTCATCCACCTCATTAGAACTGATTCAAATGTATTCTTTTTAATGGCTGAGTAATATTCCATTGTGTATATGTACCACAGCTTTCTTCTCCATTCATCTGCTGGTGGACATCTAGGTTGCTTCCATGTCCTGGCTATTATAAACAGTGCTGCGATGAACATTAGGGTACACGTGTCTCTTTCCCTTCTGGTTTCCTCAGTGTGTATGCCCAGCAGTGGGATTGCTGGATCATAAGGCAGTTCTATTTCCAGTTTTGTAAGGAATCTCCACACTGTTCTCCATAGTGGCTGTACTAGTTTGCATTCCCACCAACAGCGTAAGAGGGTTCCCTTTTCTCCACACCATCTCTAGCATTTATTGCTTGTAGACTTTTGGATTGCAGCCATTCTGACTGGCGTGAAATGGTACCTCCTAGTGGTTTTGATTTGCATTTCTCTGGTAATGAGTGATGTTGAGCATCTTTTCATGTGTTTGTTAGCCATCTGTATGTCTTCTTTGGAGAAATGTCTATTTAGTTCTTTGGCCCATTTTTTGATTGGGTCATTTATTTTTCTGGAATTGAGCTGTAGGAGTTGCTTGTATATTTTCAAGATTAGTTGTTTGTCAGTTGCTTCATTTGCTATTATTTTCTCCCATTCTGAAGGCTGTCTTTTCACCTTGCTTATAGTTTCCTTTGTTGTGCAGAAGCTTTTAAGTTTAATTAGGTCCCATTTGTTTATTTTTGCTTTTATTTCCAATATTCTGGGAGGTGGGTCATAGAGGATCCTGCTGTGATGTATGTCGGAGAGTGTTTTGCCTATGTTTTCCTCTAGGAGTTTTATAGTTTCTGGTCTTAGGTTTAGATCTTTAATCCATTTTGAGTTTATTTTTGTGTGTGGTGTTAGAAAGTGTTCTAGTTTCATTCTTTTACAAGTGGTTGACCGGTTTTCCCAGCACCACTTGTTAAAGAGATTGTCTTTAATCCATCGTATATTCTTACCTCCTTTGTCAAAAGTAAAGTGCCCCTAGGTGTGTGAATTTATCTCTGGGCTTTCTATTTTGTTCCATTGATCTATATTTCTGTCTTTGTGCCAGTACCCTACTGTCTTGATGACTGTGGCTTTGTAGTAGAGCCTGAAGTCAGGCAGGTTGATTCCTCCAGTTCCATTCTTCTTTCTCAAGATTGCTTTGGCTATTGGAGGTTTTTTGTATTTCCATACAAATTGTGAGATTATTTGTTCTAGCTCTGTGAAGAATACCGTTGGTAGCTTGATAGGGATTGCATTGAATCTATAAATTACTTTGGGCAGTATACTCATTTTCACTATATTGATTCTTCCAATCCATGAACATGGTATATTTCTCCATCTATTAGTGTCCTCTTTGATTTCTTTCACCAGTATTTTATAGTTTTCTATATCTAGGTCTTTAGTTTCTTTAGGCAGATATATTCCTAAGTATTTTATTCTTTTTGTTGCAATGGTGAATGGAATTGTTTCCTTAATTTCTCTTTCTATTTTCTCATTATTAGTGTATAGGAATGCAAGGGATTTCTGTGTGTTGATTTTATATCCTGCAACTTTTCTATATTCATTGATTAGTTCTAGTAATTTTCTGGTGGATTCTTTAGGGTTTTCTATGTAGAAGATCATGTCATCTGCAAACAGTGAGAGTTTTACTTCTTTTTTTTCCAATTTGGATTCCTTTTATTTCTTTTTCTGCTCTGATTGCTGTGGCCAAAACTTCCAAAACTATGTTGAACAGCAATGGTGAAAGTGGGCACCCTTGTCTTGTTCCTGACTTTAGAGGAAATGCTTTCAATTTTTCACCATTGAGGATTATGTTCGCTGTGGGTTTGTCATATATAGCTTTTATTATGTTGAGGTATGTTCCTTCTATTCCTGCTTTCTGGAGACTTTTTATCATAAATGGATGTTGAATTTTGTCAAAGGCTTTCTCTTCATCTATTGAGATAGTCATATGGTTTTTATTTTTCAATTTGTTAATGTGGTGTATTACATTGATTGATTTGTGGATATTGAAGAATCCTTGCATCCCTGGGATAAAGCCCACTTGGTCATGGTGTATGATCTTTTTAATGTGTTGTTGGATTCTGATTGCTAGAATTTTGTTAAGGATTTTTGCATCTATGTTCAACAGTGATATTGGCCTGTAGTTTTCTTTTTTGTGGGATCTTTGTCAGGTTTTGGTATTAGGATGATGGTGGCCTCATAGAATGAGTTTGGAAGTTTACCTTCCTCTGCAATTTTCTGGAAGAGTTTGAGTAGGATAGGTGTTAGCTCTTCTCTAAATGTTTGGTAGAATTCAGCTGTGAAGCCATCTGGACCTGGGCTTTTGTTTGCTGGAAGATTTCTGATTACAGTTTCATGTATCACTTTTAAATTGATCTTCTGCTCTAACCTTTCCCCAGTAATGTACTAGACCCCAATCTTTTTTAAAGACAACAGTCTTCTATTGTGGTTAGCCAATAGTCTTGGCATTATTTATCCACTGGACTCTCTCTTTTTTACAGATTA
>NW_011495077.1:1501676-1502022 GCF_000754665.1 Bison bison bison | reverse complement strand
CTAGCATTTATTTGCTTGTAGACTTTTGGATTGCAGCCATTCTGACTGGCGTGAAATGGTACCTCCTAGTGGTTTTTTATTTGCATTTCTCTGGTAATGAGTGATGTTGAGCATCTTTTCATGTGTTTGTTAGCCATCTGTATGTCTTCTTTGGAGAAATGTCTATTTAGTTCTTTGGCCCATTTTTTGATTGGGTCATTTATTTTTCTGGAATTGAGCTGTAGGAGTTGCTTGTATATTTTCAAGATTAGTTGTTTGTCAGTTGCTTCATTTGCTATTATTTTCTCCCATTCTGAAGGCTGTCTTTTCACCTTGCTTATAGTTTCCTTTGTTGTGCAGAAGCTTT
>NW_011495077.1:1495757-1501576 GCF_000754665.1 Bison bison bison | reverse complement strand
AGACCCCAATCTTTTTAAAGTACAACAGTCTTCTATTGTGTTAGCCAATAGTCTTGGCATATTTATCCACTGGACTCTCTCTTTTTTACAGATTAGAAAGTCTACTTTGTTTCATTGTTATTATTTTCTTGGCCTCCCCATGTGGCTTGCTGGATTTTGGTTTTCTTTCCTACCCAGGGATCAAATTCATGCCTCCTGCAATGGAAGCTTGTAGTCCTAACCAGTGGACCACCACGGAATTTCCTAGAAAGTCTACCCTAATCATCTATTAGATCTTTATGTCTAATCTGCATCATTTTTCTAGACTATCCAATTCCACTGTTCTATTTGTTTGTTCTTAAGTTAGTGTTTTAATACCTGACGCTTTTTTTTTGTTCAATATTTCTTGGCTATTCCACCTCATTAATTTTTCTGGACACATACTAATTCTGAAGTTTACAATAAATATATTCTCATTGAGAATATCTTCATTGGTTTTTAAAGGTTTTAGTGAAGAAGGTATGTTAAATTGTAATTTGAAATGAGGCCGGATTAAGAAACTCAGGGCAGTCCAGTTGTTAAGGACTCTGCATTTTCACTGCTGAGGGCCTGCGTTCAACCCCTAGTCAAGGAGCTAGGTAAGATTCCACAAGCCATGTGGCATGGGCAAACAAAACGAAACATACAAACATGACAGCAGGACTTCCCTTGTAGTCCAGTGGTTAAGAATCTGCCTGCCAATGCAGGGAATATGGATTCTACCCCTGGTCCGGGAAGATTTCACATGCCACTGGGCAACTAAGCCTATGGACTTTAACTACTGAGCCCAGACACCTTAGAGCTCTGCAATAGGAGAGGCCACCATAACGAGAAGTCTGACCACCACAACTAGAGTAGCTCCTGCTTGGTGCAACTGGAGAAAGCCTGTGTGCAGCAGCGAAGACCTAGTGCAACCAAAACCAAAACCAAAACCTGACAACAAAGAAACCAAAAAAAACACTAAGATACCTTCTAGGATCAGAAAGACATACCAGACACAGTTGTGGTACACTGAGTTTTTTGTACTCTCTGACAAGATTGCATGAGCCAGTAAGAAACCACTGTAGATTATAGCATTTGCTAAGAAATTGGCTGAGAGGAAATGGTTCATGGAAATCGGGAAGCAGCAGTATTTGGAGAGGTTCAGGAAAGGAGCCAACTTTCTACACCCTCTCAGATCCAGCTCCTATTTATGAGAGGAGCTTGTTAATTTGCTTGTAAAACACCTGCTTCACCGGTTTGTTCCTCAGGGTGTAGATGAAGGGATTGAGCACTGGAGTCACCACGGTGTTGAGCAAGGCCACCACCTTGTTCCTGTCCTCCCCCTGGCTGCTCTTGCCTGACCGGACATACATGAAGATGCAGCTGCCATAGAAGAGAGAGACAACAGTGATGTGGGAGGAACAGGTTGAGAAGGCTTTCCACCTCTCCTTGGCTGTGGGGAGGCACAGAATGGTGTGGAGGATGTGGCCATAGCAGGTAGCCGTCACGGACAGAGTGCCCAGGAGGCTGACGTTGGCCAGGATGAAACCTAGAAGCTCGATCAGACTTGTGTCTGCACATACGAGTTCCAGGAGTGGAAAGCTGTCACAGAAGAAATGGTCAATGATATTGGGACCACAGAATGGCTGCTGAAATGTGAGGAAAGTTGGAATGATGATGATAAAGAATCCTGTGATCCATGAAGAAAGAACTAACTGGACACAGACCCTTTTGCTCATGATGGTGACATAACGCAAGGGGTTACATATGGCCACATACCTGTCAAAGGACGTCAGTGCCAGTAGGAAGAACTCTGTGGTGCCCAGGAAGAAATAGAGGAAAAGCTGGAGAAAGCAACTGGCTAGGGAGATGGTCCTATTTCCATTCAGGATGTTGGTCAGCATCTTGGGGAAGATGACCGAGGTGAACCAGATCTCTAGGACGGCAAGGTTGCGGAGGAAGTAGTACATGGGGGTGTGGAGGCGCCTGTCCATGAGGGTGAGGACCACGATGAGGAGGTTCCCCAGTAGAGTGAGCAGGTAGGTCAGGAGGAGCCCCAGGAAGAGGAGCATCTGCAGCTCACAGGCCTCTGAGAGCCCCAGCAGGATGAACTCGGTGACAGTGGTGTGGTTCCCCGTGGCTCCTCTGGCCTCTGCTGGGAATGCCCAATCAGCGGTGTGCTGCATCAAGAGTCGTGATGTTCTGGGGATCTGAGGACACTTGGAACTGAAAGGAAAGAGGGATTTTGAGCTGAAGGAATCCTTTATTTCTTCAACCTGCAGGTCCCTTTGCCTCCCTCGTCAGGCCAGTTGTCCAGGTCCCTCACTGAGTTAGCATCAAGTTACATACTTTGATTCAATTGTCTGGTATTCTTTGGGGAAAGTTTTGCCTTTACCAATTCTTTTTCCATTTTTCTTGTGTCTGTTAGGAAGTGTTTGTCCCTTTAAATCTTGATCAGATGATGGGTTTTCCACCCCCATATTTGTCCAAATCTTTTAAGTGGTCTCTCAAATAAAGTAAAATATTTTCTCTGCAAATCCTGTATCCATTGGTCACAGGCCTTTATCAAAAACACTAATGGAAAATTTCCTCTAGAACTTGTTACAGAGGCATTTGAGTTAGACTTCGTGTTTGTACCTGAGCTCCATCATTTACTAACTTGTGTGGGGCCGGTTCTCTAACTTCACCACTCTGCTTCTTCAGTGGGAATAAAACATGTATTTGAAAATTAGGATCACGGTTACTTCTTTGGAATAAATTCCTAAGTAATTGTAATGAAGAATAATAATGATAAATGCTCATATTTAGAATCGTACATTGGTTCAATTTCAATTTTAGAGAATATGTCTTTATTTTGAATAATTTTTTTCTAGTTCTTACATTATGTAGCAGTGTCTTAACCAACTTCCCTGGTGGCTCAGACGGTAAAGCATCTGCCTACAATGCAGGAGACCTGGGTTTGATCCCTGGGTTGGGAAGATCCCCTGGAGAAGGAAATGGCAACTCACTCCAGCATTCTTGCCTAGAAAATCCTGCGGACGGAGGAGCCTAGTAGGCTACAGTCCATGGGATCACAAAGAGTTGGACATGACTGAGTGGCTTCACTCACTTAGAGATCTGGAGAAAGAAGTAGGCATTCTTGCCATCGGTTGTCCTTTATAGAAATAACAGGTAAAGGCAAGCTTCTGTGAAGAAGAGCTGACTCTCTCTGAGACAGGAGCAGAAACTAATGTGATAAGCCTGCCTCAGAGAAATGATAACACAGTTCAGTATAGCTGTGTAACATATGTATTTATATGGAGAAGAATTGGATGAGAACACAGGAAAATGAGCATAATTGCCATAATAGGATGGGAGGATGGCAGGTGATTTTTCTTCTGTCTCTTTATTATTTTTATTATCACTTATAAAGTAACTTAAATTCAAAATCAGAAAAGAAGCCAGCACAATGAGTCCATATGGACTAAGAGTTGGGTAAAAATTTTGAGAGAGACAAAGGGGAAATAAATGGCTGTCCGTGAATAGAGTGAAGGAAAGCCATGATGATTCTGTGAGCCATCAGCTGTTCTTGATCAGGATACTGAGAACGATGCAAAAAGTCAGAGAAGTGAGCTCTGCCACAGCCCGCCAGTGGACACCTGAAAACAGATGTCAGGCTTTCAGCCAGAGCATCCAGGGGAATCAGGGTCCCCTTCCCCACACCAAAAATTGCACCAATGTAGATTACCTCAGTAGATACTAGGTGAGATGCTCAGTTGTCTTCCAGGCAGTTCTCATGATGGGGAGACTCCTGGTTTTCACAGGAAACTCCCAATTCTGCAGTGTTGCCTGAGGAGTACACTTCTTGGGGGCTCACCAGAGATACGAAGTGAAGGACGCTCCAGAGCTGAAACATGGTCTGCAGGTCATGGAACAAGCAGGTCCTATTCTCTTGTACACAGTACACGCATGTGTCTGCAAATATCCATATTTTCCAACAACCAATCTCTCTTAAGAAATATTCTCTGACTCTCACCATCCACATATTCTCAGTTGTCCTCAGAAAGTAACAATCTCTGGATATTCCCCAGAACTTCACCAGTTTCTCAGGAAGCTTCTATTTTTCTGATCCATCACCATGTCATGGACCACTTTCCTGGGGAAATGGATATGAAAACCTATCTAATTATTCTTCCATCCCTCATATAGTAAAGCAGAGACAGACATAATTAGATGCTGATTAGTTTAACTCATCTTCAGTTGGGCTTAAGAAGTTTCTGGCCCTTCCAGGAGTATGGTGTCCATAGAGAGTTCTGGGGTAAAATAATCGTGGCAGACTCTTTGTCTTGGACTGCCTGGGATTCTGTTTAGTCTCCTTGGAAGCTCAGAGATACAGAAGGTGCAGAGCTCAAACTTAACCAATCTAGAGATTCATGTTATTCTCTTACTGGTTGGAGCTCTGCTTCCCTGGAGATTCATTATCGTCAGTGGTAATAGGACCTAAGAAGGTCCCTTACCTCTTACTTTGTTCAATTTTGGGATTTAAAGTTTACTTTGTTTTGACTGAGAAGCTGCGAAACCTCTAATGAATTTTAACTGTAACAAAGAAACACAGTTAATAAAAAGTTCATTTAAAAACACAGTTAATTCAAAGTTGTGTGATGTGCTTTTGTGTGATAAGTATGGCTCTAGATGCCACAGATAGGCAGTATCTTGTGGGGAAGACAGAGATGAAATAATCAGATAAATATTAATTACTATTGTGATTAGTGTGTGAAAAAGAGCTCAGAGGATATCCTGAATCAGACTGAAGGATAATGAAAGGTATTCCTGATCGAGTTACATAAAGTTGTTGTTCAGTCAGTCGCAAGTCGTGTCTGACTCTTTGTGATCCATGGACTGCAGCACCCAGGCTTGCATGTCCTTCACCAACCCCTCCGCCCCAGTTTGCTCAAACTCAAGTCCATTGAGTCGACAATGCCGTCCAACCATTTCATCCTTTGTTGTCCCCTTCTCCTCTTGCCTTCAATCTTTCCTAGCACCAAGGTCTTTTCCAATGAGTCAACTCTTTGCATCAGGTGGCCAAAGTATTGGAGCTTCAGCTTCAGCATCAGTCCTTCCAATGATAATTCAGGGTTGATTTCCTTGCTGTCCAAGGGACTCTCAAGAGTTTTCTCCAGCACTACAGTTTGAAAGCATCAGTTCTTTGGTGCTCAGCCTTCCTTATGATCCAACTCTCACATCTGTACATGACTACTGCAAAAACCATAGCTTTGACTCTATGGATCTTTGTGGGCAAAGTGATGTCTCTGCTTTTTAATACGTTGTCTAGATTTGTCATAGCTTTTCTTCTAAGCAGCAAGCGTCTTTTAATTTAATGGCTGCAGTCACCATCTGCAGTGATTTTTTAGTCCAAGTAAATAGTCTGTCACTGTTTTCTTTGTTCCCCATGAAGTGATGACACTGGATGCCATGATCTTGTTTTTTGAATGTTGCATTTTAAGCCAGCCTTTTCACTCTCCTCTTTCACTTTCATCAGGAGGCTCTGAAATTCCTCTTCGCTTTCTGCCATAAGAGTGGTGTCACCTGCATATCTGTGGTTGTTGATATTTCTCCTGGCAATCTTGATTCCAGCTTGTGCTTCATCAGCCTGGCATTTCTCATGATATACTGTGCATAAAAGTTAAATAAGCAGGGTGACAATATACACTCTTCATGTACTTCTTTCCCAATTTTTAACCAAATCGTTGTTCCATGTCCAGTTCTAACTATTGCTTCTTGACTTACATACAGGTTTCTCAGGAGGCATGTAAGGTGTTGTGGTATTTCCATCTCTATCA
>NW_011495077.1:1487787-1494603 GCF_000754665.1 Bison bison bison | reverse complement strand
GGTGTCCTGATGGAGCACTCAATGCATTGTTGTTGTTCATTCACCAGTCATGTCTGACTCTGTGATCCATGGACTACAGCACCCAGGGTTCCCTGTCCCTCACTATCTCCCAGAGTTTGCTCAAACTCATGTCCATTGAGTTGATTCCATCTAACCATCTCATTGTCTGCCGTTCACTTCTCCTCATGTCCTCAATCTTTTCTAGCATCCAGGTCTTTTCCAATGACTCAGCTCTTTGCATCAGGTGACCCAAGTATTGAAATTCCAGCTTCAGAATGAGTCCTTCCAGGACTGGTATTCAGGATTGATTTCCTTTAGGATTGACTGGTTTGATCTTGCTATCCAAGAGACTCTCAAGAGTTTTCTCCAGTAGTACAATTTGAAAGCATCAGTTCTTCAGCTCTCAGCCTTCTTTGTGATCCAACTCTCACATCTGTATATGACTACTACAAAAACCATAGCTTTGACTGGATGGATCTTTGTGGGCAAATTGATGTCTTTGCTTTTTAGTATGTTTAGATTTGTCATAGCTTTTCTTCCAAGGAGTAAGTTTCTTTTAATTTCATGGCTGCAGTCACCATCTGCAGTCACTGTTTCCATTCCCCCATGCCCATACATTTGCCAGTAAGTAATGGGACCAAATGCCATGATCTTGTATTTTGAATGTTGAGTTTTTTTTTAATGTTTAATATTTATTTATTTATTTTTGGGTCTTTGTTACTGTTTGGGCTTTTTAGTAGTTGCAGCAAGCAGGGGCTGTGGTGCATAGGCTTCTTACTGAAGTGGCTTCTCTTGTTGGGGAAAATGCATGAGAATGTTACAAAGAGACTGTGGTTCTATCTTGCAAGAGACTCTTGGTCTCTCGGGCTTCAGTAACTGTGGGACACGGGCCCAGTGGCTCTGCAGCATGTGGGATCTTCCTGCACCAGGGACCGAACCCATGTCTGCTGCATTGACAGGCAGCTTCTTTATCACTGAGCCACTAGGGAAGCCCGAATGTTGAGGTTTTTTTTTTTTTTTTTCCAAATGTTGAGTTTTAAGCCAGCTTTTTTACTGTCCTCTTTCATCTTCATCAAGAGGTTCTTTAAATCCTCTTCACTTTCTGCCATAAGGGTGGTGTCATCTGCATATCTGAAGGTGTTGATATTTCTCCTGGCAATCTTTATTCCAATTTGCTTCATCCAGCCTCACATGTCACATGATGTACAGTGCATAGATGATACTTTGTGTACGAGGTGTGAAAGTTGCTCTTTGTGTCTGACTATTTGCAACCTCATGGACTTTACAGTCCATGGAATTCTCCAGGCCAGAATACTGGAGTGAGAAGCCATTCCCTTCTCCAGGGGATCTTCCCAACCCAGGGACTGAACCCAGGTCTCCTGTGTTGCAGGAGGATTCTTGACCATCTGAGCGACCAGGAAAGCCTGAAAAAGTATCGTCAAATCAGATTAGAATGCATGTAAAGTATGGCAGTACCAGTCTCTCCAAGGAATACAACTTACTTTACTTCCCTGGTTGTTCCATGTCAAATATGTCAAGGCTGTATATTGTCACCATGCTTATTTAGTTTATATTCAGAGTACATCATATGAAATGCTGGGCTGGAAGAAGCACAAGCTGGAATCAAGATTGCTGGGAGAAGTATCAGTATCCTCAGATATGCAGATGACATTACCCTTATGGCAGAAAGTGAAGAGGAACTTAAGAGCCTCTTGATGAAAGTGAAATAGGAGAGTGAAAAAGCTGGCTTAAAACTCAACATCTGAAACACAAAGATTATGGCATCCAGTCCCATCACGTCATGGCAAATAGTTAGGGAAACAATGGAAACAGTGACAGACTTTATGTTCTTGGGCTCCAAAATCACTGCAGATGGTGACTGCAGCCATGAAATTGAAAGACACTTGGTCCTTGAAAGAAAACCTTTGACAAACCTAGACAACGCATTAAAAAGCAGAGACATTATTTGGCAACAAAGGTCCATAGAGTCAAAGCTTTGGTTTTTGCAGTAGTCATGTATGGATGTGAGAGTTGGACCATAAAGAAAGCTGAGCACTGAAGAATTGATGCTTTTGAACTGTGGTGTTGGAGAAGACTCTTCAGAGTCCCTTGCACTGCAAAGTGATCAAACCAGGCAATCCTAAAGGAAATCAGTCCTGAATATTCATTGGAAAGACTAATGCTGAAGTTGAAGCTCCAATATTTTGGCCACTTGATACAAAGAACTTACTCATTAGACAATACCCTAATGCTGGGCGAGATTGAAGGCAGGAGGAGAATAGGACGACAGAGGATGAGATGGTTGGATGGTATCACCGACTCTATGAACATGAGTTTGAGCAAGCTCTGGGAGTTGGTGATGGACAGGGAAGCCTGGCATGCTGCAGTCCATGGAGGTTGCAAAGAGTCGGACATGACTGAACTAATTAACTGACTATTCCATGTCCAGTTCTGTTACTTCTTGACTTGCATACAGGATTCTCAGAAGGTAGATAAGGTGATCTGGTATTCCCATCTCTTTAAGACTTTTCCATAGTTTGTGATCCACACAGTCAAAGGCTTTTACATAGTCAATGAAGCAGAAATAGATGTTTTTCTAGAATTCTCTTGCTTTTTCTATGATCAAACAGGTGTTGGCAATTTGATCTCTGGTTCCTCTGCTTTTTCTAAATCCAGATAGTACATCTGGAATTTCTAGTTCACATATGGTTGAAGCCGAGCTTAAAGGATTTTGAGCATTACCTTGGTAGCATGTGAAATGAGTGCAATTCTGTGGTAGTTTGAACATTCTTTACCATTGCCCTTCTTTGGGATTGGATTAGATGTCTAAAATACTTTACTATCAAAAGGGTTATTATTTTACCTTGAGTTATCTTGACCATCAGTACAAGGGCTTCCCTGGTGGCTCAGTTCAATTCAGTTCAGTTCAGTCACTCAGTTGTGTCCGACTGTTTGCAACCCCATGAACCGCAGCATGCCCGGCCTCCTTGTCCATCACCAACTCCTGGAGTTTACCCCAACTTGTGTCCATTGAGTCAGTGATGCCATCCAACCATCTCGTCCTCTGTCATCCCCTTCTCCTCCTGCCCTCAATCTTCCCCAGCATCAGGGTATTTTCAAATAAGTCAGCTCTTCGCATGAGGTGGCCAAAGTATTGGAGTTTCAGCTTCAACATCAGTCCTTCCAATGAACACCCAGGACTGATCTCCTTTAGGATGGACTGGTTGGATCTCCTTTCAGTCCAAGGTACTCTCAAGAGTCTTTTTCAACACCACAGTTCAAAAGCATCAATTGTTGTGCACTCAGCTTTCTTCACCATCCAACTCTAACATCCATACATGACCACTGGAAAAACCATAACCTTGACTAGATGGTGGCTCAGGGGTAAGGAATCCTCTTGGCAATATTGGAGATGTGAGATCAATCCCTTAGTCTGGAAGATCCTGGGAGAAGGAAATGGCAACTGACTCCAGTATTCTTGACTGGGAAATCCCATGGAGAGGAGGAGCCTGGTGGGGTAGGGTACTTGGGGTCGGAAAACAGCTGGACAAGACTTAGGGACTAAACAGCAACAATGACCATTAATATGGTTGAGCATCTTTTCACTTATATTGGTCCTTTGAGTTTACTTTACTGTCAGTGTCTATGTATATACTTATCTCAATTATCTGTTGGGTTATTTATCTTTGCATATTATAGAAAATAATTCTTTATTTGTAATTTACGTTCTTCCATCTACCTCCTTCCTGAAAGTTCATTTAAACCTCTTCATGAAGTTATTTCTTCCTTGACCTTGTATGAAATTCAGAACAGTAATGCAAAGTTTCTGGGCATATGTATAATTTTATAATTTTTACTTTTTTAAATATAACTTTATTTATTTTAATTGGAGGCTAACTACTTTACAATATTGTATTGGTTTTGCCATACATCAACATGAATCTGCCACGGGTGTACACGTGTTCCCTATCCTGAACCCCCCTCCTACCTCCCTCCCCATCCCATCCCTCTGGGTCATCCCAGTGCGCCAGTCCTGAGCATCCTGTATCATGCATCGAACCTGGACCGGCAATTCATTTCACATATGATAATATACATGTTTCAATGCCATTCTCCCAAATCATCCCACCATTGCCCTTTCCCACAGAGTCTAAAAGACTATTCTATACATCTGTGTCTCTTGCTGTCTCCCATACAGGGTTATCGTTACCATCTTTCTAAATTCCATGTATATGTGTTAGTATACTGTATTGGTGTTTTTCTTTCTGGTTACTTCACTCTGTATAATAGGCTCCAGTTTCATCCACCTCATTAGAATTGATTCAAATGCATTCTTTTTAATGGCTGAGTAATACTCCATTGTGTATATGTACCACAGCTTTCTTCTCCATTCATCTGCTGGTGGACATTGAGGTTGCTTCTATGTCCTGGCTATTATAAACAGTGCTGCGATGATGGGCATATGTATACTTTTAGAAGTCCTTCATTCACCATTTGTTCAAAGAATGGGATTATTAATTGTCCGGTCCTATGTAATTGTTAAAGTTTTTAACTTCATTTAAAGTAAATTATATTTCTATCGATGCATAAGGCCTGTTTCTGGCCGGAAATCTTCAGAGAGAAAGGGTGTGTTGTTTTGGCTTCCTCTGTGTTAACTATGCAAGTCCACCTCCCCCTCACCTGAGTTTGCTAACCCTGTCCTCCTCCAGAGGTATGGGCATGGGATTGGTGTGGCAGGTAGGGATGGATTTCCTAGAGGAAGGGGAAGGTTATATGGACAAAGATGGTAGTGGTGGTGGTAAGAAATGGTGGATTAGTACATATTTTGAATGTATAATCCCCAGAATTTGCTGATGGATTGACTGAGAAATAAGAGAAAGGGAGGAAGTCAAAGTAATGCAGTTTTGTTTTTGACCTGGAATCTGTACTTTTCTTATTGGGTAAAATACATAATAGTGTAAAATTTCTCATTTTAACCATTCTAAAGTGTACTGTTTGGTGGTGTCAAGTACATTCACATTGTTGTGAGATCATCACCATTATCCATGTCCAGAACTTTTTCATCACCCCAAGCTGAAATTTTATATTCATCAAATAATAACTCTCCATTCCTACCCACACTTCCTGGTAACCCCCATTCTACATTCTGTCTCTATGATTTTTTTTTTGCTCACTCTATACCTCATATTGTGGAATCTGACTGTATTTGTCCTCTTATGTCTTGCTTATTTCACTTAGCATATGTCTTCAAGTTTCCTACATGTTGTAGCATTTAATTTATCAGAATTCCATCTCTTTTTAAGGCAGAATACTATTCCAATGTATGTATGTACCACATTTTGTTTATCCATTCATTTGTCCATGGACATTTGAGTTGTTTCTACCTTTTTGGCTGTTGTGAATAGTGCTGCTATGAACACAGATGTAAAAATATGTGTTCAAGTCCTTACTTTCAGTTCTTTTGGGTTTATGTCTAGAAGCGAGATTGCTGGATGATACACTAAATCTATGTTTATATTATTTGGGAACTGCCATAATGTTTTCCACAGTGGCTGAATCATTTCATACTCTCATCAGCAATGCACCAGAATTCTAATCTATCCATATGCTTGCCAAAACTTGGTATAATCTGTTCAAGAAAATTTAAAAAAATAATATCCATCTTTATGGCTATGAAATAATATTTCATCGTGATTTTAACTTGCATTTCCCTAATGACTATACCAAAGCCTTCGACTGTGTGGATCACAATAAACTGGAAAATTCTGAAAGAGATGGGAATACCAGACCACCTGACCTGCCTCTTGAGAAACCTATATACAGGTCAGGAAGCAACAGTTAGAACTGGACATGGAACAACAGACTGGTTCCAAATAGGAAAAGGAGTACATCAAGGCTGTATATTGTCACCCTGTTTATTTAACTTATATGCAGAGTACATCATGAGAAACACTGGGCTAGAAGAAGGACAAACTGGAATCAAGATTGCTGGGAGAAATATCAATAATCTCAGATATGCAGATAACACCACCCTTATGGCAGAAAGTGAAGAGGAACTAAAAAGCCTCTTGATGAAAGTGAAAGAGGAGAGTGAAAAAGTTGGCTTAAAGCTCAACATTCAGAAAATGAAGATCATGGCATCTGGTCCCATCACTTCATGGGAAGTATATGGGGAAACAGTGGAAACAGTGTCAGACTTTATTTTGGGGGGTTCCAAAATCACTGCAGATGGTGACTGCAGCCATGAAATTAAAAGACTCTTACTCCTTGGAAGAAAAGTTATGACCAACCTAGATAGCATATTCAAAAACAGAGACATTACTTTGCTGACAAAGGTCCGTCTAGTCAAGGCTATTTTTCCAGTGGTCATGTATGGATGTGAGAGTTGGACTGTGAAGAAAGCTGAGTGCTAAGAATTGATGCTTTTGAACTGTGGTGTTGGAGAAGACTCTTGAGAGTCCCTTGGACTGCAAGGAGATCCAACCAGTCCATTCTAAAGGAGATCAGTCCTGGGTGTTCATTGGAAGGACTGATGTTGAAGTTGAAACTCCAGTACCTTGGCCACTTCATGCCCAGAGTTGACTCATTGGAGAAGACTCTGATGGTGAGGGGGATTGGTGGCAGAAGGAAAAGGGAACAACAGAGGATGAGATGGCTGGATGGCATCACTGACTTGATGGATGTGAGTCTGAGTGAACTCCGGGAGTTGGTGATGGACAGGGAGGCATGGCGTGCTGCGATTCACGGGGTCATAAAGAGTCAGACACAACTGAGCAACTGAACTATACTGAATGATTGCTGATGCTGCACATCTTT
>NW_011495077.1:1472541-1487687 GCF_000754665.1 Bison bison bison | reverse complement strand
GGCTTGAAAATCACTGCAAATGGTGACTGCAGCCATGAAATTAAAAGACTCTTACTCCTTGGAAGAAAAGTTATGACCAACCTAGATAGCATATTGAAAAGCAGAGACATTACTTTGCTGACAAAGGTCCGTCTAGTCAAGGCTATGTTTTTTCCAGTGGTCATGTATGGATGTGAGAGTTGGACTGTGAAGAAAGCTGAGCGCTGAAGAATTGATGCTTTTGAACTGTGGTGTTGGAGAAGACTCTTGAGAGTCCCTTGGCCTGCAAGGAAATCCAACCAGTCCATTCTGAAGGAGATCAGTCCTGGGTGTTCTTTGGAAGGAATGATGCTGAGGCTGAAACTCCAGTACCTTGGCCACCTCATGCCCAGAGTTGACTCATTGGAAAAGACTCTGATGGTGAGGGGGATTGGTGGCAGGAGGAAAAGGGAACAACAGAGGATGAGATGGCTGGATGGCATCACTGACTTGATGGATGTGAGTCTGAGTGAACTCTGGGAGTTGGTGATGGACAGGGAGGCCTGGCATGCTGTGATTCATGGGGTCATAAAGAGTCAGACACAACTGAGCGACTCAACTGAACTGAATGTTTGGTGATGCTGCACATCTTTTCATGTACTTATTAGCCAGTTGTAGAAGAGCTGTTTTTGTTATTGAAAACATAGGTTTTAATTCATAGTAGCTATGTAATCCTTTCTTGAAATCTTTCTATGGTAATTGGGTCAGTTAAGTTTTCTATTTCTTTTTATATTTTTGAAAATTCTCATTCTCTAGGGATTCGTCCATTTTCTCTAGGTTTTCCTATTTGTTACTGAAGAGTTACCCATGGTATTTTCTTATAAAGATCATTTTTTACCCTGAAATATAGTTATTTGTGTCATTTCTATCTTCCTTATTAGATTTCAAATTCTTTGAAAGCATAAATTAAGTGTTATCCACTGAAATGTGCATTTCCTTGGACATGGCATTCATGTAATAATTATTTTGGGATAAGTTAACATGTGAATTGATCTCATTATTTAGTTAATATTTGATTATTTACCAATATGACTTAATTTTCTTTTTCATGAAAATAATGAATATCTTAGTAACAAATTTCAATAGGTTTAATACTGTATTTAAGTTTGTATAAGATAAATAGGAAATTCTGAATATAAAATTTATAGTATTAGCAGACAGAAAAGTTTTGTTAACAACAAGTGTGAAATTTAAAAGGAAGAGAGGGAAGGTAGGATGAGATACAAATGAAAGAAACTGACATTTAGTGAGACTTATTATGTGCCAGTCACTATTTAAGATTCTTGCATAGAGTATCTCATTTGACTTTTATCATAATGCTTTGAAACGGATCCTGATTTTACAGATGAGAAAACCGGGGCTCAGGGAAGTAACCAACCAGGTTACTTGGAATAGGAATGATGAATATCTATGAGTTTTAATACTAAACAAAGAGTTTAGTATTAGCTTATATGCAGGGTAATAAACAACTAACCTTATTTTTTGAATTCTTACGGATATGTTACTGTGACAGATGAGAACAGTGTTAACAGTGTTCTCCTCTCCCTTGAAGTTGTTGGAGAAACAGAAAACAAAATCAATCTGAAAGTACTTTCAAGTATTTATATGGTCTATCACAACAGATTGGTTTTTGAGGCTTATGGTGAATTACAGAGCCAGTACCTCTCATCAAAGAATTTGTATCTGCTGGAAAGCCAGGCATATAGATGGAATGAAGCGAAATATACAAATATGATAATTACTAAAATTGCCTTGAGGGGCCACAGAGCTTATGAGTTGATGCTCACTTGCACAGTGACTGGTGCCCCAGAAACATGTCATCAAGCTTTCTGTGGAGGAGAAAGCCTCCATCTGTTGCAGAGGCCTGATGTCCCTTAGCACTGGGGATCTTATGTGCAGCCTCTTGGATCCACAGGTTTATTAGAAGAGCTTGTTCAGCTGCTCCCTAAACACCTGCTTCACCTGTTTGTTCCTGAGGGTGTAGATGAAGGGATTGAGCACTGGGGTCACCACGGTGTTGAGCAAGGCCACCACCTTGTTCCTGTCCTCCCCCTGGCCTCCCTTGCCCGACCGGACATACATGAAGATGCAGCTGCCATAGAAGAGAGAGACAACAGTGATGTGGGAGGAACAGGTTGAGAAGGCTTTCCACCTCTCCTTGGCTGCGGGGAGGCGCAGGATGGTGTGGAGGATGTGGCCATAGCAGGTAGCCGTCACGGACAGAGTGCCCAGGAGGCTGACGTTGGCCAGGATGAAACTTAGAATTTCCATCAGACTTGTGTCTGCACATATGAGTTCCAGGAGTGGAAAGTTGTCACAGAAGAAATGATCAATGATATTGGGACCACAGAAGGGCTGCTGAAATGTGAGGAAACCTGGAATGATGTTGAGAAGGAACCCTGTGATCCATGAAGAAAGAACTAGCTGGACACAGACCCTTTTGCTCATGATGGTGACATAACGCAAGGGGTTACATATGGCCACATACCTGTCAAAGGACATCACTGCCAGTAGGAAGAACTCTGTGGTGCCCAGGAAGAAATAGAGGAAACACTGTAGGAAACAGCCTTCCAGGGAGATGGTCCTGTTTCCAGTCAGGATGTTGGTCAGCATCTTGGGGAAGATGACCGAGGTGAACCAGATCTCTAGGACGGCAAAGTTGCGGAGGAAGTAGTACATGGGGGTGTGGAGGCGCCTGTCCATGAGGGTGAGGACCACGATGAGGAGGTTCCCCAGTAAAGTGAGCAGGTAGGTCAGGAGGAGCCCCAGGAAGAGGAGCATCTGCAGCTCACAGGCCTCTGAGAGCCCCAGCAGGATGAACTCGGTGACAGTGGTGTGGTTCCCCGTGGCTCCTCTGGCCTCTGCTGGGAATGCCCAATCAGCGGTGTGCAGCATCAAGAGTCGTGATGTTCTGGGGATCTGAGGACACTTGGAACTGAAAGGAAAGAGGGATTTTGAGCTGAAGGAATCCTTTATTTCTTCAACCTGCAGGTCCCTTTTCCTCCCTCATCACGCTGGTTGTCCAGGTCCCTCACACTCAGTTAGCATCAAGTCACATACTTTGATTCAGTTGTCTGGTATTCTTTGGGGAAAGTTTTGCCTTTATCAATTCTTTTTCTGTTTTTCTTATTTATGTTAGGAAGTGTGTGTCCCTTTATTTCTTCTTGATCAGATGATGTCTTTTCCTATATTTGTCCAAATGTTTTAAGTGGTCTCTCTAATAAAGTAAAATATTTTCTCTACAAATCCTGTATCCATTGATCACAGACCTTTATCAAAAACACTGATGGAAAATTTACTCTAGAACTTGTTACACAGACATTTCATTTAGAGACTCTGTGTGTGCACCTGAGCTTCAACATTTACTAATCTGTCTGGGGCCAGTTCTCTAACCTCACAAAACTCTGCTTCATCAATGGGAATATGAATATGTCACAGTTCACAAGAGAAAAGTTCTCCAGAATTTAAATTAGTAATGTATACTCAACACCTAACACAAGATTGACCATGGACCATGCAGTCACACAATGCTAGCTATTTTTATTTCTCCCTTTCTGGGCTGATATTCTTGCAGGATAATTAAGGATAAGTAAAAATAAAATTGGAGAAAACATACTGAATTTCGGGCAATGTGTATTTAAACGAAAAGTTTTAAATTATAAAAATATTATCAGGTCATCATGGACACTTTAAGATATACAGAAAATGGAAAGAATCACCTATAGTCCTACAGAGACAACTGCTATTAATATATTCATTTATTTCTATTGTACTTTTCTATTTTTTACAGTGTATGGATTTGAATGGTCAATGAGCACACAGATTATTATTTTCAACATCCTTGCTTCCCACATTATCAGTACAACAAATTATTGTTATGCTATTACAAATCCTTTCTTAGATATTATTGGCTGATATTGTTTGAGGGATTCATGTGCTATGAAATTGTTGTATCAGAGGAGAGAACATGCATTTGTAGATTAGGCATGATGCTTATTTCTTTGGCATAAATTGCTAAGTAATATTAACAATAATGATAAATGCTCGTATTTAGAATTTTTTGGTTCAATTTCAGTTTTAGAGAATATGTCTTTGTTTTCCTGGTCTTTTCTAAAAGATTTTTTTTTTCTAGTTTTTACATTGTTCAACAGTGTCTCTCTGGTTCTGGATAAAGAAGTAGGCATTCTCACCATCGTTTGTTTATAGAAATGACAGGTAAAGGCAAGCTTCTGTGGGGAAAAGCACACTGTATCTGAGACAGGAGCAGGAACTAATGTGATACGCCTGCCTCAGAGAAATGGTAATGCAGTGCAGTATGCTGGTGCTGGTGCTAACTCACTTCAGTCGTGTCCGACTCTGTGCCACCCCATAGACAGCAGCCCACCAGGCTCCCCCGTCCCTGGGATTCTCCAGGCAAGAACACTGGAGTGGGTTGCCATTTCCTTCTCCAATGCATGAAAGTGAAAAGTCAAAGTGAAGTCACTCAGTCATGTCTGACTCTTAGCGACCTCATGAACTGCAGCCTACCAGGCTTCTCTGTCCATGGGATTTTCCAGGCAAGAGTACTGGAGTGGGGTGCCATTGCCAGTATAGCTGTGTAAAATATATATCTATATGGAGAAGAATTGGATGAGAACACAGGAAAATGAGCATAATTGCCCCAATAGGATGGGAGGATGCTGGGTGATTTTTGTTCTGTCTCTTTATTATGTTATTATTGATTGTAAAATAACTTAAATTCAAAGTTATAAAAGAAACCAGCACAACGAGCCCATTTGGACTAAGAGAGTTGGGTAGAACAGTTTGAGACAAATGGGAAATAAATGGCTGCCCATGAAGAGTGAAAAAATAGTCTTAATGATTCTGTGAGCCATCGGCTGTTCCTGAGTCAGGATACTGAGAACGATACAAAAAGTCAAAGAAGTGAGCTGTGCCACAGCCCGCCAGTGGACACCTGAAAACAGATGACAGGCTTCCAGCCAGAGCATCCAGAGGAATCAGGTTCCCCTTCCCCACACCAAAAATCGCACCACGTAGATTACCTCAGTAGATACTAGGTGAGATGCTCATTTGTCTTCAAGGCAGTTCTGATGAGGGGAGATTCCTGATTTTCACAGGAACCTTCTGACTCTGCAAGGTTGCCCGAGGAGTACACTTCTTGGGGGCTCACCTGAGATGCGCAGTGAAGGACGCGCCAGAGCTGTAATATGGTCTGCAGGTCATGGACACAGACAGGTCCTGTTCTCTTGTACACAGTGTCTGCAAATATTCATATTTTCCAACAACCAATCTCTCTTAAGAAATATTCTCTGACTCTCACTATCTACATATTCTCAGTTGTCCTCAGAAAGTAACAATCTCTGGATATTCCCCAGAGCTTCACCAGTTTCTCAGGAAGCTTCTATTGCTCCTGATCCATCACTGTGTTACCACTGGACCAATTTCCTGGGGAAATGGACATGAAAACCTATTTAATGATTCTTCCATTCCTCACATAGTAAGGCAGAGACAGACATCAACAGATGCTGATTAGTATAACTCCTTTTTAGTTGGGCGTAAGAGATTTCTGGCCCTTCCAGGAGTATGGTTTCCATATAGGGTTCTGGGTGAAATAGTAATGGCAGACTCTGCCTTTGTGGAGCTGGCATCAGGCTTGAACTGCTTGGGGTTCTGTTTGGTCTCCATGGAAACTCAGAGATACAGAAGGTGCAGAGCTCAAACTTAACCAATCTAGAGATTCATGTTATTCTCTTACTGGTTGGAGCTATGCTTCCCTGGAGATTCATTATCATCAGTGGTAATAAGACCTAAGAAAGTCCTTAACCTCTTACTTTCTTCAACTTTGGAATTAAAATTTGCTTTATTTTGACTGAGAAGCTGAGAAACCTCTTATGAATTTTAACTGTAACAAAGAAACATAGTTATTAAAACATTCAATAAGTTTTGTGGTGTGCTTTTTGTGTGGTAAGTATGACTCTAGATGCCAGATATAGGCAATGTCTTGTGGGGAAGACAGCCATTAAATAATAAGACACTATTGAGACTAGTGTCTGAAGAAGACCACATCAGAGATCCTGAACCAGACTGAAGTATGAGGAGATATTCCTGATGAAGTTACATAAAGTTGTTTTTCAGTCACTCAGAGATGTCCAACTCTTGTGACCCCATGGACTGCAGCATGCCAGGGTTCCCTGTCCTGGAGTTTGCTCAAACTCATATCCATTGAATCGATGATGCCATCCAACGATCTCATCCTGTGTCCTCCACTTCTCCCCATGTCCTCAATCTTTCCTAGCATCAGGTCATTTCCAGTGAGTTGGCTCTTTGCATCAGGTGGCCAAAGTATTGGAGCTTCAGTTTCAGCATCAGTCCTTCCAATGAATATTCAAGGTTTATTTCCTTTAGGATTGGCTGGCTTGATCTCCTTGCTGTCCAAGGACTCTCAAAAGTCTTCTCCAGGACCATGGTTCAAAAGCATCAATTCTTCTGCACTCAGTCTTCTTCATGGTCCAGATCTCACATCTGTACTTGACTACTGGAAAAACCATAGCTGTGAATATATGGACTTTTGTGCACAAAGTGATGTCTCTGCTTTTTAATATGCTCAACCCACTCCAGTATTCTTGCCTGGAGAATCCCAGGGACAGGGGAGCCTGGTGGGCTGCCGTCTATGTGGTCGAACTGAGTTGGACACGACTGAAGCGACTTAGCAGCAGCAGCAGCAGATTTGTCATAGCCTTTCTTCCAAGGAGAAAGTGTCTTATAATCTCATGGCTGCAGTCACTATCTGCAGTGATTTTGGAGCCCAAGAAAATAAAGTCTGTCATTGTTTTCATTTTCCCCCCGATGTATTTGCCATGAAGTGATGAGACCAGATCTCATTTTTTAAATGTTGAGTTTTAAGCCAGCTTTTTCACTCTCATTTTTCAACTTCATCAAGCGGCTCTTTAGTTCTTCATTTTCTGCCTTTAGGGTGGTGTCATCTGCATGTCTGAGGTTACTGATATTTCTCCTGGCAATCTTGATTCCAGCTTGTGCTTTATTCAGACCAGCATTTCGCATGATGTACTCTGCATAGAAGTTAAATAAGCAGGGTGACAATATACAGCCTTGATATACTCCTTTCCCAATTTTGAGGCAGTCCATTGTTCCATGTCCAGTTCTAACTGTTGCTTCTTGACCTGCATACAGATTTCACAGGAAGCAGGTAAGGTGGGCCAGTATTCCCATCTCTTTAAGAATTTTCTGCAGTGTGTTGTGATCCAACAGTCTTTAGCGTAATGAAGCAGAAGTAGATGTTTTCCTGTAATTCTCTTGCTTTTTCTATGATCTTTTTCTTGCTTTTTCATATGATTACGTATGTTGGCAATTTGGTCTCTGGTTCTCCTGCCTTTTCTAAATCCAGCTTGTACATCTGGAAGTTCCTGGTTCACGTACTGTTGAAGCCTAGCTTGTAGGATTTGCGCATTACCTTGCTAGCATATGAAATGAGTATAGTATGCCGTTGTTTGAACATTTTTTGACATGGCACTTCTTTGGGATTGGATTAGATGTCTAAAATTCTGTAAATCAAAGGTTTGAATTTCTTTAAAATAAAACTTATTTTATTTAAAAAATAAAATAAAACTCATTTTAATTTGAGTTATCCTGACCAACAGTATAATCGGGAAGATCCCCTGGAGAAGGAAATGGCAACACACTCCAGTACTCTTGCCTAGAAAATTCCATGGCCAGTGGAGCCTGGTGGGCTACAGTCCATGGGGTCTCAGAGAGTCAGACACGACTGAGTGGCTTCACTTTTCCTTGGTGGTTCAATGGTAAAGCAGCATCCTGGCAATGCAGAGACACGAGTTGGATCCCTGAGTTAGGAAGATCTCCTGCAGAAAGAAATGGCAACATACTTAAGTGTTCTTGCCTGGGAAATCCCATGGACAAGAGGAGTTTGGCAGGCTCCATTCCCTGGGGGTCACCAAAGGGTTGGACACAAGTTACTGACTAAACAACAGCGACAGTTAGTAAGTTGAACATCTTTTCACTTGTATATGGGCCCTTTGGGTTTACTTTTCTGTCAGGTGTCTATGTATATACTTATCTCATTTATCTCTTGGGTTGTTTGTTTATTATAGAAAATACTCTTTTATTTGTAATTTACATTCTTCCCTCTACCTCCTTCTTGAATGTCCATTTAAACCTGTTCATGTAGTTATTTCTTCCTTGACCTTGGATAGAATTCAGGACAGCTATGCAAATTTTCTGGGCATACATATAATTTTAGAAGTCCTTCATTTACCATTTGTTCAAAGAATGGAATTATTAAATTGTCTGAACCCATATAATTGTTAAATTTTGAATGTCACTTAAAGTGAAAATGTATTCATTTCTTCACATAAGGCCTATTTCAGGCAGGAGAACTTCAGAGAGAAAGGGTGTGTGGCTTTGGCATCCTTTCTGTTTACTATGCAAGTAGACCTTCCCTTTATCCTTTGTCCTCCACCAGGGATATGGGATGGGATTGAGTTGGCATGTAGTGGATAGATATCCTAGAGGAAGGGGAAGGTGGTATGGACAAAGATGTTAGTATGGTGGTAGGAAGTGATAAATTTGATACCTATTTTGAATGTATAATCCACAGAATTTGCTAATGTATTGACTTTGGGAAATGAAAGAGAAAGAGTCAAAGGTAATGTAGTTTTGCTTTTGATCTGGAGCAATAAGTACTTTTCTTATTGTGGTAAAATGCATAAATCATTTTTTAAAAATTTTGTTTTTTTTATTGAAGGATAATTGCTTTACAGAATTTTGCTGTTTTCTGTCAAACCTCAACATGAATCAGCCATAGGTATACATATATTCCCTCCGTTTTGAAACTCCCTCCCATATCCATCCCCATCCCACCACTCTAAGTTGATAGAGACCCTGATTGAGTTTCCTGAGCCATACAGAAAATTCCCATTGGCTATCTATTTTACATACAGTAATGTAAGTTTCCATGTTACTCTTTCCATACATCTCGCCCTCTCCTCCCCTCTCCCCATGTCCATAAGTCTATTCTCTATGTCTGTTTCTCCATTCAGTTCAGTTCAGTCGTTCAGTCATGTCCGACTCTTTGCGATGCCATGAACTGCAGCACATCAGGCCTCCCTGTCCATCACCAACTCCCAGAGTCCACCCAAACTCATGTCTGTTGAGTCGGTGATGCCATCCAACCATCTCATCCTCTGTCGTCCCCTTCTCCTCCTACCCTCAATCATTCCCAGCATCAGGGTCTTTTCCAATGAGTCAGTTCTTTGCTTCAGCTGGCCAAAGTATTGGAGCTTCAGCTTCAACATCAGTCCTTCCAATGAACTCCCAGGACTGATTTCCTTTAGGATGGACTGGTTGGATCTCCTTGCAGTCCAAGGGACTCTCAAGAGTCTTCTCCAACACCACAGTTCAAAAGTACCAATTCTTTGGCACTCAGCTTCCTTTATAGTCCAACTCTCACATCCATACATGACTACTGGAAAAACCATGGCCTTGACTAGATGGACATTTGTTGACAAAGTAATGTTTCTGCTTTTTAATATGCTAGCTAGGTTGGTCATAACTTTCCTTCCAAGGAGTAAGTGGCTTTTAATTTCATGGCTGCAATCACCATCTGCAGTGATTTTGGAGCCCAGAAAAATAAAGTCAGCCACTGTTTCCCCATCTATTTCCCATGAAGTGATGGGACCAGATGCCATGATCTTCGTTTTCTGAATGTTGAGCTTTAAGTCAACTTTTTCACTCTCTTCTTTCACTTTCATCAAGAGGCTCTTTAGTTCTTCACTTTCTGCCATAAGGGTGGTGTCATCTGCGTATCTGAGGTTATTGATATTTCCCCTGGCAATCTTGATTCCAGCTTGTGCTTCCTCCAGTCCAGCGTTTCTCATGATGTACTCTGCATATAACTTTAAGCAGGATGACAATATACATCCTTGACGTACTCCTTTTCCTATTTGGAAACAGTCTGTTGTTCCATGTCCAGTTCTAACTGTTGCTTCCTGACCTGCATACAGGTTTCTCAAGAGGCAGGTCAGGTGGTCTGGTATTCCCATCTCTTTCAGAATTTTCCACAGTTTCTTGTGATGCACACAGTCAAAGGCTTTGGCATAGTCAATAAAGCAGAAATAGATGTTTTTCTGGAACTCTCTTGCTTTTTCGATGATCTAGCAGATATTGGCAATTTGATGTCTGGTTCCCCTGCCTTTTCGAAAACCATCTGGAACATCTGGAACATCTGGAAGTTCACGGTTCGTGTATTGCTGAAGCCTGGCTTGGAGAATTTTAAGCATTACTTTACTAGCGTGTGAGATGAGTGCAGTTGTGTGGTAGTTTGAGTGTTCTTTGGCATTGCCTTTCTTTGGGATTGGAATGAATCCCAATTTCTCCAAAATCCCAGTTTCTCCATTGTTGCCCTATAAATAAATTCTTCAGTATCATGGTTTTGGATTCTGTATATATGCATTAAAATACGATATTTATCTTTCTCTTTATGACTTCATTCAGTATAATAGGTTCTAGGTTCGTCCACCTATTAGAACTGACACAAATGAGTTTCTTTTTTATGGCTGAGTAATATTCCATTGTGTATATGTACCACAACTTTTTAATCTATTCATCTGTCGATGGACATCTAGGTTGCTTCCATGTTCTAGCTATTGTAAATAGGGGTGCAGTGAACAATGGGATACGTGTGTCTCTTTCAATTTTGGTTTCCTCAGGGTATATGCCTAGGAGTGGGATTGCTGGGTCATATGGTGTTTTTTTTTCCCTAGTTTTTAAAGGAGTCTCCATATCGTCTTCCATAGTGGCTGTATCAATTTACATTCCCACCAATAGTGCAAAAGCATTCCGTTTTCTCCTCACCCTCTCTAGCATTTATTATTTGTAGACTTTTTGATGATGGCCATTATGACTGGTGTGAAGTATATCTCACTGTAGTTTTGATTTGCATTTCTCTAATAATGAGCGATGTTGGGCATCTTTTCATGTGTTTGTTAGCCATTTGTATGTCTTCTTTGGAGAGATGTCTGTTTAGGTCTTTTCCCCACTTTTTGATTGGTTTGTTTGTTTTTCTGGTATTGAGTTGTATGAGCTGCTTGTATATTTTGGAAATTAGTACTTTGTCAGTTGTTTCATTTGCTATTATTTTCTCTCATTCTGAGGGTTGTCTTTTCACCTTGCTTATAGTTTCCTTTGCTGTGTAAAAGCTTTTAAGTTTAATCAGGTCCCACTTGTTTACTTTTGTTTTTATTTCCATTACTCTAGGAGGTGGGTCATAGAGGATCTTGCTTTGATTTATGTCATCGAGTGTTCTGCCTATACTTTCCTCTAAGAGTTTTATAGTTTCTGGTCTTACATTTAGGTCTTTAATCCATTTTGAGTTTATCTTTGTGTATAGTGTTAGGAAGTGTTCTAATTCCATCCTTTTGCACATAGCCATCCAGTTTTTCCAGCACCATTTATTGAAGAGGCTGTCTTTGCTCCATTGTATATTCTTGCCTCCTTTGTCAAAAATAAGGTATCCATAGGTGCATGAGTTTATTTCTGGGCTTTCTATCTTGTTCCATTGGTCTATATTTCTGTTTTTGTGCCAGTACCATACTGTCTTGATGACTGTAGCTTTGTAGTATAACCTGAAGTCAGGAAGGATGATTCCTCCAGCTCCATTCTTCTTTTTCAAGACTGCTTTGGCTATTTGGGATCTTTTGTGTTTCCATATGAATTGTGAAATTTTTTGTTCTAGTTCTGTGAAAAATGCCATTGGTAATTTGATAGGGATCGCATTGAATCTGTAGATTGTATTTGGCAGTATAGTCATTTTCACAATACTGATTCTTCCTACCCAGGAACATGGAATATCTCTCTATCCGTTTATATTGTCTTTGATTTCTTTCATCAGTGTCTTATAATTTTCTGTGTACAGTTCTTTTGTCTCCTTAGGTAAGTTTATTCCTAGATATTTAATTCTTTTTGTTGCAATGGTGAATGGGACTGATTCCTTAATTTTTCTTTCTGATTTTTCATTGTTAGTATATAGAAATGAAAGTGATTTCTGTGTATTAATTTTGTATCCTGCAACTTTGCTAAATTCACTGATTAGCTTTAGTAATTTTCTGATACTATCTTTAGAGTTTTCTATGTACAGTATCATGTCATCCACAAACAGTGAGAGCTTTACTTCTTCTTTTCTAATCTGGATTCCTTTTATTTCTTTTTCTTCTCTGATTGCTGTAGCTAGGACTTCCAGAACTATGTTGCATAATAGTGGCAAAAGTGGACACCCTTATCTTGTTCCTGATCCTAGGGGGAATGCTTTCAGTTTTTTGCCATTGAGAATGTTTGCTGTAGGCTTATCGTGTCTGGCCTATACTATGTTGAGGTAGGTTACTTCTTTGCCCATTTTTTGAAGACTTTTAATCATAAATGGGTGCCGACTTTTGTCAAAGGCTTTTTCTTAATCTATTGAGATTATCATATGGTTTTTATCTTTCAATTTGTTAATATGGTGTATCACATTGATTGATTTGTATATATTGAAAAATCCTTGCATCCCTGGAATAAACTCAACATGATCATTGTGTATGAGCTTTTTGATGTGTTGGTGAGTTCTGTTTGCTAAAATTTTGTTGAGGATTTTTGCATCTGTGTCATCCGTGCTATTGGCCTGTAGTTTTCTTTTTTTGTGTTGTCTTTGTCTGGCTTTGGTATCAGGGTGATGTGGCCTCCTAGAGTGAGTTTGGAAGTGTTCCTTCCTCTGCAATTTTTGGAAAGAGTTTTAGAAGGATAGTCATTAGCTCTTCTTCAAATGTTTGATAGAATTCTCCTGTGAAGCCGACTGGTCCTGGGCTTTTGTTTTTTGGGAGATTTTTGATCACAGCTTCCACTTCAGTGCTTGTAATTGGGTGGTTCATAATTTCTATTTCTTCCTGGTTCAGTCTTGGAATATTGGAACTTTCCTGAGAATCTGTCCAGGTTATCCATTTTCTTGCCATATGGTTGTTCATAATAGTCTCTTATAATCCTTTGTATTTCTTCATTGTTGTAACATCTCCTTTTTCATTTCTAATTTTGTTGATTTGACCCTTCTGTCTTTTTTTCTTGATGAGTCTGGCTAGAGGCTTGTCAATTTTGTTTATTTTCTCAAAGAACCAGCTTTTAGTTTTATTAATCTTTACTATTGTTTCTTTCACTTTCTTTTTCATTTATTTCTGCTTGGATATTTATGATTTCTTTCCTTCTACTAATTTTGGTGGGTTTTTTTGGTTCTTCTTTTTCCAGTTGTTTTAGGTTTTAGGTATAAAATTAAGTTGTCTATTTGATGTTTCTCTTGTTTCTTGAGGTAGGATTGTATTGCTATAAACTTCCCTCTTAGAACTGCTTTTGCTGAATCCCATAGGTTTTGAGTTGTCATGTTTTCATTATCATTTATTTCTAGAAATTTTTTGATTTCCCTTTTGATTTCTTCAGTAACCTGTTGGTTATTTAGAAATGTGTTGTTTAATCTTCATGTGTTTGTGTTTCTTACAGTTTTTTTCTTGTAATTGATATCTAATCTCATAGCATTGTGGTCAGAGAAGATGCTTGATACGATTTCAATATTCTTAAATTTACTGAGGTTTGATTTGTCACCCAAGATATGGTCTATCCTGGAGAATGTTTCACGTGCATTTGAGAAGAAGGTGTATTCTTTTGCATTTGGATGGAATGTCCTGAAGATATCAATGAAATCCATCTTATCTAATGTATCATTTAAGACTTGTGTTTCCTTATTAATTTTCTGTCTTGATGATTTGTCCATTGGTATGAGTGGGGTGTTAAAGTCTCCTACTATTATTGTGTTATTGTCAATTTCTCCTTTTATGTCTGTTAGTGTTTGTCTTCTGTGTTGAGGTGCTCCTATGTTAGGTGCATAGATATTTACAATTGTTATGTTTTCCTCTTGGACTGATCCCTTGATTGTTATGTAGTGTCCTTCATTGTCTCTTGTAATCTTCTTTATTTTAAGGTCTATTTTGTCTCATTGCTACTCCAGCTTTCTTTTGCTTCCCATTTGCATGGAATATATTTTTCCATCCTCTCACTTTCAGTCTATATGTATCTTTAGGTCTGAAGTGGGTTTCTTGTAGACAACATATATATGGGTCTTGTTTTTGTATCCATTCAGACAGTCTGTGTCTTTTGGTTGGAACATTTAATCCATTTACATTTAAAGTAATTATTGAAGTGGTTTCCTTTGTGTGAGTTCTCATTATTTGATACTCCCTAGGGTTAGTTCTCTTCTTCTTCTGGGACTCCTAGAAGCCCTTGGAGTCAATGCTCCCACTCCAAAGGCTCAGGACTTGATCTCTGGCAGGAGCCCCCTCCCCAGGGACGGCAGGAGCCCACCCTGATGGTGACCAGGAGCCAACCCTCATACCACCCGCTCGCCTGTCCGCTCATGCGAAACTCACTGACCATCCGGGGCCATCCCACTGCGTGCTTGCTCTTGCATGCCCCAGATTTATCATTTTAACCACTTTAAAGTGTACTGTTTGTTGGCATCAAGTACATTCACATTGTTGTGAAATCATCACCATTATGCATCTCCAGAACTTTTTCATCATCCCAAACTGAAATTCCATATCCATTAAATAGTGACTCTCTATTCCTACCCACACTTCCTGGTAACCACCATTCTACATTCTATCTCTATGATTTTGATCACTGTATA
Organism: Bison bison bison; assembly: GCF_000754665.1. Taxonomy (NCBI): domain Eukaryota; kingdom Metazoa; phylum Chordata; class Mammalia; order Artiodactyla; family Bovidae; genus Bison; species Bison bison. Next base: position 1,472,935 of record NW_011495077.1, on the reverse strand, counting down.
ATAAACTGTGGAAAATTATGAAAGAGGTGGGAATACCAGACCACCTGACCTGCCTCTTGAGAAACTTGTATGCAGGTCAGGAAGCAACAGTTAGAACTGGACATGGAACAACAGACTGTTTCCAAATAGGAAAAGGAGTACGTCAAGGCTGTATATTGTCACCCTGTTTATTTAATTTCTATGCAGAGTACATCATGAGAAACACTGGACTGGAGGAAGCACAAGCTGGAATCAAGATTGCCAGGAGAAATATCAATAACTTCAGATATGCAGATGACACCACCCTTATGGCAGAAAGGTAAAAAGAACTAAAGAGCCTCTTGATGAAAGTGAAAGAGGAGAGTGAAAAAGTTGACTTAAAGCTCAACATTCAGAAAACGAAGATCATGGCATC
>NW_011495077.1:1441484-1472441 GCF_000754665.1 Bison bison bison | reverse complement strand
ACAGCATTTGGTCCCATCACTTCATGGGAAATAGATGGGGAAACAGTGGCTGACTTTATTTTTCTGGGCTCCAAAATCACTGCAGATGGTGATTGCAGCCATGAAATTAAAAGCCACTTACTCCTTGGAAGGAAAGTTATGACCAACCTAGCTAGCATATTAAAAAGCAGAGACATTACTTTGCCAACAAAGGTCCGTCTAGTCAAGGCTATGGCTTTTCCAGTGGTCATATATGGATGTGAGAGTTGGACTATAAAGAAAGCTGAGTGCCGAAGAATTGGTACTTTTGAACTGTGGTGTTGGAGAAGACTCTAGAGAGTCCCTTGGACTGCAAGGAGATCCAACCAGTCCATCCTAAAGGAAATCAGTCCTGAATATTCATGGGAAGGACTGATGCTGAAGCTGAAACTCCAATACTTTGGCCACCTGATGTGAAGAGCTGACTCATTTGAAAAGACCCTGATGCTGGGAAAGATTGAGGAGCAGGAGGAGAAGGGGGCGACAGAGGATGAGATGGTTGGATGGCATCACTGACTCAATGGACATGAGTTTGGGTGGACTCCGGGAGTTGCTGACGGACAGGGAGGCCTGGCGTGCTGCGGTTCATGGGTTTGCAAAGTTGGACACGACTGAGCGACTGAACTGAAGTGATACCTCATATTAATGGAATCCTACTATATTTTTCCTTTTATGTCTTGTTTATTTCACTGAGTATAATGTATTCAAGTTTCCTTCATGTTGTAGAGTTTTATTTATCAGAGTTCATTTCTTTTAAGGCTGAATAATATTTCATTGTATGTACATACCACATTTTGTTTATCCACTCATTCAGTCTGTGGACATTTGAGTTGTTTCTACCTTTTTGGCTATTGTGAATAATGTTACTATGAACATGGATATAAAATATCTGTTCAAGCCCTTTCAATTTTTTTGGGTTTATGTCTAGAAGTTAGATTGCTGGATGATATGATAAATCTACATTTACTTTATTTAGGAACTGCCATATTGTTTTCCACAGTGGCTGCATCATTTTGCACTCTCATCAGCAATGCATGAGAGTTCTAATTTATCCACATTCTTGACAATAGTTGGTATAATCTGTTCATAAAAATGTTTTAAATACTATTCATCTTAATGGATATAAAGTAATATTTCATTGTGATTTTAATTTGCGTTTCTGTAATCATTAGTGATGCTACACATCTTTTCATGTACTTGTTAGCCATTTGTAGAAGGATTGTTTGTTTTTGTTGTTGAGAACATAGTTTTTTAGCTTATAGTGGCTATATAACCCCTTTTTAAAAATCTTTCCATTGTAATTGGGCCAGTTAAATTTTCTATTTCTGTTTAGATTTTTAAAAATTCTCTTTCTTTAGGGATTCATCCATTTCCTCCTGGTTTTCCTATTTGTTGCTGAAGAGCTACCCATGGTATTTTCTTACATAGATCATTTTATACCCTAAATTATAGTTATTTATGTATATCTTCCTTATTAGATTTCAACTTCTATTCAAAGGATAAATTAAGTTTATCAATGAAATGTGCATTTCCTTGAATATAGTATTCATATAATAATTATTTCAGAATAAATTAACATGTGAATTCCATTATTTAATTAATATTTGATTTACCAATGACTTAAATTTCATTAAAATATTGAACATGTTAGTAACAAGTTTCATAGGTTAAATACTGTATTTAGCTTTGAATAAGATTAATATGACATTCAGAATATAAAATTTATAGTATTTCAAACAGAAAAGCTTTTGTTAGCAACTGGTGTGAAATTCAAAAGGAAGAGAGGACAGTTAAGATGAGAGATAGATGGAAAAAAACTAACATTTAGTGAGACTTATTAGGTTCCTGTCACTATTTAAGTTTCTTGCATAGAGTATCTCATTTGACTTTTATCATAATCCTTTGGAATGGCCATTGTCATCCCCATTTTACAAATGAGAAAACTGGGGCTCAGGGAAGTAAACAACCGGAAAGAGGAAGAGTCTTTCTAAATAGGAATGAAGAATTTCTATGAATTTTTATACTAAACAAAGCATAAGTAGGTTATGTGCAAGATAATAAGCAGCTAGCCTTTTTTTTTTTTTGAATTTTTACTGATATGTATCTGTGGCAAGAATGTAAGTGTGAAATGAGAACAGTGCTAAATGAGGACTGGTCTCTTCTCCTCAAAGTTGTTAGATAAACAGACACAAAGCAATATGCATGAAAGTACTTTCTGAGTATGGATATTACCTATGACTACAGATTGGTGTTAGAGGCTTATGGTGAATTACAGAGCTAGTGCATGCATGCGTGCCTGCTAAGCTGCTTCAGTCATGTCCGACTCTTGTGACCCTGTGGATTATAGCCTACCAGACTCCTCTGTAATGGGATTCTCCAGGCAAGAATATAGGAGTGGGTTGTTGTGCCCTTCTCTAAAGAGCTAGTACCTGCTATCAGAGAGCTATATTCTGCTGGGAAGCCAAGCAGACGTTGATGGAATGAAGAGAAATATTCAGATCTGATAATTTCTAAAAATGCCTTGAGAGGCCACAGAGCTTATGAATTGCTGCTGAGTTGCACAGTGACTGGCGCCCCAGAAACATGTCATCAAGCTTTTTGTGGATGAGAAAGCCTCCATCTGTTGCAGAGGCCTGATGCTCCCTTAGCTTGACTGGGGATCTTATGTGCAGCCTCTTGGATCCACAGGTTTATTAGAAGAGCTTGTTCACCTGCTCCCTAAACACCTGCTTCACCTGTTTGTTCCTGAGGGTGTAGATGAAGGGATTGAGCACTGGGGTCACCACAGTGTTGAGCAAGGCCACCACCTTGTTCCTGTCCTCCCCCTGGCTGCTCTTGCCTGACCGGACATACATGAAGATGCAGCTGCCATAGAAGAGAGAGACAACAGTGATGTGGGAGGAACAAGTTGAGAAGGCTTTCCACCTCTCCTTGGCTGCGGGGAGGCGCAGGATGGTGTGGAGGATGTGGCCATAGCAGGTAGCCGTCACGGACAGAGTGCCCAGGAGGCTGACGTTGGCCAGGATGAAACCTAGAAGCTCGATCAGACTTGTGTCTGCACATATGAGTTCCAGGAGTGGAAAGCTGTCACAGAAGAAATGATCAATGATATTGGGACCACAGAATGGCTGCTGAAATATGATGGAACATGGAATGGCTATAAGAAGGAATCCCATGATCCATGAAAAAAGAGCTAACTGGACATAGACTCTTTTGCTCATGATGGTGACATAATGCAAAGGATTACATATGGCCACATACCTGTCAAAGGACATCACTGCCAGTAGGAAGAACTCTGTGGTGCCCAGGAAGAAATAGAGGAAAAGCTGGAGAAAGCAACTGGCTAGGGAGATGGTCCTGTTTCCAGTCAGGATGTTGGTCAGCATCTTGGGGAAGATGACCGAGGTGAACCAGATCTCTAGGACAGCAAAGTTGTGGAGGAAGTAGTACATGGGGGTGTGGAGGCGCCTGTCCATGAGGGTGAGGACCACGATGAGGAGGTTCCCTAGTAGAGTGAGCAGGTAGGTCACGAGGAGCCCCAGGAAGAGGAGCAGCTGCAGCTCACAGGCATCTGAGAGCCCCAGCAGGATGAACTCGGTAACAGTGGTGTGGTTCCCCATGGCTCCTCTGACCTTTGCTGGGAATGCCCAATCAGTGGTGTGCAGCATCAGGAATCATGAGGTTCTGGATCTGAGGACATTTGGAATGTATAGGAAAAAGTGCTGAATGTACCATTTAGAGTTGTAGAAGTCCTTTTTTTGTTCTTTTTTTCTTTCTTTTTTTTTTTTACCAAGCCTCTTTGAGGCTACTTGTCTCTTTTATTGCCCCTGGTGTTTCTACGTGGTAACGAGTGGTGTTGCCAGGGATGCTAAGTAAACATCCTCAACCAAAAGTTATTCTTGCTTGTTTTTGTTAACTGAAATTTTATTTCTGTTCCTCAACAATTCCTTTGCCTCTGACTTCCATTACCTTTCACTGCCTTTCATTTTTATCTTTATTCTAATATTGGGTCTTCATTCATAAGTAGTCCCTATTTGAGGCTGACAAATATTTGAGGCTGGGAAAAATAGCAAAATGGCTAAGTTAAGCCATTTTACTTAATTTAGTCATTCACTATACAGATCCATACTCCTGGGTAAACTGATTATTCATAAACACTCTATTGCTATTTCAGTATTACCTGAAAATGTGATGCCTTTCACTAGTTTTTGGATTAATAAAGAGAGAAGAGGAAATCTATGAGAGAAAAGCACAATGCTTACCAATCAAAAAGAGAATAATCCAAGTAATGTATGCACAAATAAAAATTTGTTAGTGGAAAAAAATTTGTTAATGGGAATTTGGTATTTATCCTAATGTGGACATTGGATTTGTCCTAATGTGATAGATCCATAGTCTCCTGATTACATATTCCCATGGGCTCAAGATACAATAGACCCTTTATTTTTAAAAAAAATTTTAGCTGTTTTATATACATAGGTTTCAGCACATGGCATTTCAGCTTGGAACCATCAGCTTTTCAAATCCTATTTATCCTTTAAGTCTCTCCTTAATAAGTGCTATCATTTCCATAAAATCTTCTCTTTTGAATGCATGAGTCTCTGTATCCCTCATAATTTTATTATATATCACAACTTTTATTGTGTTTTATAGTTGTTTTTCATCTTTGTATTTTATATACCCTTAGAACAAGTTTCTTGAAACAATCAGCTTTAATAGCATGTATTGAATGAGTGAACAATACCTCAAATATCTGTGGGATGGATTTGGTGGTTTTTGACACACAATAGATTGAGGATGTGTCACTTACGTGGTACTTCACAGAAGACAGAAATCTTGCTGTCATGTGCCAACTGGCCCATCTGAAGAGGGTTTGCTTTTCCTCATGAGAAGGTGGAGACGTCTCCCCACAAACATTCTCTAAGGAGTAACTCTCCATCTTTGAGATAGTCTGGAGTTTGAGCTAGTAAATAGAGGTCTGTTTGGGTCTGCTAGAATGCTTCCAGCAGAAAACAAAAGCAAAACCCCAAACCTAAAAAACAGCTCTTTTTAAAAGTCCGCCTCCCTACAAGTTTCCTTCCTTAAGCATTATCAACTACTCACTTAATTATCAGACAGAACTGTAGCAACAATTATTTTTCAGTCACTGGAGAATAAGATTGGGACCCAGTTTAGGTACCTGGGGTGAAGGAAATGCTAGGGGATATTAGTAGAGAGGATGAAATGGTAAACTATATAAACTTTACCTTTCTTATGGTTTTGCCTTCTCTTCAGCACAGGCTACACTAGTCAAAGTTATTCCAAAGCTACTATTGTATCTAACATTTGTTTACAGGTATTAAAGAGCACAAAACAGTTGATCAGCCTCAGAGAATATAACTAAGGGCTCTTCACAAGGGGTTATTTCTAGGCTCAATATCATTTATCTTCTCAGCAATTTGAGAAAGAACTCTCTGTGGCCCAATCATGCAGTTCATAGGTGAGTCCAGGTGGTTGAGAAACTTACCCAACTCATTTTAGAAGAGAAGCAGGATCCAATATGAGTATGATATCCAGACACATCATCAGGAGCTAATAGAATGAGTATCATTTAGGCAAAGTCCTGATGGAACATATTGGGAAACAAATGGGAATAGAGACTAAGGTGAAGAAGAATTGGCTGGGGGTGGAAGGAGAAAGCTCTGGGCTCATACTGAATCATGAAGTTAGTGCAGATAAATCATGAAAAGACACTGTGATTAGCCCAAGGATATGTCTCACAGACAGGATGGCTAATAAACTTTTTATTTTTTCCCTACTTCAAATGGGAGGTCAACAGCTGGGTGGGACAGTCTTCCAGATACAAAGGGAAGGGGTCCACTTCATGAGTTCAGGTATTTCTCCTTTTATCCTTCAGACTTGGTGAGTGAACTGGGAGACGTGCCTGGCACCCTGAAAGCCTAGGCATGACTGCACTATTCACCCAGACTATTCATTGTTTTAAGGGTCAGTTATGCAGTACCCGGTAGGAAAGTCTTTGTGGGTGCCCTGGAGGTTTGTCCTGCCTCTCTATAGTTCTAGTACTTAGAAGGAGGGTGAGATCTTCTCCTTCTAAGGAAAATCATTAAGAGTTTCAGGCAGACTTGATGCTCTCCAGAGCTTTGGGTTTTTCAAGGGGACAGCTACACAGAGCACAAGGAAGGACAGACAAATTTCCTCAATGTGAGTAACTTAATGGTTCTGCCTGGACAAACATTGGCTTGCCTAGCACTGACCTGGATGGTGGGACTGAAGCTACAGATGAGACCCAGTGTGTGTGTGCTCAGCGTGCTCGAATATAGAAGATAAGTGCCAAGAAAAGCATGGTTTGGGGAAGTCACTGTTGCTCTGCCATCTGTGCAAGGCCATAGTGGAGATTACCTTCTGGCCCAGGGTTAGGTTTCTAGCTGCCCTCTGAAAAGTGAAAGTGTTAGTTGCTCAGTTGTGTCCAACTCTTTGGGACCCCATGGACTGTAGCCCACCAGGCTCTTCTGTCCATGGAATTCTCCTGGCAAGAATACTGGAGTGGGTTGCCATTTCCTTCTTCAGGGGATCTACCCGACCCAGGGATTGAACCCAGGTCTCCTGCATTGTGGAGAAGGCAATGGCAACCCACTCCAGTACTCTTGTCTGGGAAATCCCTTGGACGGAGGAGCCTGGTAGGCTACAGTCCATGGGGTCTCGAGGAGTCGGACATGACTGATGTGTCTTAGCAGCAGCAGCAGCAGCTCCTGCATTGCAGGCAGATTCTTTGCTGTCTGAGCCACCAGGCAGCCCTCTAGGGAGATTCCAATCAGGCTATCTAAAATACACTACTCACAGGATTTCAGAAGATAACCTGGTTCACATGAGTATATCTTGAGCTTGATCTGAGTGCAGATCTTATACCATTGGTATGAGACCCCTATCTCTCATGAATTTGATGGCATCCTTTAAGAACAACAGTTCTTTTCCAAAGTATCCTGAATGGTCATTTGGGTTTTCCTGGGTGGGAGAATGATTTCCTTAATTTTGTCATCATTCAGTTCACAGGATCTGATGAGGCCAGAATGTCTTGAAAATTTCCAAGTTCAGCAAGCTCATCCTGGGAAAAGCCTGGGAAGCATTCAGTTACCATTTAGTGGAATCTTCCTTTATCCTCCTTTTGGACTAATTGAGGGTGATTTTGACTGATAAAGACTTCTATTACATTCTTCACGTTGGGCCAGTCTCTGTGAGATATTTCTCCTGTGGACAATGGGGCTCTATAAGACAGTAAATGAGCTACTCCTGGAATAAACACATCTCCTTGTGGAAGTGACATAAGGGTTGGAAGATTTGGATGGCAGCTTTGTTTTCTTCAGGGATCTACTCTTATCCTAAGATTTATGGTCCCTGGGTTCCCTGGAGAATTAGTATAATGAGCCTCACTCAGCTTCTGCCCAACTCTCTTGCCTGTTCCTTATTACAACTTTTCAAATAAAAGTTTCAGCTGTTTGTTCAAGTCAAGAATAACGTTACTTTTAAAGTGATACATCTAATTATTCTTCTGAAGTTGAGGCTCCTGTCTAACATTAGATAGTCCTACTATCACAGGGATGTAAGGAGCCATCACAGGCAATGTAGAACCTTGAGATTTCCTTGGTGGTCCAGTGGCTAAGACTCTGTGCGTCCAACGCAGGAGGCCTGGGTCTGATCCCTGGTTGAGGAATGAGAATCTCACATGCCGCAACTAAGATTCCATGCAGCTGAATAAGGAAATACAAATATTAAATATTAAAAGAAAGCTAAAGTGAGGGTATAGAGGGCCCAACCTGTTGATGGAAATTTTGGCAAAGTCACGTTGTAGAAAAGCATTTGGGATGAGAGATATAGTTCTGGCCATATTTAGAAAATACAATCTGCCATGTGCAGGTAATATTATTGCCTATTTCATGAGGCTCTGTGAGTATCAAATGAGAACTGTTCTTAGTATAGGACTTAATCAGCTCTTAAGTATTGATTTACTTGCTTAAATTAAGTGCTTAAATATTGATTAAGCATTTAATCAACACTTAAGTAGTTAATCAGTACTTAACGTAGTTCCTAGTGCATTGGAAAGGCTCAGTAAGTGTTACCATAATTATTACTTGAACCTTGCCCTTTGGACGGTTTTTGATTTTCTGAATTCTGGTTCTCAGAGAAATCTGATTAAGAGTAGACAATGTACAAAAAAAAAAATACAAGTGAAATTGAGTAAAAGTGTATTGTGGTTACCTTTTAAATGTCTTCTTGTCACTTTAAAAATTCTGAAGTTGGGAATTTCCTGGTGGTTCAATGGTTAGGACTCTATCCTTCCAATGCAAGGGGCACGGGTTTAACCCCTGGTGGAGGAATTAAGATCCCACATGCCAGAAGGCCAAAAAAGAAAAAAATAAAAATTCTGAAATACAGGGCAGCCTGATGTGGAACTAAGATGTCCCAAACCAGGGGAAAATGCTTTGTGACCCACTTACTTTGTGACCCTCTTACTTGCTTTGAAGTGGTGAAAATGCTTTGGATCCGAACTTGCACCAGAACATTAGCACCTATTGCTTTTGGCTTTGTTTTCTCAGTGTTAAATCTGTTGCAATGAAATCAGTATAAACTTCCTTATCAAGGCTTGCAGAACTGTTTTTTATGACTGGAAAAGTCATAGATTTTCAAGCTTTTGAAATCTAGCAGCAGTATCTTTGGCTTCCCAAAGTGTTTTGAGATGAACACGGAGACAATGAACAACCGCTGACAAACTCAGCTTGTGCTTTGTTGTCAATTCTGATAACTTGAATTCCCCTCTCCTTGGCTCTGAACTTGGTGTCACACCTGCACTAGCTACCAGGCAAATGATCTTTGTATCTGTTTTCAGCTGTGAAAATGTGGTCTTTTTATCACTGTGGACAAAGAAGGACATCTTTGTACCTCAGCACTTTGATTTGAAGGTGATGTCAAACAGATTTTGATGCAAATAAAATATTCAGTTGTGCCAAGAATTACAAATAGAATCTTGTGACTTTGTTTCAGTTCAGAAAAATGTGGAATGAATTAGGGAAAAATATATTAAAATAACATTATTGGTTTCCTTTTGCTACAATATAGTTTATGTTCCTCCTAGGAAGTTTTAGAAAAGCCAAGCAAAGAGAGAAAAATAAAAATCCACCTGCATTCTTATCACCTGGATAAAATAATTATTCACGTTTTAGAATAAGCATTTTTGCATACATACATTTATATACACCGCAGAATTTTTTTAAAAATTGGTCATGACGCACATGTTATTTAGCATTTGGATTTGTTTAAATAAAAAAACTTGATAGAGGGGCTTCCCTAGGAGTCCAGTGGCTAAGACTCTGTGCTTGCAATGCAGGAGGCCAGGGTTCGATCCCTAGTTAGGGAACTAGATTCCACATGCTCCAACTAAGAGTTTGCATGTTGCAACTGAAAAAAGAGTTTGAATGCTGCAACTAAAACAACAAACAAACAAACACAGAACAAATAATAGAGTGTGGAGGTCTTTCCATGTCAGTAATTACATAAAATCAATTTAAATGATTTTAATCAGTTTCCTATTTGTCTCTCTGCATTTAGATTGTTTCCCATTCCCACAATTATAGAGTGTGTACTTGTACAGATATTTAAAATTTTCTTTAAAAAATTATAGAGGTAGTACACATTTAAAAATTCAAATATTATAGAGAATTATAAAATGAAAGGTAAAAGTTTTCTTTCCTCTTCCTCTACTTCAATTAAAAACAAGCATCTGATAATTCTTTCTGACTGGGATTGCTCACATGATTATTATTTTAGCTTTAATTAATGCCTTTGGTTAATTATATCTTTAATTAATATTTCTGTCTTTAGTAATATCTCTGTCTTTTTCCTTGGTTCATCATCTTTTAACAGTGTCTTGGGCTATATTCTCAAAGATGAGGAATTTATCACTGGTGCAGTACCTCCCATTTCCGTAACCCCTCCAACTCCAGAATGCAGTAGTTACTTTTTTATGTAGTTAACAATATATAGTATAATTGAGTCTCTATTCTTATTGTTAACTTTAGTGTTCCTAGAAATTCTGTAATCAAAGATTAATAAATTGATTATCCTTCCATCTCTCTTTTCTAATATTTTTAGCTATATTGTAATTTTATATTGACTAGATTTATAACATTCCTGTTCTGTTCTATAACTCCAATTAAATCTTCATATCTCATCTCTAGGTTAATTTTAGAAATGGAAAATTAATAAGCAAAAACATTTTTCATGTGATTAGATAAATACCATTATAAGAGTTTGATTCAACCCAAAGAAAGAAATGTAATTAATGTCATTAAAACTTCGTTGCTGGAAGGAAAATCCTTCAAATATTAAAGTCTAATCAAGGATGAGTCCAAGTTTTGTAGGTCTTGAATCTTATACAACTGGGGAGCTGTATTTCAAGAGAAGAAACACAAAATTACAAATACTCACAGTTAAGGGCTATGCCTTGGCCTTGGAATGGTCTTTAGTGAGTGAGAAGCTCTGAAGCTTATTATTACTAGTTTCCTAGAAAACCTGTCTCTAGGTCTAGCAGATCTTTTTCAACTTCTTTTCAGAATCACTTCTCATAAGTCACATTCAGCTGCTGCCATATATCTAGTGTCTATCCTGTGTGTCCCCTTTCTTGGCTCCCTTTTCATTTTGCTAGAATCTTTCTCTAGCATTTTATTTCACAAAAACCCCATGGTACACTATACTCTGAGTGCTTGTGTGTTGCATATGCAATTATTTTGCCTAAACTTGTTTGATTTTGGGGGCTTGATTTGGGTTGATTGTTTAGAAATTTAAGTTCAAAATTGTTTTCAAAACTTGGAGGATAAATGAGAAACTAACAGAAATTATTTTTACCTTTGGGGACAGATGAGTGGAGAATGGAGCAAATAGGGATGAGAGTGAGACTCTAAATGTTTTTAATATAGTTTCATTCTTTTACCAAGTAAAAATATTATTTGAGTAATATAAACATTCCAACCTTTCCCTATCCTCGAAAGTTTGAAATATTATCCAATTGTCTTTGAGCATTAAGTGTTGATTAGAAGTTTGGTGCCATTCTCTTTTTTTGAAATTTGTTTATTTATTTATTTAGGCCACTTTGAGCAGCATGCAGGATCTTAGTTCCTGGACTAGGGATGGAACTCGTGTTCCATGCAATGTAAGTGGGGGAGTCTTAACCACTGAACTGCCAAGAAAGTCCTTGGTGCCATCCTTATCCTTATTTCTTCTAGTAACCTATTTTCTCACTGCCTCTCTCAGAATTTTCAGGATTTTCTCTACTCTTGGAGTTCTGAAATTTTACTAGATTGAGCCTAGGAGTGGGTCTTTTAAAAATTAATTTTATTTGCCTCTACATAGATCATTTAAAAATGAAGACTTCATGAAGTTTGGGGAGATTCTCTTCTGCTATTTCTTAGATTATTTCTTTTCTGCCATTGTCTCTGTTTGAAACTTCTCTTAGATCTTTGACTTTTGGATCCATCTTCCATGTGTTTTTTTTTTTCTTATTTTTGAATTATTTACCTTCTAGTTTCCACTATAGGACATTAAATTTAAATATGGTTTCTTATGATCTTATTTTCATTTTATTATTCACACAGTTCAGTGTAATTTTTTGACATTTGTATTTTTAATGTTCCAAAACATTTTTTTCCCCTCTGATTGCTCCTTTTTCCTTACAGACTATATGCTTTAATGAGAGTCATACTTACTCAATCATTTTGAGTACTTCATGAATTTGGGGGTGGTGCTCTTCTGCATAGCTTGTGGGATCTTATTTACCCAACCTGGGATTGAACCTGGGTCTTTAGAACTGAGCACGCAGAGCCCTAACCACTGGACTTCCCAAATATTGCATAAATTAAATAAAATTTTTAGTTTCCTAATCACCTCAGGTTTCTCTGATGTTTGTTGCCCTTTTGTTCATCTTTGTGCCTCTTTCTTCATGCTATTGATTTTTATTCAAATATTTGGTGGTACTTGAGAATCTAATTATATTTATGAACAAACACTGTTAAATAAGGGATGCTGGTGTGGGTTTTTCTCCTGAGAGGAAGAGGTCACTTGAATGAGAAAGCCAACTGCTGGCTCTGTGTAAGCTGGCTAGGTTTGTCAAGAGGTAGACTTCTCTCTAGGGTGGGAAGGTATAAACTAGGCAGACCAGTGGCAGCCCGGTGGGGCTTCCCAGGTGGCAGAGTGGTAAAGAATCCACCTGCCAGTGCTGGAGGTGCAGGAGACCTGGGTTCAATCCCTGGGTCAGGAAGATCCTTTGGAGGAGGAAACAGCAGCCCACTCCAGTATTCTTGCCTGGGAAATCCCTTGGATAGAGGAGCTGGTGGGCTACAGTTCATGGGGTTACAAAATGACTAAGCATGCCTGCACATGTGTGGTTGCTGAGTAGTCCAATTACGTTTTGAAGACTGGAAAGCTAATTAAAGATTCAATAATAAAAAGGGGCAGAACCAGATAGAGTCACAGCTCTATTTTGTCTAACATTTCAAGACAAGATAATCTCAATAAGGTCATAGAAAAAGATGGAAATCTCTATGATTCCTTTTGAGAAGCCACCATAACTTTAACCTAAAACTTAAAAATTAGGGAAAGGAATATAAAAAAAGCTTGCTTTTGAATATAAGAAGAAACTCTCTAAATTAAATACTAGTAAGTAAAATCTGGTATTTATCAAAAGGATAATAAATAATGTCTAGAAAAGTTTATTTTAGAAATACAAGAAATTCAATATCAGAAAATCTAGCAACATAAGCTAGAACAATAAAAAATTAAATAAAAATGATATGATCATAACAATAGATGCTGAAAACTTCTGATAAAATTTAGCAGCATTCTTAATTTAAAAACTCTATAAAAATAGGAACAAAAGCAGATTTTTAAAATATAGCAAAAACCAATTACCAAACATGCCAGTAGAGCTAATTGAAATATGATTTCAATTAAAATTAGGAACCAGATAAGAATGCTTGCTATTAACATTATTATTTCTAGCAAATACAATCACACAAAATGAAATAGCTGGTCAAGATGTTGGAAAAGAAGAGATAAACATAAGCTGGTGATATGATTGCGTTAAAACCCCGGATATTTAGTACTATATCACTGTAGTTAATAAAGAATATGCCAATAGGAAAAATAATGTATTCATAGCAAGAACTATAACAATAAAAACTATAAAATACTTGTTTTAAACAAGAAAAGGAACATCTTTATGAAGAAAATTATTTTATACATAACCGGAGCAAATTGAAAGACATACCATTCTCTTGGGAAGCCTTGATATTAAAAAAGTTGATTCTTTCAAAAGTAAACCCAGAGCTAAGACTCTGAACGCTCAGTGCAGGGGCCTGGGTTTCATCCCTGGTCAGGGAGCTGGACCCACCATGCCTCAACTAAATATTCCACACGCTACAACTAAGGCCAGTACAGACAAATAAATATTTTTTGTAAAGTTAATCCAATGCCATTTTAATTGGAATACTAACTTGGGACTTTCCTGGTAGTGCAGTGGATAGGAATCTGCCTGCCAATGCAGGGGACGTGGGTTGGATCCCTGGTTTGGAAAGATCCCACATGACTCAGAGCAACTAAGCCTGTGCACCACAACTACTGAAGCCCGTGAGCTCTAGAGCCCTTGACTGAGCCTGAGTGCTGCAACCACTGAGCCTGAGCTCTGGAGCCCGTGAACTGAAACTACTGAGCCCTTGTGTCGCGGCTACCAATGCCCGTGTGCCTAGAGCCTGTGCTCTGCAACAAGAGACGCCACCACAGTGAGAAGCCCAAGTACCAGAACAAAACAAAGAGTAACTCCTGCTCACTGCAAGAGAAAGCCCTCACAAAGCAATGAACACCCAGTGCAGCAGAAAATAAATACATAAAAGAATACTAACCTGTGTGTATGTGTGTGTGTATGAATAAAACAATGTTTAACTAAAAGAATAAGTGCCTTACAATAGGGAAGAAATTTTTTGTGTGAGGAAATGTTAAAAACTAGCAATGATCTGCTTGCCTTACTACGTATCAGAATGGACTTCAAAGCTCCATGGCAAATCAGCATGACAGAGACATAGAGTAGGAGTAGATTGGTGGAAATTGAATGAAATATCCAAATTAGATTCCATTGTGTGAGAACTTAAAATACATGAAAAGTGGACTTCCCTGGTGGTAGAGTGGCTAAGAATCCACGTGCCAGTGCAGGGGACAGGGGTTCAATTCCTGGTCTGGGAAGATTCCACATGCCTCGGAGCAACTAAGACTGTGCACCACAACTACTGAGCCTGTGTGCCACAACTACCGGAGCCCATGAGCTCTAGGGCTCTTGAGCCGCAACTACTGAGCCCAGGTGCTGTAGCTACTGAAGCCTGTACACCTAGAGCCTGTGGTGCACAATAAGAGGAGCCACCACAGTGAGAAGCCCGTGCACCGCGACAAGGAGTAGCCCCCACTCACCGCAACTAGAGGAAACTTGTGCGTAGCAATGAAGACCCAGCGCGGCCAAAAAAAAAAAAAAGGGTAAAACCACTAAAAAATATATATGAAAAGTATTGCAATCAAATAAAATGGGAAAATGAGACTTTTACTATTTATTTATTTCTACTGTGGGAAGATTGTATTAGTAGTTACTCTGTTGAGTGCTGTGGATGACTGGGATATGGTAGAAATAATGGGATTTTTGAATTACAGTTTTCCACATCAAACCACCAAAAGTTGCAAGTAGTACATGAATTTAGTAAAGTTTCATGATACAAAAGCAATAAACAAAAATCAGCTGAGTTTCTATACGCTAATAAAGAAGTATCATAAAAATTAAGAAAACAACACATTTACAATTGCATTAAAAAGAACAAAATACCTAGGTATGAACTTAGCCAATGATGTGAAAGACCTGCACAATGAAAACTGTAAGACACTTCAATAAAGAAACTGAAGAAGAAACAAACAGAAAAATATCCTGAGAACTTCCCTGGTGGTCCAGAGGCTAAGACTCCCCGCTCCCTATGCAGGGGGCCGAGGGTCAATCTCTGGTCAGGGAACTAGATCCCACGTGCTGCAACTGAAAAAAAGATCCCATGTATTGCAACTAATACCCAGCACAGTCAAGTAAATAAATATGTAAATAAACATTAAAAAGAAAAATATTCTATAATCAGGCATTGGAAGAATATTGTTAAGATGTTCCTCCAGTTAAAGCACCTTACACATCCTATTCAATCTCTAACGCAATTAGAATGGCATTTTTCACAAAACAGAGCTAACAATTCTGTCATGTGTGAGGAATCAAAGAGGACCCCCCCAAAAGGCAAAGTGATCTTACAAAAGGAGAGCACAGCTGGAATCAACTGGCTGACTTCAAACTAAACTGTGAAACTACAGGAATCAAAAAAGTATGGATTTGGCACAAAAACAGGCACACACACCAAAGCAATATGGTACACAGATGGCTATTCATGTGGAAGATATAAGCTGCTTTTTCTGTAAACAAGGACTTTGTGGCTCTAGAAAGACAATTTCCTCTGTCTTGGTTATTTTGTTTTTAATTGAGACTTGTGGAATTGAGGCACAATTTTATTTTCTTTTAGCTTTTCATTTTGACATAACTTTTGATTTGCAATTGTGAGGAATTCCCGTATGTCCTTCACCCAGATTCCCTATATGTTAACAATGTACCACATTTACTTTATCTTTTTCTCTCTTGATATATTTCTCTTAGCATAAGTTTAGTAATAACTTCTTAATAGTTATACTACTAATATTATATATTAATATATGATACTGCTGCTGCTAAGTCGCTTCAGTCGTGTCCCACTCTGTGCGACCCCATAGACGGCAGCCCACCAGACTTCCCCATCCCTGGGATTCTCCAGGCAAGAACACTGGAGTGGGTTGCCATTTCCTTCTCCAATGCATGAAAGTGAAAAGTGAAAGTGAAGTCGCTCAGTCCTGTCCAACTCTATCGACCCCACGGACTGCAGCCTTCCAGGCTCCTCCGTCCATGGGATTTTCAAGGCAAAAGTGCTGGAGTGGGGTGCCATATAGTATATATTGGAGAAGGAAATGGCAACCCACTCCAGTACTCTTGCCTGGAAAATCCCATGGACGGAGGAGCCTGGTAGGCTACAGTCCATGGGGTTGCAAGGAGTTGGATCTAATATAGCATAGTAACCTTAGTACATTAGATAGCCTCTCATATTTTCTGTCCATATTTCTCTGATCATCTTGATAAATTTTATAACGTAACCTAACATACTTTGCAACTTGCTGATGTTCCCCTGAAACTTCTAAAATCTGGATCCTCACCCTCATTCTCCATCTTTTTCTCTCTTAAGATTTACTTGACTAAACTGATCATTTGTCCTATAGCACGCCCACAGCCTCTTACTGTTTACATCCTTGTGGTGCTGTGCAACCCATTCCTCTGCCCCTCTGTTCTCTGAAGCCTGGTTAATTCAGTGTAGAAGCTTGATTAGATTCAGGTTTGATTATCTTGGCAAGAGTATTTCATATGGTTGGATTCTAATTCTTTCATACTTTCTTTACTTAGTAGCTGGAATACTTCCACAAGGAGATTATTATCAACTATTTCGTCATCCTGTCTAGATTGTTACTTTTGCAGAAAGGAGTCAGTGAATTCTGGTACCAGCCTCAGTAATTAAAAGTCGTTTGGGCTTGTTATAAGTTATGAAGAACCGCATCTGAATATCAAACAGGAGTTCATTGAGACGTCAGATTACTGGAAGTAATTCACAAATATCGTTATTAGGCTATTATTATTTCCTTCACCTAGCTGTGCCTCAGGACTTCTGTTTAATTAAACCCTGTTCATGATTTTTGATAAACTTTAAGGTATTCATTTAAAATGAGTAATGAAATAATGTAACAGTGAATCACATTTACTTATTTACTTTTGTATTGAAGAGCAGGAAAGCAAAAGAGAAATTTGTCCCTTTTGTTTGAGAACACAGTTAAATTTATTCTTATCTGACTCTTTCCCTATGGTTGATTAACCAGCTGTGTTTAATTTTGAAAGCTTATAAAAATGAGTTTCTTATCAGCACAAAACAAGGCATTTTATAATACAGCATCTGAAGTTAAAAGTCTTTTAGGTCCAAGGAGATTATTTTTACAGTTTTTCATTAGAGCTGACTTTCTGTAGCTGAAAACTACATTGCCAAGACCAGAATAACTAGTATTCTGGATGGAATCTAGATTTTGTACATGCAGAAAATACAACTGGAGCTCTGTTATGTGGGTAGAGTGGCAGGGCATGAGATAATGGGGTTCCCAGCAGATGGTGTCATTTTTCCTGATCCAGCAACTTCCTGCAGCAGAATTGCGGTGCACCCCATCACAGCACAGGGTTTCCCAGGGGGCGCTAGTGGTAAAGAATCCGCCGGCCAATGCATATGATGTGAGACATGAGACATGCGTTGGATTCCTGGGTGGGAAAGATCCCCTGGAGGAGGAAATGGCAACCCACTCCAGTATTCTTGCCTGTAGAATCCCGTGAACAGAGGAGCATGGCAGGCTACAGTTCATGGGGTTGCAGAGGGTTGGACACGACTAAAGTGACTTAGCACACACACAATCACAGCAGAGGTAGTCTGACTAAGGGTCCCTCAGAATTCTGCTTAGGTCCTGTTCCTCCAGTCCTTCCACTGATTTTGTGAACCACACACAAAAAATCACCTTCTACTTATACCAATTTGAATGATTTCTGGTATCTGTAACCTATTTCTCACTAAAAATAAAGCTATTGATTTTTGTGTATTGTTTTTGTATTGAGCCATCTTAACTCTATTGGCAGTAATGGTTTTTCAGGTAATTCTCTGGAAGTTCCTAGTTAAAAACTGTTCAGTTTTCAGCTTCTCTTTGCTAATTCCTTCTTCATTTCTCTTAAATATTTTCACCTTATATTGGTAGGCAATAATGAACATTCTGTTGTTTTTCTAACTTTAGTGGGGAAGTTTTTTATCTTTCCCAACTGAAAATAATTCTGACTTTGGAGATTACAGATATATAACATTATGAAGATATTTATCTTTTCCCATTTTATTAAGAACTTTTAACCTAAAAAAATTAAGAATGTAAATTGATTTTTATAAAAATTTTTTTCCAGCATATATGGAAATAATTGTTTCTCTTTTTCCTATTCATATGGTGAGTTATTTTAATAGATTTCCTAATATTGAATCATCCTGCATTCCTTGAAAAATTACACTTGGTTATGGTATCTTATTTCTTTACTGCTTCACTGGATTCTTATTGCAAATATTTTGTGATTTTTGCACTGATATTCATAAGTGGGTAGTTTTCCTTTTCTGTATTTTTTTTTTCTGTTTCCTACTGATGCAGTGCTTGCTTTATGAAAGATTTCCTTATTTTCTGTGCTTAGTTCTGAAATGGAGCAGGACCATATGGTCCTTGCCTTTCTACCGTGTTCTCTGCCTGCCTTTTGTGTGTGGAAAACTTTAATCAAAGAATAAGTTTAATCAGAGAAGTGAGAAATGTGGAAACAAAGGAAAACAGTCTGAGACCAAACAATAATAATGTCATCATCAAGCATAATCAAGCACCTTTAGTTCTTTCTCAAGGGCTGTAGATAAATATTCTGAGCCATATCCTGTGAGCTGTCTTATAGATACTAAAACACCAGGTGGAAAAGTTAACTACATGATGACCAGATTGCACCCAGGACTCAAGTTGCCACAATTCTGAGAACTGATCACAAAGAAAGGGGATCAAATGGACCCCGGAACTGAAGACTAACTGTACCTAAAACAATCAAGATGATGCTAGTCAGACCACTGATGAACAATTTGAAGATGACTGTTAGAGATAACTGTGCTGTTTCTGCGTGTTGCCCACCCCCCCACCCCACCTTAAATACCCTCACCCCCTGCTTGAGGGAGCGGGGCAGGGGGGCGGTGAGTTGACCTCTGGACAAGTGTCTGCTACCCTCTCCCACCAGTTGCCGGCATGTGAAATAAAGCAAACTTTCCTTTCCAACAACCTGGCTTGCTTATTTGCTTTTGAGCAGTGGATACCCCATGCATACCTTTAACAGTTCTGATGAATTCTCTGCTGGTGATTTTGGGGTGGGGAGAGAGTGTGTAGAGGGTAAATGACAGCTTTTTTTATTCTATGTTACTCTGTACTACTTGGTGTATTTAGATTTTCCATCTTTTCTAGGGTCAGTTTTGATCCATTTCATACAAGTTTTCAAATATATTTGGATATATGTGAGCAAAACCAAATATATATATATATCTTTATACACACACACACATATATATTTCTGCTGTGTCTGGTTATTTCTTCCTTTCCTATTTGGTGTGTTTGTGCTTTCTCCTTTTATAAAAAGTTAGGCTAATAGATTAACAGTTAATCTATTAGTTGATTTTCAAAAATCAGTTCTTGTATTTGCTGTTTCTGGTTATAAAAATTCACTATTTTGTGCTTTTCTCTATATTAATTTCTTCCTTCTAACATTTCTTCCTAATATATTATTTTGCATCCTCAATTCAGGAATTTTTGTTCTTTCTTGTTTATTAATATAAGCATTTTAGACTATGATGTTTCTCTTGGTGTTTATTTAACTATATAATTTAATATGTAAGGTAATAACATTAACAGTGGCGAACAAATCAGCCTCTCATGAAAACAGTTTACAACTATGTATGAACACACAGTCTTCTGAAAACAAACATTTTACACACATATGGTTTCCTATAACAAATATTTTTAACTTCAGTGTTATAAGACAATGATCCATGGAAGTATTAAAAAAAAAATCTTTCAGTAGAGACTTCCCTGGAGGTCCAGTGATTAAGACCCTGAGCTTCCACCTTAGGGAGCAAGAGTTCAATCCCTGGTCAGGAAATTAGGATCCTGCATGTCATGTGGTGTGGCTAAAAAATAATTAAAAGAGGGAAAAAAAATCTTTCAGTACTGTGGGAATGCTCCTTGGTCTTTTTAGTTGACTGATTCAGACAAACGGTCAATTCTGTACACACAAGATCCAGAAAAAAAGTAGATTTCACTAAATTTTTGAGTAGCTTATATGTAAATATTTTTGCTGTTTTCTATCTATAAGATTCAATGGTTGGTTTATGACTCTGCTTTCTTAAAGCCTCTGTGTCAGTGGGCTCCCTTTCTTTCAAGGCAATTTGTTACATTGTTAACTAAGGGTTACAACGTTTGTCTTCAGTCATAATTTCTAACCAAGATCAAATTAGTGCATATCAAGCTTGTATTTTTCTGATTTCAGTGTTAGAATTATTTTAATATTTCACCATTGAGTATAGTCATTAATTAGGTTTCTTGTGAATATTTGAAACTTTTTCTGATCCTTAGGAATTTCACATATCCATTGAAGCATAGATGGTCACTAATAGTTAAAAAATTGCATCAGGTGGTGGGTTTGGGATGTTCATTGCACTATTTCTTTTTTAATGCTTTCCTGTGTATTTAAACATTTTCATAGTAAAAAGCTGGAAAAAACTAGATCTGTTTATATAATTATGAGACATCTAGGAATGCTTCGGAAATTATAAAAGAAGAAAGTCAGTCAGTCATGGGGAAGGACACAGTAGCTGTTTGAATTAAAAGCAGACAGTTGTTGCCTTCTGTTGTTTTTCCTCATGGACAGCGGAAATTGCTCGTGTGTGACAGGAAGTATTTAGGTCGGAGAGTACAGGAGGGTATGACTTTTTGTAGGAGACTATGCAGTCCATTCTAAAGGAGATCAGTCCTGGGTGTTCATTGAAGGGACTGATGCTAAAGCTGAAACTCCAATACTTTGGCCACCTCATGTGAAGAGTTGACTCATGGGAAAAGACCCTGATGCAGGGAGGGATTGAGGGCAGGAGGAGAAGGGGATAACAGAGGATGAGATGGCTAGATGGCATCACTGACTTGATGGACATGAGTTTGAGTGTACTCTGGGAGTTGGTGATAGATAGGGAGGCCAGGCGTGCTGCGATTCATGGAGTCGCAAATAGTTGGACACAACTGAGTGACTGAACTGAACTGACTGGTGCAGCTACTTCCCCTTGCTTGTCTTTAAGAGCTACAGGTGTAGCATGGTGCAAGCGAGATGACTATCCCTTTGGCTGGAGGGAGGAGACAGAGAATAGTTTCTCAAACAGATTCAGGAGCAGCTGCAACTCACAGAACTATACAGGGTTAATAGGATGGTGTCCAGTAGGGTTCCCAGGTGGCGCTAGTGGTAAAGAACTCAACTGCCAATGTAGGAGATGTAAGAGATGTGGGTTCGAAGCCCTGGGTTGGGAAGATCCCCTGGAAGAGAGCATGGCACCCCACTCCAGTATTTTTGCCTGGAAAATACCATGGACAGAGGAGCCTGGCGGGCAACAGTCCATAGGGTTACAAAGAGTCGGGCATGACCAAAGCAACTTAGCACACATGTCCAGGTATAAATTAGGTTCTGCCTATACAGTGGACCTGGTGAGCTCCATAGGTTCCCTCTGTGGTAAAGGTTCTGCCTTGCATCTTGCCCAGAGCAATTCCATTAGAACTTTTTTTTGGGGGGGGAGGGGACAGAATAAAATAAGTTTTACTTTTATATTCTACTGCTTTCCCTCAGATGGTTGCACAATAATGGGTAGTTGGTGGGACGTGAATCAGATCATCTTTAGACAGCATTTTCAGCACAATCTTTATACAGAACAAAATACATTTCTCCACATTGTACTCAATCCAGCAGAGCCCAGACTCTGGGGCTGTTGTTTTTAATCCTCAGTGGAGACTTCAGGCTTTGCTACTTAGCACATTCTCCAGGGCTCTAGTTACTTGATCAGCACTGAAGTTGTTCAGAGAGACATTCTTCTCTTGGCCAAATGCGTAGCGGGCCCAGAGCTTGGGCTGCACATCCGAGCACTCGCGTATTAGGATGGGCAGGTCGAGATTCGCTTTCTTCAGCTCCACATAGCGTTTCTCAATGAAGTCCCTGACGCCCTGGCTGCCAGGCGAGCGCTGGCACAAATGGATACGAATTTCACGAAGACCCAATTTGCCTCGGACCCCAGAATCGCTGCAGCCGCCGCCATCTCGGCTAGTACTCAATCATCCGCTCCATTAGAACTTTAAGCACAAGGCAGGGAGGGGCCCTGGAGTTCATGGAGCCCAGGTTATTACTCTTCTGGGAAAGGTCAGTTCACACCAACCTAGCACTTAACAAAAGTAGGGGATTTACCGTCAGAGAAACAGACTGTTTCTGTTTCAGGCAAATTTCCCTGACAGTAAAAAGTCATGCACACAAAAAAGAGTTGGTGCCCACTATATCCAGAGCTATACTGAGACTATTCAGACTTTAGGGTCGTTTCCAGAGTGCCACGCATGATAACATCTAGGGGAGTGGGTTCTGGATTCTGACCTGAATTTAAATCCTGACTCTTCCATCAATATGTAACTTTGGAAGCAAGTGCCTTATTAGTCTGTATGCCTCCGTCTTCTTGGTGGATTGAGTATCATGATAACAGCACCTAACTCATAGGGTCTGCTTGGAGGATTCAAGGAAACGTGTGAAGCACTTGGAACAGCACATAATAAATGTTCAATTAATGTTCACTTTTATTATTTAGCTTAGTTGTGTTGCATCCTCTTTGATAAGCCACATGCTCTTCATTTTGTGGTCACTTGGCTACCTTAAACAGAACAAGTTCTCAGGGCTGAGAAACAGCTACTCTTGGATCTTCCTGATCACCCAGCTGCAGAGGGTTTCCAGACTCTCAGTAGCTTCTTGCCTTTTTAGGTTCATCAAAACCATTACATTCTCCAGACAGAAAAGGAGAAATAGAGGCTTTCCTGGTGGCTCAGATGGTAAAAAATCTGCCTGCAATTTGGGAGACCTGGGTTCGATCCCTTCGTTGGAAAGATCCCGTGGAGGAGGGCATGGCAACACACTCCAGTATTCTTGCCTGGAGAGTCCCCATGGACAGAGAAACCTGCAGGGGCCCATGTGGTTGCAAAGAGTCAGACATGAGAGACTAAGCACAGCATAGCACATAGGTGGAATCTAAAAATAAATGATACAAACAAACTTACTTACAAAACAGACTCACAGACTTAGAAAATGAAGTTACGGTTGCTGGGGGAAAGGACTAGTTGGGGACTTTGGGAAGGCCGTGTACATACACAGCTACGTTTACAATGGATAACCAACAAGGAGTTACTGTATAGCACATGGAACTCTGCTGAATGTTATGTGCCAGCCTGGATGGGAGGGAGTTTGGGGGAGAATGGATAAATGTATACTTATGGCTGAATCCCTTGGCTGTTGACCTGAAACTGCCACAACATTGTTAACTGGCTGTACCTCAATACAAAAGAAAAAGTGAAAGCTTGGAAAAACAAACCAAAACATAACAGTCTCAGCTGAGAGGACTCTGACCCTTGCTCTTGGGTTCTGTGGGTGAGGGAGCAAGTGCACCATCCCATGGCAATGGCCTTGGAATCTGTCCTCCTGCCTTTTCCTTCTGAGCTATGGGTGTAATTGTGGGTCATGAGATTCACTTAGCGCAACCACAGACGGCCCCAGGGGTCCTGCTAGATTATCCTTCATCTGCATTCAGGAATAATATCCCTAAAAAGGCCTTGGTATAAGCAATTTTGGGGGAGACTTTGTGACTCCATGTGTCTGTGGTACATAGATGTGTTTGGATGGTTTTCCAATTTCTATGGAATTTTGAAACTTGGAACCCTAAGTGCTGATTCACTGAGGGAAACTTCTCCCTCTCTGGAGTGATGGTGTGAGGTTTCTCTGGAGGCTCATTACAGCACTGTGATAACAAGGCCCCAGCTACCTCAAATCCCTTGGCTGTTGATTGCTCTAACTTTCAAGCTGGAAGTTTGCCCTTTCATCCCCCTGTTGCAGAGCATAGTAACTTTGGAAAAGTTGAATGAGTCTGGTTGACAGAGTGAGGGGAAAATGGTAGGCAAGGCCCTTTCAAGGGTGGAGCAGTGGGGTTATGAGCATGGGCATTGTGTGACTGTGATGGGCAGGACTGGACCACACTCAAAGAGCTGCAAGATAATTCCCCTCTGTCCCTTTCCTAGAAATCTCTGCCTGTCCCTGTTCCTGTTCAATGAGCTTGCCCCACCCTGAGTGGGCTTCTCAAAACCTGGGCCCAATTCTAGGTGTGGGCCCCCATACTTATGGCCTTTCTCTGTTCAATGTCACCTCTTTAGATGGGCTTTTCCTGCTCATCTTATTTAAGACAGACCCTCTTCCCTTTTCTGTCCCCTTACTCTGCTTATTTTTTTTCTTTTAATTTTTTATTGCAAGGTATTGGCTTTACAACATTGTGCTGGTTTCTGCCATACATCAACATGAATCAGCCACAGGTGTACATTTGTCTCCTCCCTCTTGAACCCCCTCCCATCTCCCACTACTTATTTAGTTTTATTCATAACCCTACCTGATATTTTATTTATGTATTTATATTTGTCTGTCTTCCCTCAGTTCAGTTCAGTTCAGTTCAGTCGCTCGGTCATGTCTGACTCTTTGCAGCCCCATGGACTGTAGTACGCCAGGCTTCCCTGTTCATCACCAACTCCCGGAGCTTGCTCCAACTCACGTCCATTGAATCAGTGATGCCATCCAACCATCTCATCCTCTGTTGTCAGGGTCTTTTCCAATGAGTCGGTTCTTTAAATCAGGTGGCCAAAGTATTGGAGTTTCAGCTTCAGCATCAGTCCATCTAATGAATATTCAGGACTGAGTTCCTTTAGGATTGACTGGTTGGATCTCCTTGCAGTGCAAGGGACTCTCAAGAGTCTTCTCTAACACCACAGTTTAGAAGCATCAATTCTTTGGCACTCAGCTTTCTTTATAGTCCAACTCTCACATCCATACATGACTACTGGAAAAACCATAGCTTTGACTAGATGGACCTTTGTTGGCAAAGTAATGTCTCTGCTTTTCCCTACTAGAAGGAAAATTCTGTGGGGGCACAGATGGGTGTGTTCATCATTGTGTACTTAGAACAGGATTGGCATCGAGGAGGTACTAAGTAGGCATTTTAAAATGAAAATAAGAAAGCAAAACACCTCTTTCCCAGAGGAGCTGTTGCATGGAGGAGAGTAGCTGTTGGGTAGGGGTGGAAGGGGAGATGTACATTTCTTGCAGCATTTTTCAGGAGCTTTGGGTATGGGATTCAGGAGTGCCTTTTGAGAAAGGGATATGAGGCATGAGAAAACTAAGGGTGAGTCATTTAAACCAATTCCCATCCTCTTGGGATGATTGACCTCTCTTTGAGAATGATACCAGTTAACTTGAGTTGTCTTCAGCACCTTTGGTTGTTCCAATGAGATGAGCTTAATACGTGCTCATCTTTGGGCCTCAGAAATGGGACCTAAAGTGATCTGAAGTATGGAGGATGAATACTCAAGAAGATAGGCTTGATTCTAGCCAGACAGGACCACTTCTTGTTTAAAGCCCAATTGTGGGCTTCCTTGGAGGCTCAGTGGTAAAGAATCCGCCTACCAGTGTCAGAAACATGAGTTCAATCCCTGATCTGGAAAGATCCCACATGCCACAGGGCAACGAGCCTGTGTGCCACAACTATAGAGCCTGTGCTCTAGAGTCTGGGAGCTGCAACTACTGAGCCATGTGCCACAAATACTGAAGCCAGTGTGCCCTAGAGGCCATGCTCTGCAACAAGAGAAGACACTGCAATGGGAAGCCCTTGCAAGCAATTAGAGACGTCCCCACTCTCCACAACTAGAGAAAGCCCATAAGCAACAATGAAGACCCAGCACAACCATAAATAAATAAATAAATAAAATTATTTAGAGCACAATTGCCTTTGGTCTTCCTGCTTTTGCTTCTGCCATTTCTCCCAACAAGAGTGCCCTTCCTGCTGCTCCTCCCCCTTTCCAACTCCTACCCTCTCTTCTAGACTAAGTTCAAATTCTTTTGTGAAGCTTTCCCAGCCATCATGGGGAAGAGCAAACTTTCCTTCCTCTAAACTCCTTTAAGTCTTACTATTCATGCATTCATGACATTTCAGTTCAGTTGCTCAGTCATGTCCGACTCTGCGACACCATGGACTGCAGCACGCCAGGCCTCCTTGTCCATCACCAACACCCAGAACCTACTCAAACTCATGTCCATCGCATCAGTGATGCCATCCAACCATCTCATCCTCTGTCATCCCCTTCTCCTCCCACCTTCAATCTTTCCCAGGATCAGGGTCCTTTCCAATGACTCAGTTCTTCACATCAGGTGGCCAGAGTATTGGAGTTTCAGGTTCAGCATCAATCCTTCCAATGAATATTTAGGACTGATTTCCTTTAGGATGGACTGGTTGGATCTCCTTGCATCCAAGGGACTCTCAAGAGTCTTCTCCAACACCACAGTTCAAAAGCATCAATTTCTCGGCACTCAGCTTTCTTTATGGTCCAACTCCCACACCCATACATGACCACTGGAAAAACCA
This sequence comes from Bison bison bison, assembly GCF_000754665.1. Classification (NCBI taxonomy): domain Eukaryota; kingdom Metazoa; phylum Chordata; class Mammalia; order Artiodactyla; family Bovidae; genus Bison; species Bison bison. The sequence continues at coordinate 1,445,910 of NW_011495077.1, read as the reverse complement.
TAGCTTTGACTAGATGGACCTTTGTTGGCAAAGTAATGTCTCTGCTTTTTAATAAGCTGTCTAGGTTGGTCATAACTTTTCTTCCAAGGAGCAAGCATCTTTTAATTTCATGGCTGCTGTCACCATCTGCAGTGATTTTGGAGCCCAAAAAAATAAAGTCTCTCAGTGTTTCCATTGTTTTCCCATCTATTTGCCTGAAGTGATGGGAACAGATGCCATGATCTTAGTTTTCTGAATATTGAGTTTTAAGCCAACTTTTCACTCTCCTCTTTCACTTTCATCAGGAGGCTCTAGTTCTTCTTCGCTTCCTGCCATAAGGGTGGTGTCATCTGGATATCTGAGGCTACTGATATTTCTCCTGACAATCTTGATTCCAGCTTGTGCTTCATCCAGCCCAGCATTTCACACGATGTACTCTTCATATAAGTTAAATAAGTTGGGTGAGAACATACAGCCTTGACATACTCCTTTCCCGATTTGGAACCAGTCTGTTGTTCCATGTCCAGTTCTAACTGTTGCTTCTTGACCTGCATACAGATTTCTCAGGAAGCAGGTCAGGTATTCCCATCCCTTTAAGAATTTTCCACAGTTTATTGTGATCCACACAGTCAAAGGCTTTGGCATAGTCAATAAAGCAGAAGTAGATCTTTTTTCTGGAACTCTTGCTTTTTCAATAATCCAGCAGATGTTGGCAATTTGATCTCTGGTTCCTCTGCCTTTTCTAAAACCAGCTTGAACATCTGGAAGTTCATGGTTCATGTACTGCTGAAGCCTGGCTTGGAGAGTTTTGAGCATTACTTTGCTAGCGTGTGAGATGAGTGCAATTGTGTGGTAGTTAGAACATTCTTTGGCACTCCCTTTCTTTGGCATTGGGATGAAAACTGACCTTTTCCAGTCCTGTGGACACTGCTGAGTTTTCCAAATTTGCTGGCACATTGAGTGCATCACTTTCACAGCATCATCTTTTAGGATTTGAAATAGCTCAACTGAAATTCCATCACCTCCACTAACTTTGTTCATAGTGATGCTTCCTAACGCTCACTTGACTTCACATTCAAGGATGTCTGGCTCTAGGTGAGTGATTACACCATCGTGGTTATCTGGGTCATGAAGATCTTTTTTGTATAAAGAATACACAGACAAACTATACAAAAAAGATCTTCATGACCCAGATAACCATGATGGTGTGATCTTCTGTGTATTCTTGGGCTTTCCTGATAGTTCACTTGGTAAAGAATCTGCCTGCAATGTGGGAGACCCCGGTTCAATTCCTGGGTTGGGAAGATCCCCTGGAGAATGGATAGGCTACCCACTCCAGTGTTCTTGGGCTTCCATTGTGGCTCAGATGGTAAAGAGTCCACCTGCAGTGCTGGAGACCTGGGTTTGATCCCTGGGTTGGGAGATCCCCTGGAGAAGGGAAAGGCTACCCACTCCATTATTCTTCCCTGGAGAATTCCATGGACAGTCCATGGGGTCGCAAAGAGTTGGACACGATCGAGCGACTTTCACTTTCACTCTGTATTCTTGCCCCTCTTAATATCTTCTGCTTCTGTTAGGTCCATACCATTATTGTCCTTTACTGTGCTCATCTCTGCATGAAATGTTCCCTTGGTATCTCTAATTTTCTTGAAGAGATCTCTAGTCTTTCCCATTCTGTTGTTTTCCTCTATTTCTTTGCATTGATCACTGAGGAAGGCTTTCTTATCTCTCCTTGCTATTCTTTGGAACTCTGCATTCAAATCGGTATATCTTTCCTTTTTTCCTTTGCCTTTAGCTTCTCTTCTTTTTTCAGCTATTTGTAGGGCCTCCTCAGACAACAGTTTTGTCTTTTTGCATTTCTTTTTCTTGGGGATGGTCTTGATCACTGCCTTCTTTACAATGTCATGAACTTCTGTCCATAGTTCTTCAGGCACTCTCTCAGATCTAATCCCTTAAATCTATTTGTCACTTCCAATGTATAATTGTAAGGGATTTGATTTAGATCATACCTGAATGGTCTAGTGGTTTTCCCTACTTTCTTCAGTTTAGATCTGATTTGGCAATAAGGAGTTCATGATCAATGGCACCCCACTCCAGTACTCTTGCCTGGAAAATCCCATGGATGGAGGAGCCTGGTAGGCTGCAGTCCATGGGGTCGCTAAGAGTTGGACACGACTGAGCGACTTCACTTTGACTTTTCACTTTCATGCATTGGAGAAGGAAATGGCAACCCACTCCAGTGTTCTTGCCTGGAGAATCCCAGGGACAGGAGAGCCTGGTGGGTTGCCGTCTATGGGGTTGCAGAGAGTCGGACACGACTGAAGTGACTTAGCAGCAGTTCATGATCTGAGCCACAGTCAGCTCCCGGTCTTGGTTTTGCTGACAGTATAGAGCTTCTCTTCTTTTTGGCTGCAAAGAATATAATCAATCTGATTTTGGTATTGACCATTTGGTGATGTCCATGTGTAGAGTCTTCTCTTGTGTTGTTGGAAGAGGGTGTTTGATATGACTGGTGAGTTCTCTTGGCAAAACTCTGTTAGCCTTTGACATGCTTCATTTTGTACTCCAAAGCCAAATTTGCCTGTTACTCCAGGTATCTCTTGACTTCCTACTTTTGCATTCCAGTGCCTTATAATGAAGAGGACATCTTTTTTGGGTGTTCTAGTAGATCTTGTAGGTCTTCATAGCACTGTTCAGCTTCAGCTTCTTCAGCGTTACTGGTCAGGGCATAGACTTGGATTACTGTGATGGATACCATGAATGGTTTGCCTTGGAAATGAACAGAGATCATTCTGTCGTTTTTGAGATTGCATACAAGTACTGCATTTCAGACTCTTTTGTTGACCATGATGGCTACTCCATTTCTTCTAAGGGATACCTGCCCACAGTAGTAGATATAATGGTCATCTGAGTTAAATTCACCCATTCCAGTCCATTTTAGTTCGCTGATTCCTAGAATGTTGACGTTCACTCTTGCCATCTCCTGTTTGACCACTTCCAATTTGCCTTGATTCATGGACCTAACATTCCAGGTTCCTATGCAATATTGCTCTTTACAGCATTGGACTTTACTTCCATCACCTGTCACATCCACAACTGGGTGTTGTATTTGTTTTGGTTCCATCTCTTCATTCTTTCTGGAGTTATTTCTCCACTGATCTCCAGTAGCATATTGAGCACCTACTGACCTGGGGAGTTCATCTTTCAGTGTCCTATCTTTTTGCCTTTTCATGCTGTTCATGGGGTTCTCAAGGCAAGAATACTGAAGGGGTTTGCTATTCCCTTCTCCAGTGGACCATGTTTTGTCAGAACTCTCCGCCTTGACTCGTCTGTCTTGGGTAGCCCTACACGACATGGCTCATACTTTCAGTGAGCTAGACAAGGCTGTGGTCCACGTGATCAGTTTGGTTAGTTTTCTGTGATTGTGGTTTTCGTTCTGCCTGCCCTCTGATGGATAAGGATAAGAGGCTTATGGAAACTTCCTGATGGGAGAGACTGACTGAGGGGGAAACTGGGTCTTGTTCTGATGGGTAGGGCCATGTTCAGTAAATCTTTAATCCAGTTCTCTGTTGATGGGCTGGGCTGTGTTCCCTCCCTGTTGCTTGACCTGAGGCCAAACAATGGTGAAGGTAATGAAGATGATGGCAACCTCCTTCAAAAGGTCCAATGCACGCACTGCTGCACACAGTGCCCCCGACCCTGCAGCAGGCCACTGCCGATCCGTGCCTCAGCTGGAGCCTCCTGGACACTCATGGGCATGTCTGGGTCAGTTTCTTGTGGGGTCACTGCTCCTTTCTCCTGGGTCCTGGTGGGCACAAGGTTTTGTTTGTGCCCTCCTAGAGTCTGTTTCCTCAGTCCTGTGTAAGTTCTGGCAACTCTATGGTGGGGTTAATGGCGACCTCCTTCAAGAGGGTTTATGCCATACCCAGGTCTGCTGCACCCAGAGCCCCTGTGGCAGGCCACTGCTGACCCGTACCTCTGCAAGAGACACGCAGACACAGTTCTGGCTCAGTTTCTGTGGGTTGGTCATGCATTTCATGCCCTTCCCAGGTCTGAGCATCTCAGGCGACCAGGTGCCTGGTGAGCGCACTGTCCCAGGAGGGCTGTGTCTCAATCACCTCCCCAGTCCTGGCCGCTCTGTTTCCCTGGTGTGCTGCGAGAGTGCTGTCTCAGGTGTGCTGTCTCCTTTGAAGAGCAAATCTCAGGCTGCTACCATCCTGGCAGATGTCAACCATCCAGGATCTCAGGAAGATGTAGTTAGCAGCTGGGAGCCTGCTCACAGTTCGGTGAAAGTGAAAGTGAAGTCGCTCAGTCGTGTCCGACTCTTTGCGACCCGGTGGACTGTAGCCCTCCAGGCTGCTCCGTCCATGGGATTCTTCAGGCAAGAATACTAGAGTGGGTTGCCATTTCCTTCTCCAGGGGATCTTCCCGACCCAGGGATCAAACC
>NW_011495077.1:1441155-1441384 GCF_000754665.1 Bison bison bison | reverse complement strand
CCCTCCCAGCATTAGGGTCTTTTCCAATGTGTCAACTCTTCATGAGGTGGCCAAAGTACTGGAGTTTCAACTTCAGTATCAGTCCTTCCAATGAATACCCAGGACTGGTCTCCTTTAGGATGGACTGATTGGATCTTCCTTGCAGTCCAAGGGACTCTCAAGAGTCTTCTCCAATACCACAGTTCAAAAGCATCAATTCTTTGGCACTCAGCTTTCTTCACAGTCCAAC
>NW_011495077.1:1438636-1441055 GCF_000754665.1 Bison bison bison | reverse complement strand
CATGGGATTCTTCAGGCAAGAATACTAGAGTGGGTTGCCATTTCCTTCTCCAGGGGATCTTCCCGACCCAGGGATCAAACCCAGGTCTCCCACATTGCAGGCAGACGCTTTAACCTCTGAGCCACAGTTTGGTGGAAGATGCCATCTCTGGAGCTGAGATGTAGTAGCCCCTTGCCTTCCGGCTCTGGCTGTCACAAGCCTGCCTCTCTGCCTTTGGGTGGGGAGGGTCTAGTACTAAGCTGGATAGCTTTCCTTTGGTATTTGCTCAATCCTTTGTTCTGTGAGCAGGCCAGGCTGTGTTAGGTTGTTAGATTAGAGCCTTTTTCGGAAAATTCTCTTTTCCAAAGTTGCAGTTAGGCGTGTGTTCTGTAGGGTTTTTTTTTTTTTCCTCTCCCAAGTATGTGATGTTGCCTTCTGAGATTCCAAAACTCCCCACAGACCCGCCTGTGAGAGGGTTTCCTATTGTGTGGAAACTTCTCCTCCTTCATGACTCCCTCCCCAGGTCTCCATCCATCACTCTTTTGTCTCTCTTTTTGTCTTTTCTATTTTGTTCTACCTCCTTGTGAAGAGAATGGGCTGCCTTTCTGGGAGCCTGGTGTCCTCCGCCAGTGTTCAGAAGTTGTTTTGTGGAAGTTACTCAGCATTCAGATGATCTTTTGATGAATTTTTGGGGGAGAAAGTGGTCTCCCCTCCCTACTCCTCCACCATCTTGACTCAGCAGTGACATTTGGCCAGGAACAATTTGGGGGCAACTCAAGGACTAACTAACTTACTAACTAGCTAACTAACTAACTGAAGTCTTTGGCTTCTCGAGTCTTTGAAAGTCATCCTTCCTTTGGTGCTTAAGATCACAAGTGCCCAAGCTCAGACCCTGCTCCACAACTGAAAGTTCAGCTATGGACTGGTTCCCCGCCCATGTAATTCCCAGAGAACGCTTACACTTTCCTGCTGGTTCTGGAGTTCTGCTAGGCCATCTTGTGACCAGCTTCTTCAGCTGCTCCCACTTTCCCCATACCTCCTCACCCCCAGTGCAGATGAAGGCCCCTTTATTATCTGTCCAAGCACATCAGAGACCACCTATAGTACCTACCAAAACTTTGGGAAATGAAGGAATTCTAGTATAGGAAAGAGGGAGGAAAATCCCATAGAACAAGATACAGGAAGTTATTAGTGTCCACCAGCCACCTACCTACACAGGCTATTTTTTTCTTCTGTACTTTCCTCATCTCATTCTGCTCCCACCTGGCCATAAACCTACATTTTGCCATGTAGTACCCTTACCTATATCTCTCTCTGTTTCTTTCATCTCTGGGTGCAGGATTCTGATCTTTGAGACCCAGGAAGAAGGTAAAACCCCATTTTAACCTCATACTCACTTCCCAGGATACATCTTATTCTGCAGAGACAGATCTCATTCCATAATGCAAGCTGTTTCTATGTCATGAAGGAGAGCGGTGTAGCTCTATCTGTCTTAAGTCATTGTTTTGGCTTTGCTGCTGTTAACGCGAGTGTATGTTCCTCGGCTTTTTGTCTCGTCACAACAAAGATTTGGAGCAACGGACATTAAAGCCCTCGGCGCTCACAACTCTCGGGTCTTGGACAAACCATGCTACAGCTCTTAGGCAAATCAGTGTTACAGTTCTATTTTATTTAGAAGATAGCAGGAGAGTGAGAGAGAGAGAGAGAGAGAGAGAGAGAGAGAAAAGAGCACACGCACGTGGCAGACAGAGTCCGAGAGAAAGCGCTTTGGCTCCTCCTTTTATATGTTTTTTTCCTCCACCTGGGCCTGCCCTATGCAAATTAGGCTTAGCCAGGAGTGCTGTTTGTTCTGCCTGAAGTCTTCACTCTGGTCCTCGGACCTTCCTTTGACCTTCCTTGTCTTTTAGCCACTGCCATTTCGGACTCCTTTTCCCTATTCTACCTACCTAACACTGCCATAAAGCCATTGAAATGTTTTCCCAAACAAATATACGCTCTTCCCAAAATTGAATCTGAAAATTGCTGATAATTTTTAAATAAATTATTCTGGCTTTTAGACATTACATATTCAAAACTCTGAGGATTCGATCTCATTAGAACCCTCCAGTACACTTTTGTTTCTTTAACTGTCTTTGTACCTTACAGAAATTAGCAGAATAGTAAAGCATCTCAGTTCAGTTCAGTTCAGTCGCTCAGTTGTGTCTGACTCTTTGCGACCCCATGAATTGCAGAACTCCAGGCCTCCCTGTCCATCATCAACTCCCAGAGTTCACCCAAACTCATGTGCATCAAGTTGGTGATGCCATCCAGCCATCTCATCCTCTGTTGTCCTCTTCTCCTCCTGCCCCCAATCCCTCCCAGCATTAGGGTCTTTTCCAATGAGTCAACTCTTCATGAGGTGGCCAAAGTACTGGAGTTTCAACTTCAGTATCAGTCCTTC
>NW_011495077.1:1435633-1438080 GCF_000754665.1 Bison bison bison | reverse complement strand
GAACATCAGGAAGTTCACAGTTCACATATTGCTGAAGCCTGGCTTGGAGAATTTTGAGCATTACTTTACAAGCGTGTTAGATGAGTGCAATTATGCGGTAGTTTGAGCATTCTTTAGCATTGCCTTTCTTTGGGATTGGAGTGAAAACTGACCTTTTTCAGTCCTGTGGCCACTGCAGAGTTTTCCAAATTTGCTGGCATACTGAGTGCAGCACTTTCACAGCATCATCTTTCAGGATTTGGAATAGCTCAACTGGAATTCCATCACCTCCACTAGCTTTGTTCGTAGCACTGCTTTCTAAGGCCCACTTGACTTTACATTCCAGGATGCCTGACTCTAGGTGAGTGATCACACCATCGTGATTATCTTGGTCATGAAGGTCTTTTTTGTACAGTTCTTCTGTGTATTCTTGCCACCTCTTCTTAATATCTTCTGTTTCTGTTAGGTCCATTCCATTTCTGTGCTTTATCAAGCCCATCTTTGCATGAAATGTTCCCTGGGTATCTCTGATTTTCTTGAAGAGATCTCTAGTCTTTCCCATTCTGTTGTTTTCCTCTATTTCTTTGCATTGATTGCTGAGGAAGGCTTTCTTATCTCTCCTTGCTATTCTTTGGAATTCTACATTCAAATGGGAATATCTTTCATTTTCTCCTGTGCCTTTTGCCTCTCTTCTTTTCACAGCTATTTGTAAGGCCTCCTCAGACAGCCATTTTGCCTTTTTGCATTTCTTTTCCATGGGGATGGTCTTGATCCCTGTCTCCTGTACAATGTCACAAACCTCCGTCCGTAGTTCATCAGGCACTCTGTCTATCAGATCTAGTCCCTTAAATCTATTTCTCACTTCCACTGTAGAATCATAAGGGATTTGATTTAGGTCATATTGGAATGATCTAGTGGTTTTCCCTACTTTCTTCAATTTAAGTTTGAATTTGGCAATAAGGAGTTCATGATCTGAGCTACAGTCAGCTCATCTAGGAGGAGATTAATGGTGTCATCTGATAAAGGCCAGGGGAATCTGTCCTTCCCTTTTAAAGGCTCCAAAAGTGTCTGGGGGTGGGTGTGTCATGTTTTAAGAGAGTCACATCAAAGAATGTACCTAGGACTGATGAGCATTTCAGAATGACACTTTGTTAATTTGCAGGAGAAATAGGACTGCTAGACCTATTTCTAGAAAATTCTAAAGAATTCTCTGCTCAGTGCATTTTCTCCCTCTGCTCCCTTCCTCTTAGTCAGTACCATTCCCTGAGATCTCTCTGACCCTTTGTAGAAGAAAAGTATGTTCTCCCCTCTTAGACAGTGGATGTCTAGTCTGAAGAAATCTTGGGAAGCAAGGAAAACTTCAGAAAGAGATAAAAATTCCTCCTTGGTCATTCTGCCTGTCAGGGAGCAGGCACTGGGCTGCTCACTTGGATGAGCCCAAAGCCATCCAAAAGAACAGGGGTGGCCACTCCGTGGATAAGATTATCCTTCCTGGGACAGAGCCCCTGGAAACTATGAGACAATGGCAGTCTTGAGGTGTGGTCCCCTCCTCTACCGCTAGAGGTCTGCTGTGAGCTGGTGAGGAAGGCAAGTCATGGGCAGAGTAAAAGGTGAGACATGGAGGGTGAAGGGGGTGGAAAGGTGCTATTGCTTGATTACTTACCAAGAACTTAGAAATAAGGGAAATGGATGGTCTTGATCAGTGATTCTTAACGTTTTATGAGTCACAAACCCATTTGAGATTTTGACTCTTCCCACCCCTGCAGCCATTGAAATTAAAAGATCATTTCTCCTTGGAAGAAAAGCTATGACAATCTAGACAGTGTATTAAAAAGCAGAGACATTACTTTGCTGACAAAGGTCTGTATAGTCAAAGCTATGGTTTTTCCAGTAGTCATGTATGGATGTGAAAGTTGGACCATAAAAAAGGCTGAGCACCGAAGAACTGATGCTTTTGAATTGTGGTGGTGGAGAAGACTCTTGAGAGTCCCTTGGACTGCAAGGAGATCCAACCAGTCAGTCCTAAAGGAAATCAACACTGTATATTCATTGAAAGGACTAAAGCTGAAGCTCCAATATTTTGGCCAGATGCAAAGGGCCGACTCATTAGAAAAGACCCTGATGCTGGGAAAGATTGAAGGCAGGAGGAGAAGGGGGCAACAGAGGACATGATGATTGGATGGTATTATCGACTCAAAATTCTCCAAGCCAGGCTTCAGCAATATGTGAACCGTGAACTTCCAGATGTTCAAGCTGGTTTTAGAAAAGGCAGAGGAACCAGAGACCAAATTGCCAACATCCGCTGGATCATGGAAAAAGCAAGAGAGTTCCAGAAAAGCATCTATTTCTGCTTTATTGACTATGCCAAAGCCTTTGACTGTGTGGATCACAATAAACTGTGGAAAATTCTGAAAGAGATGGGAATACCAGACCACCTGATCTGCCTCTTGAGAAATTTGTATGCACAT
>NW_011495077.1:1427643-1435533 GCF_000754665.1 Bison bison bison | reverse complement strand
TCAGGAAGCAACAGTTAGAACTGGACATGGAACAACAGACTGGTTCCAAATAGGAAAAGGAGTACGTCAAGGCTGTATATTGTCACCCTGTTTATTTAACTTATATGCAGAGTACATCATGAGAAACGCTGGGCTGGAAGAAGCCCAAGCTGGAATCAAGATTGCTGGGAGAAATATCAATAACCTCAGATATGCAGATGACACCACCCTTATGGCAGAAAGTGAAGAGGAACTCAAAAGCCTCTTGATGAAAGTGAAAGTCGAGAGTGAAAAAGTTGGCTTAAAGCTCAACATTCAGAAAACGAAGATCATGGCATCTGGTCCCATCACTTCATGGGAAATAGATGGGGAAACAGTGAAAACAGTGTCAGACTTTATTTTAGGGGGCTCCAAAATCACTGCAGATGGTGATTGCAGCCATGAAATTAAAAGCCACTTACTCCTTGGAAGGAAAGTTATGACCAACCTAGATAGCATATTCAAAAGCAGAGACATTACTTTGCCAACAAAGGTTCGTCTAGTCAAGGCTATGGTTTTTCCTGTGGTCATGTATGGATGTGAGAGTTGGACTGTGAAGAAGGCTGAGCTCCGAAGAATTGATGCTTTTGAACTGTGGTGTTGGAGGAGACTCTTGAGAGTCCGTTGGACTGCAAGGAGATCCAAGCAGTCCATTCTGAAGAAGATCGGCCCTGGGATTTCTTTGGAAGGAATGATGCTAAAGCTGAAACTCCAGTACTTTGGCCACCTCATGCAAAGAGTTGACTCATTGGAAAAGACTCTGATGGTGGGAGGGATTGGGGTCAGAAGGAGAAAGGGACGACAGAGGATGAGATGGCTGGATGGCATCACTGACTCGATGGACGTGAGTCTCAGTGAACTCTGGGAGTTGGTGATGGACAGGGAGGTGTGCTGCGATTCATGGGGTCGCAAAGAGTCGGACACGACTGAGCGACTAATCTGATCTGATCTGATCTGATCGACTCAATGGACATGAGTTTTAGCAAACTCCAAGAGATGGTGAAGGACAGGGAAGCCTGGTGTGCTGCAGTTCATGGGGCTGCAAAGAGTCAGACACGACTTTGAGCGACTGAACAACAACCCCCACCCTAATCTACATAGGCACACTATTTTGCGTACAATATAAGGGTTTTTCCCAGAATACCCTGAAGTTCATCTGTGGACCTTTTTCTCTAGACTATGAACTCCTGGAGGGCAAGGACTGGGCTTCTGTGCTTATGTGTGTCCTGTGCCTACCCAAAGTGCCTGACATAAAGGAAGTGCTGATAAATATTTGTTGAGAGATAAAAGGCAGAAGCAAACCTGTATTTGCTTGACAGAAGCCAGGCCAGGGTGTGCAAAAGCCAGGGGCATCAGTGCCATGAGGGGCTTTGATAGTGACAGCCCTGTCACTGTTCTGGACCTGATGGTGTGTGAGCTCTTCACCCTTCCAACCCTCTGGTCCTGACCTAGTGTGACCTGAGACATGTAGGTCAGTGGTGGTCTGAGGAAGAGATGAGAGGTGACATTTTGAGGATTCTCACACTGCTACCTGGTTTTTGCAATGGCATGATATCAACTTATTCTAAATGCTTCTCTAAAGTCATCATTCAGCTGCATTTACTGAGCTTGATAAATGCTGAGGACTGAATGACCATAACAGCTGGTCTGGGTCACTTAAAAGTCCTCAGCCACTGCTAGAGAGGCAACAAGAGACCATTATTATCACTGCCATTTTTAGAAACTTCTATATCACTGACACCCTGTGAGCCATGCTGAATAGTCACGCTGCTCATAATTGGCTCAGGGGTAAGTTCTATAAGTTCAGGAAGGGATGGGACTCCATAGTAAAGAGAACTGAGTCCCAAATATCAGAAGCTTAATTGAAAAGGGTCTATCAATTTGGAAGTACACAAATTCAAATTCTCCCAAAGTCCTGCCAGAATGACAGATACACAGTGAACTGAAGATTTGGTGCTGCGCATAGCCCATCATTCACACACCGTCTTCCTGGTGGTGAGCTCCCTGTGAGGGAGTCCAGAATCCTTCCCTGAGAGTTATCCTCAGTCTGGGGCCACCTGTGTTTATCAGATCTATTTTTATGTCCTTGAATCAAAAATGAATCCCTTTAAGCCCCTGGGAAAGCCCTTATTTTATATGCAACTTTGCATATGCAAAGAGATACGAGGGGGCACTTCTTACCTCTATTTGCTACAGAATTCAAGGCACTAATTAACATAATGGATGCTCTGGGGTATGAGCTCAGGAAGTGTGCCAGTAGGTAGATAGATGCTATTTGCTTTTCCCAGATGCACTGAAACCCCAACTCTAGCCCAGCTGAAATATGCTGCTGGTCTTGCTTAATAATAGACATTTGCCATATTTTATTTTTTTAAGAATTTTTATGTGGGCCATTTAAAAAGTATTTAACTTGTTACAGTATTGTTTCTGTTTTACTTACTTTATTTTCTTGGCCATGAGCCATGTGGGATCTTAGCTCCTCAACCAGGGTTCAAACCTGAACCCCCTAAATTGGAAGGCAAAGTCTTAACCCCTGGACCACCAGGGAAGTCCCATGCTTTATTGGTAAAAATTACCTAATGGCTTTTTCTTCATTCTTGTTCTTCGTTACCTTTCCATATATTTGGCACTGTTGACGCTCCTGTCATCTTGAATTTCTCCTCCCCTGCTTGCTAAACCTGCACGATTCTGCTTCTGTTGGTTTGCTTTTTATTCTCCAGGGGCTTTCACTGAGCCCCATTCTGTTTTTCCTTCTCTACACAAACTTCTCCACAGTGTACAGTTTTGTATCTACCCATTGCTCACTCACTCACTCACTCACTCACTCCAGTTCACTCATTACTCAGCCTCTCTCATGTCCCTTATGTGGTACTCGGCTTAGAGAACACCAAGATGAATAAAATCCAGTTTCTGCTTTCAGGGAGTCATATAACCAATAAGTGGTAGCCTGACTCAGTATCTGGGTCTTGCACACATTCCAGTGCTCTTTGCCCTCTGTGTAAAGACTCTAAGGTACACATGCACACTCAATTTTAATCTCACATCTTCCATGACTCCTTTGCCTACAACTCTTTCACTGATTTTCTTCTCCATCAAACTGTTCTAGTCAGGAGAACTGGGTTTTATACCTTCCTCAATTTACTTAGGTTGGGGAACTCATCTGACCTGCATTGGACTTAATATCTTCATCTGTGGGATGAGAAGGTCGTAGCACCTGGATTCTTCCATCTCCAAAATGCTATGGTCGTTTACGATTGGGGGAAGGTGGTGGCTAATACAAAACAGCAATTGTATAGTGAAGCTAATGCATTTTTGGGAAAAATTTAGCATCCTCATGGGGGTTGCTAGCACATCATAAAATTGTTTGCTGGTCTGGAAAATATTTATCTTTATCACTTATTATAATTAGCCAGTTGCCAGAGCTAGTAACATGTTCAGATAAAGGGAAGGCAGGCATGGGAGGAGTTGACTTTAAAGCAGGATAAGATGGTAGCCTTGAACTTTCTGGAAGGCTATGTAGGGACTGTCCTCATATAGGGACTGTTCTGAGATCATTGGCTTTTATAGTAAGTTTGTGCCTTAATCCATAAATTTATGTGTTATTCATGTTAAGTACATTTCTGTAGAGTAACTGTTCTGCTTTGGATCTTGAAAAATAACTTCCTGATTAGAAAAATAATATTCTTTTCTTAGTCATTGATATTTTGAATTTAAAAAACAGGTCCATTCAAGCTAGTTGACTAAAGGGTCATGTGTACATATGTGAAAGGATGAAATATTATATGGCAATGAAAAGAAGTCACATGCAGCACTCTTGAACCTTACAAATACAAGGTTAAGCAGAAGATGTGAGACATAGAGCAATACCTACTACATGGATCCATTTATATGAATTTCAAAAACAGGCAAAACTAACCCATGATGTTAGGAACCAGGATAAAGGTTACCTTTAGAATGTAGGGAAGGAGCTAGAGAGGGTCTTCTGGGATGTTAGTATTGTTCTATCTCTTGACCTAGGTGGTGGTTACAGGCATGTGTTCAGTTCATAATAATTCATGAAGCTTGTGATTTGTGTGCTTGTCTGTGTCTGTGTTATATTTAAGTTTTAAATGTTAAAAACGCTTGAGCTCTACTCTGTAGATTCCTGCTTCCAAGTGCAAGAAAATTATGTTTAGGTAGGGAGAACCCAGTGTAGGTGAGAGCAGGGGAGCACAAGAGCTGAGCTATGGAAATTAGGTGTGTGGAGAAGACATTCCAGTTGGGCTAGCAGCAGGCAGAGTGGAGAAAGTGGTTAGACTGAAGTAAAAGACGTGTACCAGAGTGTGTAAGGTGGGAGCTGAGGCTGGGAGGTAATTCTGGGAAAGACCATGGGTGGGGCTTTGAGTACCTAGCTGAGCAGCTTGGTTTCTTCTTTTGGCTCATGGAAGATCATGGATGATTTGGCCTATTGATAGCAGAATTTTAGGATGTTGGAAAGGAGGGGTGTCCAGAGCACAGAGTGGTAGGGGTGGACACAGTTGTCAGGATGGGACTGGAGAGTGGTAGATGAAGACTCTGAATTCTGAGACTCTCTGAGATGCGTCTGGTGGTGTTGACCTTGGCTAGTGTTCCAACTCCAGTTCTTGCTAGTGTAGACATGTTTGGGTTTGCATCCTTTCCTAAGTGGGCTTCAGGGGCATCAGGCTCAGGCTCGGTGTTCAGGGGCAGCTTGGTAAATTGCACCCCTGAGGACTCCCCCATGATTGGATCCTCCTTAGAAGGTGTGTGCTCTCACTGGAGCCAAGCCTGCTTGCCCCACTCCAGTGAAAGCAACCATGGGACCCATACTTGAGACCCTTCCATTGTATTGTCCCTCTCAGCCTTTATTGTGCAAGTCTATTTGCGGCAATAGAAGCCTCCACGTGACAGTGCCCAAGCCTGGGGCTTCCCTGTGGGCAGGACATGCTGGAAACTGGCCAGCGTGCCTCATTTGGGCTAATGTGAGTATTGCTGAGCCCCCTCTGTAGAATGCAGACAGTGGAGGACAGTTCATTTCAGGAACCCCAGGCAAGAAGGGTTCAGCAAAATTCTCATGTAGAGAACCATCTTCCATTGTCTTCACTCTGGTTGTTTGTAGACAACCAGATATGCTGTCCAAGGAGAATACAATAGATTAAGGCAGAACTGTGATCTGATGAGATGTATTCCAGGGCCAGAAGTGACAGTGTTTCAAGGTGGAATGTTTAATATCTCATAAAAACGCTTGCTCCTTCGAAGAAAAGCTATGACAAACCTAGACAGCATACTAAAAACCAGAAACATTACTTTGCCAACAAAAGTCTATATAGTCAAAACTATGGTTTTTCCAGTAGTCATGTATGGATGTGAGAGTTGGACCATAAAGAAGGTTGAGCACTGAAGAATTGATACTTTTGAACTCTGGTGTCGGAGAAGACTCTTGAGAGTCCCTTGGACAGCAAGGAGATCAAACCAGTCAATCCTAAAGGAAATCAACCCTGAATATTCATTGGAAGGACTGAAGCCGAGACTCCAATACTTTGGCCACCTGATGTGAAGAGCCGACTCACTGGAAAAGACCCTGATGTTGGGAAAGATTGAGGACAAGAGAGGAAGGGGGAGGCAGAGGATGAGATGGTTAGATAGCATCACTGACTCAATGGACATGAGGGACAGGAAACCCTGGCATGCTGCAGTTCATGGAGTTGCCAAGAGTTGGACATGACTTAGCAACTGAGACAACAATAGCAAAAAAGACAAGGAAAACAGGAATTGTTCTTTGTCAGTATTACAGGGTAGTAGAGCTTCTTAAAAGAACAGCAACATTTGATTATGGTATGTTTATGATTTCCTAAGGCACTTCATGGGAATTATCTTTTTTTCCATTTTGAGCTTCTCAACCAGGCTGTGAAAAAGATAGGGAAAAGAGCCCTGTTTATTATGTGAGGATTTATGTGCAGATGTCTGGAAAGGTGAGATGATTTGTCCAGTCTCAAAGGTGGTAAGAAGTAGAATTTGAAACCAGGTCTTTTGGCTCCATGTCCAGATTTTTCTGAGTACATTAGCTATATTTCCCCTGACAGGATTCAGCTGTCCTGCAGTAATCCTAGGAGACATTTAGCCCTAGGGATACTTGGCTTAGCAGTCTCCGAAAACAACTGATGGGAACATGGTCTGTGTTGGGTTGAGGGGACAGAAGAGAAGAAAATGAGAGAAGCAGAATAAAAATTGCTGCCCATCAGGTGAGTGCAGTGTTCCTTTTCTTAAGAAGCAACTAGGAGTGGGCTATAGGCTTTGAGAGGACTGGAGAGGGAGCAAGGAAGATGGCAGCATCAGAGGGGGCAAACCACCATCCACCAGCTTGCTGGTGAGGCTACCCCCTGACTCCTTAGCCAGGTCAAATGTATAGACAGTAGCCAGGTCAAATGTATAGACAGCATGGGAGGAGCCAGTTGGTCAATGGATGGCCCAGCTGGACTGATGGCTACTTACTGGAATGGATGGGCCCAGTACTGGAATGGATGCCACTCCCTGTAACTTCATAAAGAATATAAAAATCCAACAGACTAAACGTTTCAGCTGTCTACACCATGTGCATGCTCATTAGAGACAACTTTATAGCCAGGACAGAAGTCCAGATGAGTGGAAAATGAAAGTGTTAGTCGCTCAGTTGTGTCAGACTCTTTGCAACCCCATGGACTGTAGCCCACCAGGCTCCTCTGTCCATGGGATTTCCCAGGCAGGAATACTGGAGTGGGTTGCCATTTCCTTCTCCAGGGGATCTTCCAGACCCAAGGATGGAAACTGGCTCTCCTGCATTGCAGGCAGATTCTTTACCACTTGAGCCACCAGGGAGGGGTTCATTTCCCCTGTTAGGTGCTACTGGTCTGATGTGGAGTACACTGTGGCTTTTGATCAAGGTAATTACTATAGAAGGTTCTAGATGTCTGCAAAACCTGGATGAGCAGATCTGAGCTTAGAGGTAGCATGATTTCTGGGTTGCCTAAAGCGCAGAAGATCCTATTACAATCTAATGCATGTATTTTTGCCTTCATTAAACTTTTTCTTTTTACTAATTTGGCCATGACCATGTGGCATGTGGGCCTTGAGCTCCCTGAACAGGGTTCCAGGACTAGAGATTGAACCCAGGTCCCTGCATTGCAAGGTGGATTCCTAACCACCAGACCACTTCACTTCCTACTGAAGGGGAGTTCCCTTCAATAAAATTTTTTAAAAATTAAAAAAAAGAATTTATATGGATTCACCATCGCTTCAACATTTGTTTTTATCATATTGCTATTTTTTGTGACCCTATGGACTATATATAGCCCACCAGGCTCCTCTGTCCAAGGGATTCTCCAGGCAAGGATACTGGAGTGGGTTGCCATTTCCTTCTCCAGGGGATCTTCCTGACCCAGGGATTGAAACTGGGTCTCCTGCATTGCAGGCAGACTCTTTACCGATATAAGGGGTATAAGAATAGTATCTGGACATCACCAGATGGTCAACAATGAAATCAGATTGACTATATTCTTTGCAGCCAAAGATGGAGAAGCTCTATACAGTCAGCAAAAAAAAAAAAGACCAGGAGCTGACTGTGGCTCAGATCATGAGCTCCTTATTGCCAAATTCAGACTTAAATTGAAGAAAGTAGGGAAAACCACTAGACCATTCCGATACGACCTAAATCAAATCCCTTATGATTCTACAGTGGAAGTGAGAAATAGATTTAAGGGACTAGATCTGATAGATAGAGTGCCTGATGAACTATGGACTGAGGTTCGTGACATTGTGCAGGAGACAGGGATCAAGACCATCCCCATGGAAAAGAAATGCAAAAAGGCAAAATGGCCATCTGGGGAGGCCTTACAGATA
>NW_011495077.1:1426610-1427285 GCF_000754665.1 Bison bison bison | reverse complement strand
TGATGCTGTGAAAGTGCTGCACTCAATATGCCAGCAAATTTGGAAAACTCAGCAGTGGCCACAGGACTGGAAAAGGTCAGTTTTCACTCCAATCCCAAAGAAAGGCAATGCTAAAGAATGCTCAAACTACTGCACAATTGTACTCATCTCACACGCTAGTGAAGTAATGCTCATGCTCAAAATTCTCCAAGCCAGGCTTCAACAATATGTGAACCGTGAACTTCTTGATGTTCAAGCTGGCTTTCGAAAAGGCAGAGGAACCAGAGATCAAATTGCCAACATCCACTGGATCATCGAAAAAGCAAGAGAGTTCCAGAAAAGCATCTATTTCTGCTTTATTGACTATGCCAAAGCCTTTCACTGTGTGGGTCACAATAAACTGTGGAAAATTCTTCAAGATATGGGAATACCAGACCACCTGACCTGCCTCTTGAGAAACATATATGCAGGTCAGGAAGCAACAGTTAGAACTGGACATGGAACAACAGACTGGTTCCAAATAGGAAAAGGAGTATGTCAAGGCTGTATATTGTCACCCTGATTATTTAACTTATATGCAGAGTACATCATGAGAAATGCTGGGCTGGAAGAAGCACAAGCTGGAATCAAAATTGCCAGGAGAAATATCAATAACCTCAGGCATGCAGATGACACCACCCTTATGGCAGAAAGTGA
>NW_011495077.1:1417678-1426510 GCF_000754665.1 Bison bison bison | reverse complement strand
ATCATGGCATCTGGTCCCATCACTTCAGGGGAAATAGATGGGGAAACAGTGGAAACAGTATCAGACTTTATTTTTCTGGGCTCCAAAATCACTACAGATGGTGACTGCAGCCATGAAATTAAAAGACGCTTACTCCTTGGAAGGAAAATTATGACCAACCTAGATAGCGTATTGAAAAGCAGAGACATTACTTTGCCAACAAAGGTCCATCTAATCAAGGCTATGGCTTTTCCAGTGGTCATGTATGGATGTGACAGTTGGACTGTGAAGAAAGCTGAGCACTGAAGAATTGATGCTTTTGAACTGTGGTGTTGGAGAAGACTCTTGAGAGTCCCTTGGACTGCAAGGAGATCCAACCAGTCCATTCTAAAGGAGATCAGTCCTGGGTGTTCATTGGAAGGACTGATGCTAAAGCTAAAACTCCAGCACTTTGGCCACCTCATGTGAAGAGTTGATTCATTGGAAAAGACTCTGATGCTGGGAGGGATTGGGGGCAGGAGGAGAAGGGGACGACAGAGGATGAGATGGCTGGATGGCATCACCAACTCAATGGACATGAGTTTGAGTGAACTCCGGGAGTTGGTGATGGACAGGGAGGCCTGGCATGCTGCAATTCATGGAGTCACAAAGAATTGGACATGACTGAGCGACTGAACTGAACTGAACTGAATTACTAATGAGATCAAGCATCTTTTGGTACATTATTCTGCATTTCCTCCTGCTTAAATGTAGTTCAGGTCAAATGTTTGGTCTACTTTTTATTAGATGGCTTATCTATTTTTTATGGCTTTGTAAAAATCAATATATTGATTCTATACTATTCGTACTAAACATTTGTACATTATCTGTCACAAATATGTTCTCCCTGTTTGTGATTTGCCTTTAACTTTACTTTGGGGTTGTTTAATAAACAGAAACTCTTAATTTAATTTAATTATATACACATATATATATTTTGGCCACATGCTGTGTGATTTGCAGTGTCTTAGTTCATCAAAATTGAGAGCTTGGACTGTCAGGAAATTCCCAGAAAACTCTTAATTGTAATGTAGCGTGATTTATCCATGTTTCCTTTTTTGTTTAGAAATTTTCTGTTCTTTAGTAAACTCTTTTGTATACTAGGGCCCAAAACAATATTCTTGTCTCTTTTCTTCTGGAAGTTTTGATTTTTACTTTTAATTTTCTTGTCCGTCTGAAATGGATGGTAATGTCTGATGTGAGGTAGGGAATCCAATTTTACTTTTTCTGCATATAGACAATCAGCAACACCACCTTCCATTCATCTCTGACATAGAGCACTGTGCCATATTTGTGTGGGGTTGTTTCTTGGCTCTTTATTTTGCTCCGCTGGCTGTTTTGTGTGTATCCGTGTCATGACCACCTTGCCTTAATCATTCTTGTTTTATGTCTTGTTATCTGCCTAGGCAAGTCCTCCCTGCCATCTTCTTCTTTAGCAATGTCTCGACTATTCTAGAGTCTTTGCTGATTTACATTTTACTCCCAGAATGGGATCATAACGTTATTGCTGGTTGATAACTTGCTTAAAAAAAAAAAAACTTAATAAATATTGTGAATATTTTGGAATTACATAATGCTGTAAAATATAATTTAAATAACTACATGATATATTATAATGTAGATATTCTATAATTTACTCATTTCATCCCCCATTCTTGATATTTAAGTTGTTGCCAAATTTTCCTTGTTATAAGCAGTTTTGTGGTGAATATTCCTGTGGTAAAATATTCACACCTATTTTCTCAAGATGGAAGTAGGATGTCTAAGGATTTGCTCAATTTTAAGGTTTTTTGATAGAAATTACTATGTTATTTTTTAGGAAGTTCATATGAACTGTGTGATAATGAGGTCTCAGGGCAGGCACCCTTACTAAAAGGGAACATTATCATTCCCAAAACAAAAAGCAAAAAGAACCCTCACATTTTCCAGCTCCATGGGCAAATAATTTAAGACCAGGTTAAATTTGGTTTACAAATCTAATCTGGATTACCACATTCTGTGTATTTTTCTAGTGAACAGCCCTGGGATTTCGTACCGTGAACATGCACGTAAATATCATCTCCCTTTGTCCCATTAGAGGTACTGAGCTGGGCGGATGGCCCATGGAGGATCAGAGTGCCACGTTGATGTAGTTTATCTTGCTGGGGTTTCCTCTCAGCAGGCAGGTGGAGCTGCTGTTGCTGGTGCTCCTGCTGCCCACGTTCCTGCTGACGCTCCTGGGAAACCTGCTCATCATCTCCGTGGTGCTGTCCTAGGCCCGCCTCCACATCTCCATGTACTTCTTCCTGTGCAACCTCTCCATCCTGGACATCCTCTTCACCTCTGTTATTTCCCTGAAGCACTGGCCAACTTAGTATCTGGTGATAAAACCATCTCCTTTGCTGGCTGTATCACCCAGTGCTATTTCTACTTCTTCCTGGGCACGGTAGAGTTTCTCCTGCTGACAGTCATGTCCTATAACTGCTATGCCACTATCTGCTACCTGCTGTGGTACAGCACCATCATGATGCCCCCTGTCTGCATCAGGACAGTTGTGTTCTCTTGGGTGAGAGGCTTCATATCTGTGCTCTTTCCAACCATCCTCATCTCCCAGCTGCCCTTCTGTGACTCTGACATCATTAACCACTTCTGTGACAGTGGAGTTTGCTGGCCCCCGCCTGTGCGGACACCACTGCCATCAAGCTGATGGATTTTATGCTTTCATCCACGGTCATCCTCTGCGGCATAGTCCTCCTGGCCTTTCCCTACACGTACATCATCCTGACGAGGAAGCATCCCTTCTGCAAGTGGAAGAAACAAGGCCTTCAAACCTGTGCTTCCCACTTGACCATACTTGTGATTCCCAGCAGTATCACGGTGTTTATTGATGTGACTCCCTTCCAGAAAGAATATCTGGAGGTCGACAAGGTCCCTTCAGTCCTGAGCAGTGTCGTGACTCCATTCCTCAACCCCTTCATATATACTCTGAGGAATGATACAGTGTTGAGGGTCCTCAGGGATGTGTGACTGGGTTCGAGTGGGTTTGGAAAAGAGGATGAGGACAATGCTGAGGAGAGGAGTGTCCTCTGTCAGTGACCACAGAGGAGGGGGATAGTTCCTCTTCCTCTTCACTACCAGGTACTCATTGTGCAAACTCCCAGTACTAAAACAGAGGAATTTTTTAGAAAAGAAAAAGAAAGGGGCATCTCAGGTGGTCCAGTAGTTAAGACTCTGTGCTTCCACTGCAAGAGGAGTGGGTATGATCTCTGGTCGGGGAACTAAGATCCCATATTCCATGAGGCATGGCCGAAAAGCAAAAATTAAAGAAATAAATAAAAATAAAAGAGAGGACTTGCCTTAGCAAGAGTGAGCTAGCTGAGGGATCCTGAGTGGTCTATAGCAGAAAGAAGCTGAGCTTGGAGACAGGGACTTGGACTCTGGCCTTGGTTCTAACTCTAACTCTGTGGCCACAATGGTGTCACCATGTCACCTGCCACTCTGGCCCTCAGTGCTCTCCTCTGAAGTGCATCAGGCCTTGACTTGATGATTTCCAAGTTCTGTCCACACTGAATATTCCAAGAATTGCAGAAGGGTCTACAGCCTGTGTGTGTCCTATTTGAAGTCCCAACATATTTGACCCCCTTTCCTCATGGATCCTGAATACAACTCTTCTATCAACTTGACACAAAGTCTTTCCTAGTTCTTTCTCCATGGACGCCCTTTCCTTCTGTTTTCTCTAAGAAGCTTTCTAGGAATAATCTTCATTATTCTCCAGGCCATTGTAATATCTGTGACGCACTGTCTTCCCTCAGTGGACATTTGTAATGACTGTGGTGGATATATGTAGTCCATGTTATTTAATAACACTGCTTTCTGTACTAGAACATGTTCATAACACCCAACATGCTCGCATGCTTATGTAAGACACGCCCTCAGCTTCCAAGGACTGACGCGCAGATGGATAATTTGACTGAAGGCACAATCCATTGCCTGGCCAGTGATCTATGACCTGTGTGGCTTGGCTAGGACAGATAAATTGTACAAACAAATGTCTCTTTTTTGAGAGTTTGAACTAAGAGATGCAGTGATTCTACAAGACAATGGTGATGTTCCTTCTGGAAGCTCAAGGAGACTTGGTGCCTGGAGTGGCCATTTGGGGCAGGTACAAGCTGATGAGTAATTACTTTGGTGGGGGCAGGGATCCCTCCATCTCTTTTTTTTTCTTTTTTTTATGATTGAAGTGTAGTTGATTTACAATTTATGTTAGTTTCAGATGTACACCAAAGTGATTCAGTTATACATATTCAGCTATGTATATTCACATATGTGTATATATGAATATATATTCTTTTTCAGACATTTTCCATTATAAGTTATTGCAACAAGCTGATGAGTAATGAGGAGCTCAGTCTGCCCATCATAGAGAATAATAGAGAAAATAGAAAATAGAGAAGAGATGGATGAGAGTCTACTCAGTTGCAGAGACATAAGAGTGAAGGGCCCTCCTCTGTAATGACTTCCCAGGTCAAGACACTGACAGCTTTATTTCCTATTCCTGAATTTGATGAAGTTGCCAGTACCCATATATCAAACCCCTCTTTATTGAGCGCTTTTGGGAAGGTCATTATTTATCATGACTAAAAAACAGTTTGAATAAAGCTCTCTCTCTGAACCAAGTGTAGCCCTTCCCCCTTTCTGAGGAATTAGAAAGATGCCTATTTCTAATTAAACTTTTTGAATTCTTGGTGCCCAGACACTGCCTCAGATATTTGACTGGCACCATGTAGGTCTATGGCTCAGGTTAGTTCAAGCCAGACTTTTCTCAATGTCACCAGAAACAGTAGGGTTTACATTCCTGTCCTCCCTGACCTCTAGCACTGCAGTATCCACCTTGCCTGAATTAACACCTGTGCTTTTCATGTAACACACACCTAAGGCAAATCTGTAGAGTGCTGTGGAAGCAAAGGCCACTCAAATGAGAATAGGGGCTATGGACTTCCCTGGTGGTCCAGTGGTTAAGACTCTGTGCTTCTGATGCAGGGGGCCCAGATTCAATCACTGGTCAGGGAACTAGAATGCAAATGGTGACAAATGGTGTGGTCAAGACCTCTTACATTTGTCACAGGTAATATCCTAATTTCATCTGGTAATTGCATAGCCATCTGTTAGCTAACTGGCTTTATCCAGAGGAAAAATAAACTTCTCATATCTTTATGACAGAAGGTAGTTTGAGAGTGAGGCGTCCTCCAAGCTAGGTTCTTATTCTCCCATGGAGACTGGGAGGAAGGGTGCCATCTTTCTTGATTCTACTTCAAAGAGATGGTTTCAAGGTCCTGAAGAAAGACTTGCTGGGTCACAAAGCTGGCCAGAGGCTGATTTAAAATTTAAAACTAAAGATTTATGTACATTTAAGATTTATATACATAAACATACTTTAATATTTATGTACATTTCAAAGAACAGACAGAACTCACAAGTTTTCTAAAGTATATATCTCAGAAAAGGGTAAGAGACAGCTCTTCTCTTATTTTCAGCAGGGAGAATTTAGCCTTGTAGATGAAAAATTAATCAGTCAATCTAATAAACAAATGGAAACTTCTATTTGAGCTGACTTTGAGGATTATAACCCAGGAGGAGCATCTCAGAAAGCTCTGAGAACTGTTGAACCAGTAAGAAGTCAAGACACAGTTATATGAGTTTCTTGACGTATGACATATGACAAAGGGTTGTATATCAAATGACATATTATTGACAGTTTATGTAATCCAGATCTAAACTTCATTATGGGCTTCCCTGGTGGCTCAAATGACAAAGAATCTTCCTGCAATGTGGGAGACCTGGGTTCACTTCCTAGGTTGGGAAGATCCCCTGGAGAAAGGAATGGCAACCCACTCCAGTATTCTTGCCTGGGAAATCCCATGGACAGAGGAGTCTGGCAAGCTACAGTCCATTGGGTCACAGAGAGTCTGACATGACTGAGCGACTAACACACACACACACACACACACACTTCATCATGGTAGATCAAGTTACACCTTATAAGGTCAAAAAGAAATGTTATCTTTTGAGGGTGTGGCCTCCCTATGTGGCAAGTGGGATCTTCCCTGATCAGGGATAGAACCCATGTCCCCTGCATTGGGAACCCAGAGTCTTAACCACTGGACAACCAGGGAAGTCAGAAATGCTATCTTTAAGTTGTCCTGTTGATTCTAAGAGAATGTTGCTTTTTATGTTTGAGCAGGTATTCCTGCCAACTGGGGAGGTTTGGTTGATGCATAATTCAGATACACAATGCACAGCAGGGAAGAGAGGAGGCTAAAGGGCAGAGAAGAAATTTTTCTGTTTAAATTTTTCTTGTCTTGCTATAACATATGAATTTTACCTCACAGCCTCTTACTTTACTTCTATTTGACCTTACCCAGCCCTCTGGGAGTCCATTCCTGCAATGCTTTTTGCTTCTCCAAGCTTTGTCAACTATTAGGTAAATGCCTGTGCTGGGCTAGGTAGGAATCAAAGTGGGCACACCTGATTCCCGTCTGATAGTGACAGAGGACTAGAAATCAAAATGAAGATCACCTTTGACTGGAGAGCTTTTTTGTTTCTGATCTTTAACTATAAAAATACACATTCATTGTAAAATTTCAGCCAGTACCGAAAATAAACCATAAAATAAACCATGAGAATTTTATCAGCCAATTCTACTCTCCAGCAGCAAACATTATTAATTAAGCAATTTGTGCTTTTGAGACCATGAACCTCAGATGGGTCTTGAACCCACATCTTTTAACTGAGATCATACACTTGGTCTTAGGACTTAATAAAGCTTAGGTTCTTGATGTCTTGTCACAGAAAGAATTCATTTAGAGACAGTGATAGGTAAGGAGTGGACTTAGGAGAAGCACATTCCACAGACAGGTTGTGGACTGTCAGAAGGTGAGAGGCCCTAAAATATGGGGTGGTTAATTGTTGCTGGAGTCCAGCTCCAGCAGCCAGGGAATCAGCCTGAAGGGGTGAGGGTGTTGGTGGATGATGAAGTAGCCTCTGACTCATAGTACGGAACTACATCGGTGGACGATGATGTAGTCTCTGACTCATAGTACGGAACTACATGTTTATTTCAAGCTTCAGCTTCTCTTTTATACTTTGACAAAAAGCATTAGGTCAGAGGTCTGACGTTTTTAGTTTCCCCCACCCAGATTTGGGGCTTCCCTGGTGGCTCAGAGGTTAAAGAGTCTGCCTGGAATGCGGGAGACCTGGATTCTATCCCTGGGTCGGGAAGATCCCCTGGAGAAGGAAATGGCAACCCACTCCAGTACTCTTGCCTGGAGAATCCCATGGAGGGAGGAGCCTGGTAGGCTACAGTCCATGGGGTCGCAAAGAGTCAGACACAACTGATCGACTTCACTTTCACCCAAATTTACTGTACTTAACTTGTGATTACATTGTAACTCCTGCTACATTCCTCAGTTTATTTCTTTTCTTTCTAAATCCTGTTTGCCCCTAGCATCTTAAGATCACTATCTCCTAAAAAAGGCTTCTAGCTATTCTTAATCATTCCTAAACCCTAAACTCAGCAATGCCAAAGAATGCTCAAACTACCACACAATTGCACTCATCTCACACGCTAGTAAAGTAATGCTCAAAATTCTCCAAGCCAGGCTTTAGCAATATGTGAACCGTGAACTTCAGATGTTCAAGCTGGTTTTAGAAAAGGCAGAGGAACCAGAGATCAAATTGCCAACATCCTCTGGATCATCGAAAAAGCAAGAGAGTTCCAGAAAAACATCTATTTCTGCTTTATTGACTATGCCAAAGCCTTTGACTGTGTGGGTCACAATAAACTGGAAAATTCTGAAAGAGATGGGAATACCAGACCACCTGATCTGCCTCTTGAGAAACATATATGCAGGTCAGGAAGCAACAGTTAGAACTGGACATGGAACAACAGACTGGTTCCAAATGGAAAAAGGAACACGTCAGGGCTGTATATTGTCACCCTGCTTATTTAATTTATATGCAGAGTACATCATGAGAAACGCTGGGCTGGAAGAAGCACAAGATGGAATCAAGATTGCTGGGAGAAATATCAATAACCTCAGATATGCAGATGACACCACCCTTATGGCAGAAAGTGAAGAGGAACTACAAAGCCTCTTGATGAAAATGAAAGAGGAGAGTGAAAAAGTTGGCTTAAAGCTCAACATTCAGAAAACAAAGATCATGGCATCTGGTCCCATCACTTCATGGGAAATAGATGGGGAAACAGTGGAAACAGTGGCAGACTTTATTGTTTTGGGCTCCAAAATCACTGCAGATGGTGACTGCAACCATGAAATTAAAAGACGCTTACTCCTTGGAAGAAAAGTTATGACCAACCTAGATAGCATATTGAAAAGCAGAGACATTACTTTGCCAACAAAGGTCCATCTAATCAAGGCTATGGCTTTTCCTGTGGTCATGTATGGATGTGAGAGTTGGACTGTGAAGAAAGCTGAGTGCCGAAGAATTGATGCTTTTGAACTGTGGTGTTGGAGAAGACTCTTGAGAGTCCCTTGGACTGCAAGGAGATCCAACCAGTCCATTCTGAAGGAGATCAGTCCTGGGATTTCTTTGGAAGGAATGATGCTAAAGCTGAAACTCCAGTACTTTGGTCACCTCATGCGAAGTGTTGACTCATTGGAAAAGACTGTTGCTGGGAGGGATTTGGGGCAAGAGGAAAAGGGGATGACAGAGGATGAGATGGCTGAATGGCATCACTGGACATGAGTCTGAGTGAACTCCGGGAGTTGGTGATGGACAGGGAGGCCTGGCATGCTGCGATTCATGGGGTCGCAA
>NW_011495077.1:1415736-1417578 GCF_000754665.1 Bison bison bison | reverse complement strand
AAAGAACAAGTCAGAATCACAAGGCCTAACTCCCTCATCCTGGGGCCGTGCCTGCGAGATGAGGAGAGGGGGTTGGGGCTGTGCCTCCATTTTGTCAGTAATGCCTAACGTGGCTCCCGACAAGTTTTTATGGGTTGGGTAATTTCATAGGCTAATAAGTGGGAGATTTCCAGGAATTAGGCCACCGCCCACTTTTTGGACTTTCATGATTGGCCTCAGAACTGTCATGACACTGGTGGGTGTGTCATGAATTATAATGAATGTATAATGAGTCTCAAGGTCCACTGGAAGTCAAATCTTCTGCCATCTTGAGCTGCGTTGGTTCTAACCAGTTTTTTGGGTTTTTTTTTTTTTTTGGTCTTTCAAACTTTTATTTAAGGGAACTGATCCATGATGGATTTTAGATCTTGTTGAATGCAGCCACGTCCCTAGACTGTACATACTTGTCAAAAGCAGTGATCTGCTCCTCCAGCATGTCTGTTCCAAGTTTGTCATCTTCAACTACACATTGTATTTGAAGTTTTTTAATGCCATACCCAACTGGAACTAGTTTAGAAGAGCCCCAGACCAAGCCGTCTGCTTGAATGCTTCTGACGCATTCCTCTAGTTTTGCCATATCAGTCTCATCATCCCAAGGTTTCATGTCTAATAAGGTGGAAGACTTGGAGACAAGTGCTGATTTTTTGGCTTTCTTTGACTCATACTGGGCAAGGCGTTCTTCTCTTAGCTCTTGGCTTCTTCACTTTCCTCCTCCTCCTCAGATCCAAAGAGATCAATGCCATCATCATCTTTACTATCTGTAGCTCCTCTTTCTGTGGTGTCTTCCACATTGGCAGGGCCATACTTGCCCAAAGCTTTCTTCACTCCTGGCAGGCTGGCCTTTTCCTTCTCATAAGATTTGATATGATTATCCAATGGAGGGCATGACATAAGTCAGCAGGTGGTGGGCCAGAGACGGCTTCAAATACTGCCACATCTGCTTGTGATGGCATATATCCCTCTATGTAACTCTTGTCCACCAAGTAGTCATTGAGCACCTGGAGGCCAGCGGGGCTTTTCAAGTCTCCAAAACCCATGGCGACAACTAATCTAGAACTGGGAGGCAGTGGAGGAAAAGAGGCGTGCAACTGGTCAGCGCTGAGCACTAAGAGGAAAAAAGGCCTTTTGTAATATTTCAAACTTCCTGGTTTATCTGATGACCCTCAACCCTTCTAGAAGCCTCCTCCTAGAATCACATTCTCCATAAAGCTTAAATGAAACTTTTCCTCTAGCCCAATATGTTACTAATTCCACTTAAACCCTAACCAGCATAATGCATTTCTCAGTTAGCATATTGCACGTGTGCAGTTATTTATTTATACACTTTCCTCCCACTAGAAACAGAAGTCACTTGTATTCCTCACTATTGGCTTGGCACATATTGTATTAGGCATTTAATTCACATGTTCTGAAAAGCTTTAGATGTTCTGCCAGAGCAGAAGTCTGTGGTCTGTCTGGACGAACTAGAGGCTATGTACACATGCTCAGCTCCTCTGAGTTTCCAGCACAGGGTCCCTAGGAGCTATATTGTATTTCTTGTCCAGATAAAGTTCATTTTTGTTGGTGTCATCCTTAAACTAGTCCTTAAACATCCTTAAACTAGACCTGGAGAAAAAAATAATCCATGGAATTTGGGTCCCTGTAATTGTCAGACAGAGTGATGATGATTTCAGAGACTGATCTAAGCTGGTGCAAATGATCCTTGGGGACTAAGAGAGTTTTCTCAATGCTCCCCAAGTAATAATTCTTAGACATCTACATCCAGCAATAAATTTGAGTACATGGTGGCTTGTATATGATGGA
>NW_011495077.1:1377264-1415636 GCF_000754665.1 Bison bison bison | reverse complement strand
TTCTTTGACTCATACTGGGCAAGGCGTTCTTCTCTTAGCTCTTGGCTTCTTCACTTTCCTCCTCCTCCTCAGATCCAAAGAGATCAATGCCATCATCATCTTTACTATCTGTAGCTCCTCTTTCTGTGGTGTCTTCCACATTGGCAGGGCCATACTTGCCCAAAGCTTTCTTCACTCCTGGCAGGCTGGCCTTTTCCTTCTCATAAGATTTGATGTGATTATACCAATGCAGGGCATGACATAAGTTGGCAGGTGGTGGGCCAGAGATGCCTTCAAATACTGCCACATCTGCTTGTGATGGCACATACCCCTCCATGTAACTCTTGTCCGCCAACTAGTCATTGAGCACCTGGAGGCCAG
This sequence comes from Bison bison bison, assembly GCF_000754665.1. Classification (NCBI taxonomy): domain Eukaryota; kingdom Metazoa; phylum Chordata; class Mammalia; order Artiodactyla; family Bovidae; genus Bison; species Bison bison. The sequence goes on along the minus strand of NW_011495077.1, from coordinate 1,415,276 downwards.
CAGGGCTTTTCAAAATGCATGGCGATGGCTAATCTAGAACTGGGAGGCAGTGGAGGAAAAGAGGCGAGCAACTGGTCAGTGCCAAGCGCTGAGGAAAAAAGGCGGTTCTAACCGGTTTTTGTCATGCCCTACCGCTGTGTCTTTCTTTTAAAGGTTGTTCCCTGCCCCCTTCCCTCCTGTTTCACTTGTAGAACATGCACATATTTATTTATACAAACTTTTATTTTACAAAAATGGGATGGCATTATATGAATTGTCTGCAAACTGATATTCTAAAATATCATTCCATGTCAATACCAACAAAACTACATAATTTACTTTTAGATGTCACATTTATAAACAATGGACGCTGAGATTTCTAGTATATTGTTAACGGTGCTAAAATTTATTAGCATAAATTCCTACTCTTAGTTCTTGTTGTTGTTTAGTCACTAAGTTGTGTCCAACTCCTTTGCGACCCCATGGACTGTAGCCTGTCAGGCTTCTCTGTCTGTGGGATTTCCCAGGCAAGATCACTGGAGTGGGTTGCCATTTCTTCCCCAGGGGGTCTTCCTAACCCAGTGATTGAAACTGCATCTCTTGCATTGCAGGCAGGATTTTTTACTGCTGAGTCACTAGGGAAGCCCTGATTATCTTGTAATAGAATATAAAAGTTTCTTCCCTATTACAGGGTGGCTGCATTTTTATATTCTATATTTACTGATATAGAAAGAATACATGTATATATATACATATGTGTTTAAAATATTTAATGTGGTTATTTCTAGCTGGTGTAATTATGGATGATTTAGAAAATATTTTAATTAATTAATGTATTTATTTATTTTTGGCTGCACTGGGTCTTTGCAGCTGCTCTTGAGCTTTCTCTCGTCATGGCGAGTGGGAGCTACTCTCTAGTTGCGGTTCGTGGGCTTCTCGTTGTGGTAGCTTCTCTTGTTGCGTTACTCGGCCTTTATGTGCACGGGCTTCAGTACAGTAGTTGCTGCTCACAGGCTTAGTTGCTCCAAGGCATGTGGAATCTTCCCGGACCATGGATCTAACTGATGTCCCCTGTATTGGCAGGCAGAATCCTATCCACTGGACCACCAGGGAAGTCCTGAATGATTTTTTTTTAAGTCCTGCTTCTCCTTATTTCTTTAAAATGAAAATGTTCTGTTCACACAAAAAAGGAAAAATTTCCCAGAACTGAACTTCTGCTCAGGTCAGAGTCCGGTGGAACCATCACATCTACCTCGGAATGCAAGGAATGAGCCCTAACATTGCATTAGTTTTTTTGGCAGCCTCATCCTTTACCACTTCAAACTGACCTTTCAGTCCACTAAAACCTTCATATTGATTTAACACTTTCACATGAACTGCGTCCTTGCTTTACTTGTTTGGTTCATTTTTTAGTGTAAGAGACTTGTCATTTGTCCCTGCTCATAGTTTGATCACATCAGAGAACAACCAGTGTGGTTTTGTAATTGGTGAAGGCCCTTTTTTTCCTCAGCAGGATCCTTTGGGGGAAACAAAATACTGGAGCTTCACACAGGAGAACTAGCTGTCCCCTTTGAGCCCCTCAGGTAATTTTTCTTGGAACATTTTGAAATCTGACTTGAAATCTATAAAAGTTATGTCTGACCATCTTTCTTTGACATTCCAGGAAGTGACAAAAACAAAATAGTAACAGACTCATAGACACAGAGGACAAAGGAGTGGTAGCCAGAGGGGACAGGGCTGAGGGAGCAGGTGAAATGGGTGAATGGGATGAAGAGGTACAGGCTCCTAGTTATAAAATAAACAAGTCATGGGGGTGTAATGTACAGCTCAGGGGCTAGTGTCAATAATATTGTAATAACTGTGTTGGTGACAGATGGTTACTAGGCTTATCATGGTGATCATTATATAATGTATAAAAATATCAATCACTATGTCATATACCTGAAACTAGTATAATATATCAATTATAATTCAATGTAAAAAAATTCTAGTAAGTGAAACTGTCAATAGGGCAAGAATATACTAGGTGCTCTGCTTCCAGCAGAGGGAGACTTGGAATTGATGCCCTGATTCTGGGACCTCTGGCACCTTGGTATCTTGCCTTGGAACAGTTTTGCAACCTGAATTTAAAAAGCATCATCCCTCCATGTCTTCCTTTAATCTTAACATCTATTCTGTAACTCCTGCCAGGTGTTATTTTCCTGTCATCCAAATGCTTTTACTTACAGTTTTGTGATTTCCTTTTGGACTTATACACTAACTGTTGAATCTTTAATTAGATCTGCTTCCTCTGAACACTGTTATCTTTCCATGGTCCTCCTCCAGTCATGAGTTCTACATCAACTATTTGTCTTCTTGTGAAAAGATTCGGCCTTGCAGACGCCGCCACCCCAGAGCTTCCCTTGCTGCCTAGCCATGGTCAACCCCACCGTGTTCTTCGACATCGCTGTTGACGGCGAGCCCTTGGGCCGCATCTCTTTTGAGCTGTTTGCAGACAAAGTTCCAAAGACAGAAGAAAACTTTCGTGCTCTGAGCACTGGAGAGAAAGGATTTGGTTATAAAGGTTCCTGCTTTCACAGAATAATTCCGGGATTTATGTGCCAGGGTGGTGACTTCACACGCCACAATGGTACTGGTGGCAAGTCCATCTATGGCGAGAAATTTGATGATGAGAATTTCATTCTGAAGCATACAGGTCCTGGCATCTTGTCCATGGCAAATGCTGGCCCCAACACAAATGGTTCCCAGTTTTTCATCTGCACTGCCAAGACTGAGTGGTTGGATGGCAAGCATGTGGTCTTTGGCAAGGTGAAAGAGGGCATGAATACTGTGGAAGCCATGGAGCGCTTTGGCTCCAGGAATGGCAAGACCAGCAAGAAGATCACCATTGCTGACTGTGGGCAAATCTACTAAATTTGACTTGTGTTTTACTTAAGCACCAGACCGTTCCTTCTGTAGCCCAGGAGAGCACCCCTTCACCCCATGTGCTTGAAATATCCTATAATCTTTGTGCTCTTGCTACAGTTCTTTGGGTTCCATGTTTTCCTTATCCCCCTCCAAGTTTAGCTGGATTGCAAAGTTAAATTTATGATTATGAAATAAAAACTAAACAATTAAAAAAAAAAGAAAAGATTCAAGTTCCTTTCCCATCTGGTCTCTGATGCAGCACTTCCAGGCTTTAGGATTTTATTAAAGTTAACTAATTATAGAGTAAAATCCCTTGAAATTGATAAAAAAGAAATGATATTCCCTCTTATTCCAAACAATCTTAGAATGTCACCATTTTTTTCATAAAAGAACATAGCTTAATTTTTGTAGGGTTAGAAAGGATATAATTTCAGAATTAAAAAGTATTGAAAAAATATGATTTCATTTTAGACCAGAAATCCTTTATCACAGTCCAGCTCCATTCTGCAGATTCATGCAGGAAACCACTACTGCAATACCTGTTTGCTTGTTTGTTTTTAATTTATTTATTTTTAAATTAAAGATAATTGCTTTAAAGAATTTTGTTTTCTATCAAACCTCAACATGAATCAGCCATAGGTGTACATATATCCCCTCCCTCTTGAACCTCCCTCCCATCTCCCTCCCCATCCCACTCCTCTAGATTGATGCAGAGACCCTGTTTGAGTTCCCTGAGACATACAGCAAATTCCCATTGGTTATCTATTTTACATATGGTAATGTAAGCTTCCATGTTACTCTCTCCATACATCTCACTCTCTCCTCCGCTCTCCCCGTGTCCGTAAGTCTGTTCTCTATGTCTCTGTCTCCATTTGAATATTGATTTACTTATTTGGTTCTTCCAAGTCTTAGTTTGGCTTCCCAGGTGGTCCAGTGGTAAAGAATTTGCCTGCCAATGCAGGAGACATAAGAGACGCAGGTTTGATCCTTGGGTTGGGAAGATCTCCTGGAGAAGGAAAGGGCAACCCACTCCAGAATTCTTGCCTGGAAAACTCAGTGGGTAAAGGAGCCTGGTGGGCTACAGTCTATGGGTCACAAAGAGTCAGACACGACTGAGTGACCACACACACACACACACACACACACAGGTCTTAGTTGCGGCGCACAGGCTGGGATCTTTAGTTGAGGCATGTGAACTCTTAGTTGCGGCAGGTAGGATCTAGTTCCTTGCCAGGGATTGAACCCTGGCCCCCTGCATTGGGAGCCCAGAGTCCTAGCCACTGAACCACCAAGGAAGTCCCTCTAATACATATTTAGGCAGCTTTATTTGGACACTTTTCTCTTTCCCTGAAAATTATGGGAAGTACATGATGCCGGTTTTTTTAGTTACCGTATAATTTACCAGAGGTCCATAAATCTTTTGTTATAAGTCACAAGCCCTCCCACAAATCCTGTTCTCTGACCCCATGTCAATTATTGGGTGTCAGCCTTGTGCTCTTTCTTTTCCAAAGTCAGACTCTTCACACAAAGATGAAAATACCATCCACAACCCTATGTCCTTCAGAGTCATCTTTGTCCCAGGCTTCTTAAGGTTGTATAACTTGTTTTCACATGTATCAACTCAAATACGAGATTGCCTAATTTTAACAGAGTCCACATCAGGCCTCAGAACACACTGGAGGAAGGAGTATCATTAGCAAGGTCAGGTCTGCAGAGCGTTCCTCCTACCCTTTTACATAATCACCAACCAACAGACTGGGGTCTTGTCTTCCTGGGTTGGAGGAGGGCTCTGTGCATATATTGGCATCAACGGATCCTCCTTAATCTTGGAATTCATCATACTCACAAGTGTCAAGCTAGGATTGTCTTTCCTCCTCAACCCTAGTGAAGAGTGGTATTTAGTAGGATAAAGGTAAAGACTTCTCTGGTATAATAATGGTGAATAATGCTATGGAGAACAGTCAACATGAGCAAATGAAGAAATGGTTTGTCTTGAGCTATTCCCCCTGGATGGTGTTGGGACTGACCCTCAAAATCTCAGGTGCCTCACTTGCTTCTTTCCGCTAGACCAGGACCCTGGGGACTTCCCCGGTGGTCCAGTGCTTGAGAGTCTACCTTGCAATGCAGGGGATGTGGGTCTGATCCTTGGTCAGGGAACTAGGGTCCCACATGCTGTGGGGCAACTAAGCCCACGCACTGCCATAACTGAAGAGAAGCCCATGTACTGAAACTAAGACCTGACACAGCAAATAAATATTTTTTAAAAAGAGAGAGTTATAGATAGACCAGGACCCTGGTAGAGAGGGTGGAGCTCAGAGAGAAAAGACCCTCAAGACCCCATCTAAGGAGGATTCAGTGTGAACTGATAGGTCACATGATGAGAAAAGGATGTCTTGCATCAGTTGTTGCACACTATCATCAGTCAGTAGGATTATTTTCTATCTGGTTACAGACTCTACCTGCAGCTGTGGGCTTTTGGTATGACATGCCAGAGTGAAGAGGTATTCATCAAGATTTCATCACCCTTTTGGCAATGAAATCAGACTGCATTTTTAGCACACGTATTTTGGTGTCTATCCTCGAGGAGGAAGTTATATTTAGCACATTTTCTGCTAGCCGCTGAACAGTGCAAGACCTTCTGAGTCTGGAGTTAGTCACAGCCCTTTATGTCTGTCTGTGGAAGGTCTCCTTGTAAACTGCTAGGCCTGTGAGGAGCCTGAATTTATAGCGTGAACTGTAACCATAAATCCTTAGAACCCACCAGGAAAGGTGCCGATTGGGTGGTATGTTCATGGTGATTTCTTAGTCCCTGCCCTGGGAAGGTTAGGAAGGCCCCTGTCAGATAGAGTGTGTGTGTGTGCACACTGGCATGCATTCATGTGCTGCGTGTGGTAGTATAAACAGGGCACTCTGACTGACCTTCCTCAGACTTAAAAAAAATTTTTTTGAGTGGAGTATCGTTGATGTACAATGTGTTAGTTTCTGTTGTACAGCAAAGTGAATCAGCTATACATATACATGTATCCATTTTTTTTAGATTCTTTTCCCATACAGGTTATTACAGAGTATTGAGAAGAGTTTCCTGTATAACTAGTGTATAACTATATATTAGTCAATCTATTTTATATATCAATTACAAGTTCCCAATTTATCCCCTCCCTCTTTTCTCCCCTGGTAGTCATAAGTTTGTTTTCTACCTCTGTGAGTCTATTTCTGTTTTGTAAGTAGGTTCATTTATACCCTCAGATCCTTCTTGTACCTGCTTCTGAGCAATGTGTTTGCACTGTGTTGGAAAATCAGGTCAGTATGTTATGCAGCCTCCCAAAGAGAAGTGGTTCTGGAGCACACAGGGGATGGACTTTCAGGGCCATAGGCCCTACTTCTCTACATGGATCTTCTGCGTCAAGGGTCAGAGACACAAAGTCCCTTAGATCAGTGCCTGCAGACAGGGGGCATCAGAATCTCCCAGGGCATGTGTTTAAATGCAGATGTCACGGTCTAACTCCACACAGGTAGACTGAATCAGACTCTGGGGTATACAGTCTGGGAATCTATATTTAAAAAAGTACCCCAAATTGTTTTGTGATGTGAGCAGGTTTGCTGACTACTGTCTCACTTGGCCTCCAAGGGGATGGTAGCAGCACTCAGTGCTGGCATCAAGCCCTTTTGACTTTACCTCCTAAACATTTCTTGAATCTTCTATGTGTCCACTAGTCCCTGGCCAAGTCCAGGCTGCCAGCATCTCTGGCCTGGACCACTGCAGTGGCCTCCAAGCTTCCCCTGCAGGGACTCACCCCCCACCAGTCAGTATCCACATAGCAGCAGCGAGAGTGGTCATTTCCAGTCTCAGATTCTGTCACACTCCCCTAGATTCTGACCTTGACTCTGGTTATTGTTTCCCATTGCTTTTAGATGAACACGACATTCTTCTCACAGCCAGAGGCCCAGATCCCCATCCACCTCTCCAGCCTCATCTCCCAGCCATTGTCCCTGCTAATCCACAGACCTGCCCCCACCCCCTTCACTGCCCTTCCTTCAGGCTCAGAGGTCATCACCTCTCCAGGTATGCCTTCCCAACCTCTCAGGGGCCACACTTTTCAGTTGCAGTTTTATACTGATTGATGTAATAATGTGATTAAACACAAGTTTCCATGTAGAATGTAATTTCCCATAAAGGCAGGGACCATGTTTCTTCATTATCATAGCCCTAGTGCTTAGCACACAGTAAGCACTAAATACCTGCCTTGGGAATTCTTTGGCAGTCCAGTGGTTAGGATTCGGCACTCTCACTGCCAGGGTCCCAGGTTCGATCCCTGGTTGGGGCATTAAGATCTCACAAAGAGTGTGATGTGGCCAAAAAAAAAAAAAGCAACCCCCCTGTCCTGGCCTCCATATGGCAGGTGTTGGCAATCAAGCAATCTTCAGTCGCAGAGAAGATGCAGGTCCTGGGATGGACCTGAGCTTTGTAATTATACCCAAATTACATTATGTAATAAAATCACATACAGATTACTAATTTGTCTATTCATTCATTCATAATGGCAAATGCAGTATTAAGTGCCATTTTGAGATGCTGAATTCTGTGCCTAGCTGGAGTCAGCCAGCACAGCAGGCACTGCTGGTAATGATTTGAACACGTTTGGACACTTGGCACACCTCACTTCTCTTGGCTCATTCAAAATAAACATTTACTGAACAAGAACTAGGTGCCAGACATGCCCCTTATTGCTTAAGCAGCTTGTGGTCTGGGGAGGAAAGACAGACATGAAACAAGTGACTACAAGTGTAAGTTTTACAAAGGGGCATTTGAGTAAGCCACGGAGACACCAGAAGGGATGCAGGTCTCGTCTGGGAGGGGTCAGTGGCAGGCTTCCCTGCATAATGCATAAGGAATACTTGAACTGAGGTTGAGGATGAGTGGTTTCCCTGGTGGCTCAGATGGTAAAGAATCTGCCTGTAATGCAGGAGACCGGGGTTCTATCCCTGGGCCTGGAAGATCACCTGGAGAAGGGCATGGCAACCCACTCCAGTATTCTTGCCTGGAGAATCCCATGGATAGAGGAGCCTGGCAGGGTGCAGTCTATGAGGTCGGAATGAGCTGGACACCACTGAGTGGCTAACACCAGGTAGAGGCCAAGGTGAACTTCAGATGACAGGGCTATTTAATGGACAGCAGGGAGCACTCAGTTCAGCCTAATTCTCTTGTGAATTGGGGCTTGGCCCACCCACCCCTCATCTATCCTCTCAAGTGGTTGGCTGAGATGACCTGTGCTGACCTGGAGACTGGGCGGGGTCCAGAGGGCAGATGATGCACTAAATGGGAGGTGGGGGGGCTTGTGCATGGGTACCTCTCAGGGCCCCTCCTCTGACTCAGACATCACAGGAGAGGTTGTGAATTCAGCACCACCCCCAGCACTCTTGTCAGAGCAATATTAAACATCATCACCATGAGCGATTTTGATTCATTTCTTTATTAATATAGAAAAGGAGCCCAAGGCAGCTGGACCAGTAGTACAAAGCACCAGGAGTTAATACTATTCTGGTGAAAGGGTTGGCTTTACAAAAGTGAAGAAGTAGGTGGGAGCTACCCTAGTTCTGGGGCCAGGCCCCGCCTACTGCCCAGAACCAGTCCCCGGGAGAGAGTGACAGGTAGGTCGGGGACAGATGAGCTGGAGACCAGAAGGACAGGCAGCAGGGATGGAGGGCCAGGCAATGAGAACCATCCTGTGGCTGATGAGGACAGGGAACTAACTGCTGGCTGGAGGCTCCCCACTGGATCCTGGGCAGAGGTTCACGTGAGCAGGCAAAAAACCCTGCAGATACTAGAGACAATGGGGATCCAGACACGGCTTGGGGTTGAAGGGCCTTCCCTTCTCTCCATCAGGGGTCACTGTTCTCAGTACTGTGTGGGTGGGGCTTCAGGGCCCAAGGCACAGAGGGAGGCCAGAGGCCTCCCAGTGGGAGAAAGAAGGGGCAGGGAAGGAAGCAGTTGAGTGTTCCGGGCTTAGGCAGCCAGGGCTGAGACACAGCAGGAAAACAGAATCCTCGTACAAAGAGGCTGGAATGTGCGGCCAGGTGGGCTTATCCTTGGCCAGGACCAGCCCCGTGACCTCCATGCCTGCCTAAAACCTTAGCAAACAGAGTCCGCCAGGAGCCCTGAGCTGTTTCTCCATGGACCAGCCATGCCCTGCCCTTTGCCTCCTCTGCTAATGAGAGCTTTGGATATGACCTCTTAGGTCACGAGAGCTCCAGGACCTGCTCTTGGTAGCTCCCCAACCAGCCCCTGAACAGAACTGGCATGGGCTGGGGGGTCAGGGGTGATGGAGGGGGAAGATGTCCTGCATGGAACCTCCCCCTCCCCCTGCAGACACACTCCAGACCTGGGCGGGCTGTTAAGAGCCTCTCCTTTGTCCAGGAGGAGCAGCTGCCCTCCCTTGGCACAGGGGGGCGTGGCTTGGTGCAGTCCCCTCACAACCACCGCCTGGTGACGCCGGCATGGAGAGAATGGGGTGGCACTCTACAACCCTTTACGCTCTCCCGGGGTGGGGAGCGCAAGGCCTCTAGCAGCTTTTGCCTCCAGCCTTCAGTGTGGGGTCATAGTGCTCTTTGTTCTTCTGTGGTCCTGCCCTGGGGACAGCCCAAGACTCCACCTGGCTGGCACATGTTAGTCGGTGAGGAAAGGACAGAGGGGTAAGTAAGGAGACAGGAAGGTGAGAGCAATTCTCTGGCTTTCTCCTCGTCCTCCAGGAAGAGCAGCTCAATCGACTGAGTCGCAGATCTCCTCCACCACCGCGTTGAAGATGTGCGGCTGGTCTGCATACACGTGGTGCGAGGCACCCTCGATCTCCTATGGAGGGAGGACCCCGCCAGGGGCAGGATGGCCCTTTATTCTAGGCACTGGAAACCAGCCACACCATTTCTTTTTCTTCTAAACCTGCTCGCCTGCTGCCCATAAGCACCTATTTTCTCTAAGACAACTGTCCACCTTTCTCCCCATATCTTGCACTTCCCAGTGGCAACCAGTGAATCCCAATGTCTCATCCTTACTTCTCCTATGGTCCCTGATTGTATCTTTCCTTTCACACTAGTCCCACCATGCTCATGTCATCCACAGGTTCGATACCCAGGACCCGTGAGGCACCAGTCTAAGTAAGCACGAAGTGAAAATTCTTCAGTCATGTCTCTTTGTGATCCCATGGACTATAGCCCACCAGGCCCCTCTGTCCATGGACTTCTCCAGGCAAGAATACTGGAGTGGGTAGCCATAAGTAAGCACACTCCTTAGCAAATGAAGGTGGAGGCAGGAGAATGGTGGGAAGGCTTCTTGGCAGCCTCTATTGTACCCAGCTCTGATTTGGAGTGAGAATTACAGGGGAAGAGGGCAGCATGCTCCCTATGCCTGACTACTGGACAAGAACCTGCCTTTTAGCTTGACTGGCTACACAGAGGCAAGGAACCCTGAATTATGATATTACAGAGAGCCAACCCTTTCAAATTCATGACCCTATCTCAACCTTTCCACTCTTTCTCCCTGACTCTCCCATCACCCTTCGCTACCTGGTCTCTTAGCTACACTGAGTCAAATCAACACGTGCTGCATGTTGCAAGATTTCCACCTCAGTCTGTCTCCCCTGGTGGCAACATACCAAATCTCGGACGTAGGAATCCGGCCGCTGCAGCTTCACCTTTTTTCCCGTGCTGGTGTCTATCCAGGTGTTGGCCCCATAGATCATGGTGATGGGCACATCTTTTCGAATCAAGTGAATTCGCTCTAACATGGGGCGCCGGGCCCAGCCAAAGGACTCCATCATGGCTTTGAATGCCGTCTCCCCACTGGAAAAGCGAAACAGGGTGAGGCGATGAGTAAATGCCACAGCATAAAATGTCAATCTGCGGGTCCTCGGAGGCTGGGGCAGCATCTTTGGCCTCTTTTTGTTTACCTCCAAGCCCAGCACTAGGCTCAGTAAATATTAGGAAGATTACAAGACAGGACTGAATCTCCAGAGGGTCCGCACAGAGATGAGGTAGGAGGGACACACTTGTGAAAACCCCTTGGCACTGAGGAGTGCCATATTAACCTGTATTACATACAGGATAATATGTATTTAACAGCTATTGATGTGGCAGCCTGGGCGGAGGGTGGGCACATACGAACAAGACCCACGCAGTGCCTGCCCTCCCGGAGTTCCCATTTTCCTCATCCTTCAGGCATTACATAATGAATTACAGGATTAACTTAACTTCAGATTTCCCAAGAATTATGAAAGAGTAGGGAGTTCTAGGAGAACACAGATTAGGGAGTTGGCTGGCTGGGGCTGGAGGAGAGGGTCGAAGGGCTCCTTGAAGTGGGCTCTGACGGGTAAGGCCTACAGAGGCACAGAGGGTTAACTGAGGAGCCTGGGGAATGAGACGTCAGGCTTGCGAGGACCCAGGGGGAGTTTGTGCTACCTGAGAAGCAAGGACGGCCAATCTAATCTACTTTGCTCCCTGGTCATTTCCTGAGGGAGAGCTTTCAGAGGCCGTATCGGGAGGGGTCTGCAAGGCTGGAGGGGAAGCCAGCTGTCCGGACGGCTCTGTCACTGCTGTGGGAAGCAGGGAAGGTTGGGGAGACTGGTACCCAGCAGGCTTGGTCTGTTCAGGGGTTATGTTCCCAGTCTCCTTAGCATCCCTGAGATGAAGGGGAGCCTGAGTTCTGCACAGGTCACCAGGAACAGAGTCCTTTTCTAAGACACTGCAGCACAGTGGGACAGTCATGGACTCTGGAGTCAGAGAGACATACCTTCAAATCCTGGTTCTACTTTCTTAGCAAGTTGTGGAACCAGAACACACCTTAGTTCTCTCATCTACAAACTGGAGAGAAATTATACCCACTTTTTGAGGTCATTATGGGGAAAATGAAAATATGTACAAAGCCCCTAAGTTTAGTGAAGCGAAATAAGTATCCCACCCCCAAAATAATTATTCTTTTGCTAAATTATGTTTTCCAAGGGAATGGTAACAGTTACCATGAACTCAAGATTACAACTCAAAAAGACTCAGGGGCTTATAAAATTGAGTGACGGTGTTTGGGGGAAGCGGCGGGTTATCACCAATATCATCTCTGCTTCTTCCAGGACCTAAGTGAGTTGTGTGACTACATACTCTGTGGTTTAGATGGGAGGCCATTCATTATACTGAAGTAGGACTGAGACTGGGGAACACTCTGGGGAAGGACTAGGGGTGGGCCTGCAAGGCCTCAGTGGGTATGAGACTGGCACTGAGCCCAGTTGAGAGGGATCACGAGCAGAAAGCTGATTTGACTGTTGAACTGCTGTTTAAGCAGGGCCTTTCCATCAGTTGAGCTTCTGAGGAACGCTAGATGGACAGTTCCCACGCTGCCTGAAAGCAGTCTGAATTTTAGGTTAATGCTCAGACAGTGCTACTGGAATGCAAAGTCCCAGTTGCTTCACAGCTTCAGGCTGAACAGGCCTGAAATGAGGCAGGGCAGTGCTGCTGCTCCCAGTGATCTTGGCTTGCCTGCGATGCCTCCTAGCAGCTTGGGGTGAACTCCCCACAGAGGTGGTGCCTCATGGTATCAGCAGCTCACATGGCACTGCCCAAGGGAAGATTACCTCCCTGACTCCACCCTGGCTGGTGGCTGCCAAGACTGCAGATCACAGGGTACGGGCCAGGGGCCCACTGTCTGAGTTGTCACAAACATAAACTTGTTCAGATTCTGGGGACATCCTCAGTTCTCCAAAAGACAGAAAAGGCATTCCTATCCCAACAGTAAATATTTCAAGGTGCACAAACATTATGTTTTAAAATGTATAATCTTTCCATCAGCAATTCTATTTGTAGGACTATAGCCTAGAGGTACAGTCACACATGTGCCAAGGAAGATATACAAGGAGGTTCTCTGAAGCAATATCACATGATATCTCAGACAGAAAATAACAAGAAAATGAGGGAATTACAGGTCTAGGACAGGAGAGGACTTGCTTCCTTTCTTTTCTTTCTTTTCCTTTACAACAATACCATGTTCATAATACTTCTTCAGTTAAAAAAAAAAAAAAAGATCTTTGCAGGTGTTTTCCAGACTCTTTGCCTGTCAGCCTAACTGCTTACCTCCAGGAAAGAGTAAGGGTCTTCCTCTATAGAGACAGGTGGTATGTTTAATTAATCTATTATCTTCTCCATCCCTTTTTGCCTATCCCTGGGGAAGTCTCTGGAAATAAGCAAGCCTGCTAACGCCTATGTTTCCCTAACTGGATGAGAGCTCTGTGGAAGAAAAAAAATACAGCACAGACTGATCCTGGGATAGTTCTAGAGTTTTCGCTCCAAACCCATCGACGCTGAGCTGACTCCCAGAGCTGCCCTCACCTGGGATTCTGTGCATTGCAGTGGTAGATATACTCTGATATAGTATCATCATCAAAGAAGTCTGCAAACTTGCGCTTGAAGTCCGGTCGGAATCGCTGTACCAGGCCGGGCCCTGGGAGAGAACAGAACGTGGGGGAGCCAGTTTGAGTGGGGAGGAAAGACCCCTGTCATTGTTTTAACAACTTTAACCAAACGTTATTTCTCTTAAGGGTTTGTTTGCTTTGTACACTTAAGGTTATAGTCACAGAGCATGTTAAGTCTTTTGGGAAGCTCCAGGTAACCTCAAACGAGAGTCAGTTAGTTGCCAAAGAATTTGGACAGTCTAAGGTCACTGAGGAACTGGATTACTTGCAGCTCAATGAAATCCCAAGATCCTTTCCTCCAAGGATCACAAACCCCACAAGAGTCCATGGTTGAGACGCTTTGCTTTTATGGTCTGAGCTATGTTCTTTCTCCCTGAGACCACCTGTGGCCTTTTAATCTTCTGAGGGTAGTGGATGGAACCAAGAGCCCTCTCAGGTTCAGGCCTGTAACAGAATACAAGTGATGAGGCAAACCTAACACTGGCATCTCAGACTCGGGGCAGTTTTAGAGAAATCTGTTCCTTTCACCTTTCTTTAAATAGTCCATACACAAGCAGCAGGGCACTTGAAACACACTGTAAAAATTGGGCCTAGTCTCCTGGCCTCTCTCTCTCTTCCGGTCTGCTCTCTCTGTGTGCGGAGGGGTGAGAGGGAGGTGTGGCAGGATCCCCTGGGCACTCGCCCTCCTCCATGGCTGCCAGCCACCTGCCCCTACCATACTAGCTCTGATGTCTATGCGTGGCCCTGGCCAGAGGCAAGTCCAGAAATGGGGACAGTGATTAGAACAGGGCTCCTGCCTGGAGGATTAGGGAAGGTCTGCTGGAGTGCACAGTGCTGGGCACCCTAAGCAGACCAGTCCTCTGCCCGTTTAGTACCCTTTGGCACCTGTGTCTCTTGTTTTCCTTCCTTTCTCCCCAGACTCCTACCTTTTGCTCATATGCTCGCTTTTCTCTTTTACCCAGAGCCATTCTGTTTCTCTTGAAGGGCCTAGAGAGACAACTCTTATTCAGCCACTAGCAGTTAACCCCTAATAATTGGCTGCTGAACATTACCGTGTATATATAAGCAGTCAGTGCAAGATAGAGCGTCGCCCACCTTTACCATAAAGGGAAGCTGCTTTTACTTCCTTAAAAGGCTCCTCTCCAGACAGGAAGGTGCCAGTAGTGTGAGGTCAGAAGGCTGGGGCCTACTAAATTTATGCACTCTAGCTGCCCTGCCTCCTTCCTCCCTTCACTCACAGGATTTGCTAACAGCTACTAAGTGGTGATGTGGTGTCTGACTAGGGCAGGGCATGGTGTAGAGGGGCTTGCCTGCCTCTGTAGGTGATGCTGGAGGCTCTGGTTCTGACCTCTCCTGGCAACAGATGCTGGGTGAGTTGCAGAGATGGGATCCATAGTGACCATGTTGAAACACCAACAGCTGCCACAAACCCACACATGTAGCATAAAAACTCAGTAGAGGAAGAGTCATCTCGAAACCCCTTTCTCTCTCTCTGGGGACACAGAGTAGAAGTTCTGCTCCATCTGTCTCTTGAATAGAAAAACTTTTTCCGTGCAGATTAAGGGGGGAAAAAAAACCTTCTGAAACTGCCGACCAAGACATTTAGTCCAGATTAACAGCTTTAAATAATAACGCTAGGCTTATTCCCACTTTTTATGAACAAAAGGGGATGGTGAGCGTCCAGACGCAGGGGGGCTTCTAGAATGGGACAGCTGTGGTTGGAGGAGACAGTTTCTCTATCTGCAGGCTACTCACCCCAGGGCCCAGCGACTCGAAGAACAGCCAGTGGATTGGAACGCCCTAGGACAGAGGCCACAGCCTTGACCCAGGTCGGGGGTGCACGGACCTGACTGGGGTCAGCTGGTCGGAGGGGAAAGCCCCACGGGTCCACCAGGATGAGGTGTTTAACTCTAAAGGAGGGAAAGGGAGAAGACAAGTTTTCTTTGCTTGAAGGTACCATAGCCCTAAGTTGCCCAGGAAGAGAACAACTGGAAATGAGTAATGGAAGATTCCCAGCAAGGCACTATTGTGATGGAGACAGGTGGCTCCTCCTTACCTGTCAGGGTACTTGATCGAGTAGGAAGTGGCCAGGAATCCTCCCAGACTGTGCCCCAGGAGGATCATACTGGGGATTCCCATGCTCTCCCGCCACGTCTCTATTGAGGTCACAAACTCGTCCTCGGCCCCCTCTGGATCCCTGGGGAACGTTGGCCTCGAGCTTCGCCCGAAGCCTAGCAGATCGAAGGTGTGCAATGTGCGGCGGGTGCTCAGTGAATCCATGTTGAGGATCCAGAGGCCCACGCCGCCCCCGAAGCCGTGCACCATCACCAGTGGGGTGCGGTCCCTGAGCTCAGGGCTCACTGTCACTGTCCAGATCTTGTTCTGGTTTGGGAGGGACACATATCGAGCCAGGAACTTGTTCTGGAGGCCTGGGGAGAGGGGGTCCAGGGCAGAGGATAAGACTGTGTGCTGACCGCATGATCTTTTTGCTTGGACCCTCACTTTTCAGCCCTCTCTCATCCCCAAACCCTTCCTGGCCTCTCTCACCTTTCCTTTTACAACTCTCTGATCATACAGCCTAAGAGTTCAACTCCAAGTACAATTTGTAGATGTCTAGCGTTAGTAGTCTTAATTGCTCAGTTGTGTCTGACTCTTTGCCACCTCACGAACTGTAGCCTGCCAGGCTCCTCTGTCATTGGATTCTCCAGGCAAAAATACTGGAGTGGATTGCCATACCCTTCTCCAGAGGATCCTCCTGATGCAGGGATCGAACCCAGGTCTCCTGCGTTGCAAGCAGATTCTCTACCATTTGAAGGGAAGATCCTTGTAGATATCCGTAGGCGTTAAGAGGGGCCATTGTATTCCTTGGGCTCCCTTTGGGTCCAGGGTAGAAGTGACCCCACAGAGCTCTGGCATTCATCACTCTTGTACCTGTATATGCCTGGGGCTTGACGGAGGGAGAGTGTGTCCTCACTGAGGGTATCTGGGAGGGTCAAGCCAGGTCCTTCTTAGGGAAAGATGAAGGTGGGCAGTGTTTGCTCTGCTGGCGTGAAGACAGTCACACAACAGAGCTACCTGAGGTAAGTCACATGGATTTCAGACAAAGGCTTGAAAACTGACTGTTCTGTGGCTGTACTTACTCAGGCCCATAAGAGAGTAGCCACGGCTAGGGCAATAGGTGCAGGGCAAGAAAGATCATATGAGAAATATGGGAAGATGGGGCCCAAGGGTCTTGTTTGAGCTGGTGGCTGCTGGTGCTCCTAGGGGGATGCCCTGACCCCACAGAACATTGCCTAGGAGAGCTGGCCAGTGGGAATCCCCAACTACTCTGGTAACTGGATGAAGGGGAAGGGTGGCTTATTGGGTAGCATACAAGGAACAGTATTATTAGAGAATATAGGATTGCTGGTCCTTGGCTAGGAAGGTGGTAAATCTAAGTGTTTGTCTGATGAGAAAGGGAGAAATGGAAAAAGAATAAGAGAAGGAAGAAGTGAATGTGTATTTGCACACATTGTGTGTTAATAGCTGGTACAGGGTTTGAGGTGAAGTTGTGGGATGTGGCAGAATGGTTTCTGCTGGAGAGTTTCTGTTCTGATGGACAGGGCAGGAGATGTTAAGGAACTGCTATCATAGAATGTGCATCCTCTGCCCAAATTGCCTCCCTCCAATCATGGACATCCCTTCCTTCCACATTGAGCATTGTCGACCAGGAATCAGTGGGCTCAGTGGGCCAGGCTCTGGGAAGACCCTGTATCCTGGGGCTCCTGAAGGAGGTGGCACAAGCCACCTTCTACTTACACTGGAGGATCCTGGCTTCTACATTCTTCAGTTGAGACATGGAAGTGGGGCGCCAAGTGGGCAGCCAGCTGCTCAGCCAGCCTTGAGGCCTGGGACAGGAACACACAGAAACATTCACTAGCAATATTGCAAACATTGATACCCCCAGTCTTGCTGGCAGTTACAAAAGAGTTACCAGGGTGCAGGGTGTTTCCCAGGCTCAGGAAACCTGCCCCTGTGGCAGTCAGCAATTCCATGGCTGCCTGATACACTGTTACTCTTCTCTGGTAAATGGTTATTAGCAACAACATACCCTTTGTTGCAACAGATACTCAGAATACTATGTGTACAGCACTTTACAGTTTATAAAGCTCTTTCACATTTTTTATCTCATTGGAGCTTTACAACTCCCCTTTGTTATTGGTTATTATAATGTTCAAGGAGGTTACAAGGAGGGGAAAAAAACCCAACTTTTAACTAATGTTTCAGTTTTCCTTTGCCATCCCTAGGACTGTATGTTCCTTTAGAGTAGGACAAATTCCCATGCTACTTGCCCTCCTAGCAGAGTACCAGGGTTGGTGTATGCCTGCTTCCCAGCCCCTGGGAGTCCAGAGCACTGTGTCAGTGGCCAGTGGGGCTCTCAGGCAATCAGTCCAGCCTTGAATGATGTGTTGGGATAGGCAGGGAGTAAGAGGAGGGAGACCTGGGTTCAAGCTCAGTTTTGATTCCCTGATAGGACACATGTTGCCTCTGGCCTTGTTTCCAGATTATAAAATGAGTAGAAATTTCGCCACCAATGGCTTGCAGTAAAACAGGTAAGATAACCTATCTTGTTTTCTACTTTACAGCCAGGGGACTTTAAGTCATTGCAGGGTACAGGTTGAACGTACCAGTATTAGAGTAATGTTTTAAAAACCCTAGAGTTACGTCATAGTAATGTCATTTATGAGCAGAGTGGTGTTGGCCTGATAAATAATCTGTCTTTGAGCATCCAGATATGAAAGGAATCTCATAAGGTGCCCGGGATAAAACAGATGCTCAATGAATCGCTTTTGTTATTCCTCTTCCATCCCATATTTTTCTTTTCTTGAACTCTGCCTGGCTGAAGTGGATTTCAGGATGGACATTACCAGCTATAGGAAGGGCCTGTATACATCAGAATAGTCAAGCAGGGGCATTCTGTGAAGGAGTGAGGGCAACTACTACTAATCCCCTCTCGCTACACACTGGGCTGCATTATTTGAACTGCAGAATTTTAGATTAGGCTACTTCCGTAGAAATCTAGTCCAGCCTCTTAATTTAACAGATGAGCAAAGTGATGCCCCAAGAGGCCGTACATCTAGTTAAAGAAAAAGAAGCAGAACCAGGACCTGGATCTCAAATCCAGGTTTCAGGTATTCCCTGGTGGTCCAGTGGTTAGGACTCTGTGCTTTCACTGCTGGGAAACAAGGCCAAAAAAAAATAAAGTCAAATCCAGGTTTCTCCTTGTGTTTCCTCTGGACATTCCAGCCTCAGCTTTTTAAGGCCACACATGGATACTCAATATACAACTAGTTTTACACTTGCCTGCTTTCTGAAAGAACATGTGACCTAAAGCCAAAGGTCAGAGTTCTAATCCTGGCATCACTACTCACCAGCAATGTGCCCTTAGCACATTATTTAGCCTTTCTCTGTCAGAGTTTCCTCATCTTTAAAAGGGAGGTAATAATAGTATCTACTTCATAGAGTTGTCATAAAGATCAAATAAATTAAAGCACAGAATAATGCCTAGCATAATACACACTCTCAGTAAATGTTCTTTCCCCTGGCCAAATCATAAACTATCCATATTCTGTGCTTTTCAAGTAGCAAATCTCAGTTACTCAAATCTTAAGAGGTTTGAATTACTGGAGCTACAGCTGAAACTGGTCCATCAATGGCTTTGGCCAGATGAGAACTGTTGGTCTCAATTCTATGAAGACTCAGAACCCTTCAAATGATCCACTGGAATTCCTTACAGGCTTGAAGTGTGGGCACCAAGACCATAGAATGTTGCTGGTCTTAGGAGACAAACTTTCTCTCCATCCTACAGAGACTGTGACAAGTCAGAACATGTCATCTGGACCCCACATGGCCTCGTATCTGCCCAAAGCAGCACTCAGGAGAGATGCTGTCCCAAGGAACAACAGCATCATGGGCTGCTCTGCAGAGATCTTCAGATACCCCGCCTCTCTTCTTCACTGAAAATGTTACCAGTAAAGTGCTGGAAGTAGCACCTGGCACACTATTGCTCAGTACCCCTGGGGAGATGCGGAGGCCTGGGGTGGGAAACTGAGGCAAGAAGCAAAGTGGTCCCTTAGCCACAAGCTTAGCCTGACTAGGGTGGTCTCATCCCTCTAGGATCTTTACCCTGATGGTGGGTGAGCCGGAAGAGCTTCTGTGCTGTAAGAACCCTGTTCTAGACCTCTGTGATATTGGGGTCTAACTTCTTTGGACACTGGATTCTTCATTTGTAGAAAGAAACTGCACTGACTGAATATCAACTCTAATATTATTCTGTGTTTCCCTAAGTCATTGTAGGTATTGTAAATTTCCTCTTGAAAGCATCATTTTGGAAAGTACCACTCTCCTTGGCAATTCCTTCAAGCCTGGGAAGCTATTACTGTCATAACGTTATTAGCTTTGCAAGCAGCTCCAAAATGGGGGGAACACGGGATTCAGGAAAGGCCCAGTTCTGGTATAACCCGGGCTTGGGTGGAAGCTGAGTCATTCTCCTAGCAACTTTTCCTTGTTCCTATCAGACGGTGAACTGCTTGCCACACCACCTACAGGTGGCATCCCAAACTTGATGTCATTGAGATCGCGGTAACAAAATCCAAAAGCTCTAATTCTGAAACCATAGCATTAAGGAGATTGTTAATGATGATTAAAAACTATCAACTAGGATTGCTGGCGACTAAGCGTCTCGCCGGGTGAAAGCTAAAGGAACTTGCAAGCCTATTAACCCAGACCAATCCCAGCCCAGAGGAGCCCTCTCTCCGCTTTCCAAGCCTTCGCGTTGCGGGGCTAAGCGATGCTCTTCCCACACCTCCGACTCGCGTCGGGGAGCAAACGCAGACTAGCCGCAGACCTGGCTGCTACCCCCGCACCCGCGTCCACACACGCTTGCTTTGAGGGATCTGAGACATCATCACTAAATCTAATCCCAGGGCGCAGGCTTTAGAGGGGAGCGAGGAATAATCGCCGAGACTAAAGTGCAAAGTAAGAATCGCTGGGCTGCAGGCAAGCGTTATCTTCCATCACTCCCTAGGCTCCGCGGCCGCAACTCCTGGGCAAAAGCAAGCAAGCAAACGCAGCCCCCAGCCCTCCCCGGAAGCCGACCTGAAAAGGAAAGGCGGGAAGATGTCTAAAACTGTTCCTCAGCCACAGACAGTCCCAGGTTCACGGCCCCGAGAGAGAGAAGGAGAGAGAGAAAAGAGACAAGGTTAACTCACTGCTGCTCCAGATCATCGGCCATAGTAAACAAGCCCTGCCGGGTCGAGCTGAGCCAGCCCATCCCTCCACCTGACGCCAGCACCAGCTGACCGAGAAAAGCGTCGGATAACAAAGTGGGGCGTGGCCAGCGCCGCGGCCGGGGAGGCGGGGTCGCAGGACTCAGGCTGGGCCGGCTGGGACACGTGAGCTGTCTCTGAACCCCTCCTAAGCTAGGACCGCAGTCCGGCCACACATTTGGGGACAGTGAGGGAGGTAAGGAGTACTGAAACTACGAGTTCCTCCGTCAAACCTCCATTCTCTGATAATTAAAAGGTAACAGAATTACCCCTGCACGCTCCCACAATCTTCCCTATTACAGACCCCAGTCCTCCCAGGTCCTCTCCTTAGCGTTCCTTCTAACCAGATGCTTAAGATGTTTGTGTACACAGTACCAACGGTGGAACGCTCCTACGAAGGGCCTGGGAGCTTGTGGCCCAAATAGACTGCTAGATTTTGTAAATAAAACCAGGACGCCTAGTTAAGGTTGAATTTCAGATAAACACCAACTACTTTTTTAGAGTAAGTCTGTCCTGTGCAATATTTGGGACATAACTGAGCATCCTGTATTTTATCTGGCCACCCCAAACTTAAGCCACGCCTGCCAAGATGAACATTCCTCAGCCCTGGGGATGTCTTTGGCCCCAGCCTGGTTCTCAGGAACAAGGTGGCTCAACCCCAGGTCTCCATCAGTTTGGACGATCCCTGCCTCCCCTCCCCCCAGGAAGGAAGCTGAAGAACTAACCTGTAAACCTGGGTCGGTTTTAAGCAGCTGGAATGGGGGTTGGGGGAGGTGGTGAGGGGGAGAGAGGTCCTGATTGGTTTGCTCAGCAGAGGAGCCAAATCTTAAGGCTGGCTGGCTCCAGAACTTGCTTGAACTGGATAACAAGGCCTGATGTCCCTGAAGCGGGCATCCTCTTGATAAGGATAAAACCAGACTAGAAGTAGTGGAGGGTGGGAGAATACTGATGGTAGGGTTTGTCAAGGTGGGTTTTTTTGGTTTGTTTTTTTTTTAGGCTTTCTGCTGGACTCAGAAGAGTCTGAGATTTCTTCTTTCATGTAACACAGTGTTAAATTGACCTTATTATCATTATAAGGGCAGGAAGTTCAAGAGAATGGGTATTTAATACACTACTGATACTATGTATGAAATAGGTTAACAAAGGTCCGTCTAGTCAAGGCTATGGTTTTTCCTGTGGTCATGTATGGATGTGAGAGTTGGACTGTGAAGAAGGCTGAGCGCCGAAGAATTGCTGCTTTTGAACTGTGGTGTTGGAGAAGACTCTTGAGGGTCCCTCGGACTGCAAGGAGATCCAACCAGTCCATTCTGAAGGAGATCAGCCCTGGGATTTCTTTGGAAGGAATGATGCTAAAGCTGAAACTCCAGTACTTTGGCCACCTCATGCAAAGAGTTGACTCACTGGAAAAGACTCCGATGCTGGGACGGATTGGGGGCAGGAGGAGAAGGGGACGACAGAGGATGAGATGGCTGGATGGCATCACTGACTTGATGGACGTGAGTCTCAGTGAACTCCAGGAGTTGGTAATGGACAGGGAGGCCTGGTGTGTTGCGATTCATGGGGTCGCAAAGAGTCGGACACGACTGAGCGACTGATCTGATCTGATCTGAATGAGAACCTACTGTATAGCTCAAGGAACTCAGTGCTCTGTGGTGACCTAAGTGAGAAGGAAATCCAAAAAGAGGGTATATATGTATACGTATAGCTGATTCTCTTTGCTGTCCAATAGAAACTAACACAACATTGTAAAGCAGGAGGGAAAGGGTCCCCACTCCAGTGTTCTGGCCTGGAGAATTCCATGGACTGTATAGTCCACGGGATCAAGCAAAGAGTAGAACAGGACTGAGCGACTTTCACTTTCACACTCCAATAAAAATTAATTAAAAAGAGAGAATGGAAAAAAAAAAAAAAGAATGGGCATTTTTAGAGCTTAGGGGTCTGGGAATTTGCAAGGTATGGGGCAAAGTAGTACTAACAAAAGAGGACCCATCTTGTCACTTGTTCTTACCACAGAGTGGTCCTAAACCTCAGGGTGCATGACTATCTGGAGGGCTTGTTTAAAAATGCAGGTTTCCAGGACTTCCCTGGCAGTCCAGTGGTTAAGTCCATGCTTCCAATGCAGGCTTTGAACCCTGGTTGGGAAACTAAGATCCCACAAGCCTGTGAGGTGCAGCCAAGGAAAAAAAAAAGTTTCTAAAACCCTACCCTCTGAGATTCTAATTCATTAAGTTTGGTTTGATACTAATAGCTGCATTTTTAGGAAGCACTTCAGATGCTAAAGTTCAGTAGGACTCATTGGAAATTAGAAGAGAGTTTCTAGGGTCAGAATTCTGGGTGCAATTTTGGCTTTGCGGCTTATTTGCTACATGTTTGTGAGTAAATTATATAGCATCTCTAAATTTTCTTCCTCTGTCTCCTATCTTGTTGTAAGAATTAACCAAGATAATTCAAACATTTAGTACATTTGTTTATGCTAAAAAGTTACTATTATTATTAACATACCTATTCAAAGCCCAGCATTATGTTAAGCACTGCTACTGCTACTGCTAAGTCGCTTCAGTCGTGTCCGACTCTGTGCGACCCCATAGACGGCGGCCCACCAGGCTCCCCGGTCCCTGGGATTCTCCAGGCAAGAACACTGGAGTGGGTTGCCATTTCCTTCTCCAATGCATGAAAGGGAAAAGTGAAAGTGAAGTCGCCCAGTCATGTCCGACTCTTCTCGACCCCATGGTCTGTAGCCTACCAGGCTCCTCCGTCCATGGGATTTTCCAGGCAAGAGTACTGGAGTGGGGTGCCATTGCCTTTTCCAATGTTAAGCACTAAGAACACCATTATCAAAAGTAAAGAAACAGGGACTTTCCTGGTAGTCCAGTGGCTAAGACTCATTTCGTTGCAACAACATATCCTGCATGATGCAACTGGAACCTGATTCAGCCAAATTAATTAATTATAAAAAACACACACCAAAAAAACCAAGGTGCTAAGTGTTATGAAAAGGGAATGTTGCGTATAATTCCAATAAACAAAGAATGTTACCTGCCGTTCCAGTAAACAATGAATGTTGCCTGCCATCAGGCCATCAGCCAGAGCAACTGCTGGCTGCCCACTCAGCCCACCCCTCCATGGTGTGCCCTGAAGGGAATTCAGGATGGAGATAAACAGGAAACTGTCTGTCTTAGATAGTTAAGGTGCATATCTAAGGAATAATTCTTATAGGTAGTCAAGGACTAAAATCACTAACTTGAGATGTCTGGTTTTTGTGATTTCCATGTTCTACTACATGTCTCCACCCCCTGACACCCCCACCCCCACCCCCCATCCCCAGCAGAAACTGCAATATATCCTGGCTCCTCCCTTTTGGGAGCAGTTCCTCAAAGCAGTCTGAGAGGCTGTCTTCTGGGTTATAGTCCTCAGTAAGGTCCCCAAATAAAACTTAACTCTCAACTTTCAGTTTGTGCAATTTTTCTCTGATTGACAGTGTCAAGGGCTTTTGGAAGCTGTACCATACAGGATATTCCAGGTTACATCACTGTTAGACAGGTTAACAGAATCTCCCACTTTTCAGAAAACCTGTAAGATGTAGAACTTTTCACTTTCATGCATTGGAGAAGGAAATGGCAACCCACTCCAGTGTTCTTCCCTGGAGAATCCCAGGGACGGGGGAGACTGGTGGGCTGCCGTCTATGGGGTCGCACAGAGTCAGACACAACTGAAGCGACTTAGCAGCAGCAGCAGCAGACCTGGCTGAGCACTGAAGAATTGATGCTTTTGAACTGTCATGTTGGAGAAGACTCTTGAGAGTCTCTTGGACTGCAAGGAGATCCAACCAGTCCATCCTAAAGGAGATCAGTCCTGGGTGTTCATTGGACAGACTGATGCTGAAGCTGAAATGCCACCTGATGTGAAGAACTGATTCATTTGAAAAGACCCTGATGCTAGGAAAGATTGAAGGTGGGAGGAGAAGGAGATGACAGAGGATGAGATGGTTGGATCGCATCACTGACTCAATAGACATGAGTTTGAGTAAGCTCTGGGAGTTGGTGATGGACAGGGAGGCCTGGCGTGCTGCAGTTCATGGGGTCGCAAAGAGTCAGACACAACTGAGCGACTGAACTGAATTCAACTGATGACCTGGCTGGAACTGATATTAGATCTCTCGAGACCTCATCTTTTGAGGCAGTACAGAGGTGTTTGTATTTTGTCTTTGTGTGCCAAATCAGCTCTACTGTAGAGGTTGGTCATGAGTAGGAAACTTTTGAACATATGGAAAATGCCTTTTATAACTAAAGTTAAGAGATCTCTTAAGATGTCCCTGTTACTGAACTGAACTCGTGTCCACTCGCTGAGCAGCAAAGCTAATTTGTTGTCACTGGGTTGTGGTGAAGGAAAGTATAGTGGTTATTGTAGGCTCCTAGCCAGAAGTACAAGTGGCTTCTGCTCAGAAGACCTGAACTCCCTGAAGGCTTTCAGGAAAGGGTTATTATTTTTTCTTCTTAAAAAAAACTTATTAAAATTTTTAAAAATCAATGTATTTTAATAGATATTGTGACTTCCCTGGTGGCTCAGACAGTAAAGCGTCTGCCTACCATGCGGGAGACCCACGTTCGATCCCTAGGTTGGGAAGATCCTCTGGAGAAGGAAATGGCAACGCACTCCAATACTCTTGCCTGGAAAATCCCATGGATGGAGGAGTGTGGTGGGCTATAGTTCATGGGGTCGCAAAGAGTCAGACACGACTGAGCACTTTTTTTTTTTAATAGAAGTATAATTGATTTACAATGTTGCATTGGTTTCTTCTGTACAGCAGAGTGATTCAGTTATACACATACATACATTCTTAAAGGCAACATTTGAGGTGAGGGTTACAAGGTGCATGACTTTCCTCTGATTGGTTGGTGGTGAGCTAACAGGGTGAGGTTTCAGGAATTTTAATCATCAGCCTTCTGGTTCCAAGCAGTCTGAGGTCTGTGAGCTTGTGTTCAGCATGTAGTCACAATCCTCCACCTGGATTGGGGGCATTAGTTCCTGGAGAACACCTGAAACATAAATTTCAGATCATTATGTGTGTCCTTTGGGGAGGAACCAGGGCTGCTTTAAATTGTTTCTTAACTGCTTGTCTTTTGTTTCTGTATTCCCTCATCTCCCTAATGAGTAACCGCTTGGGTCTGCTCTTTGGCACTCAGGGAAGGCCTAGGAGACCAAAGACTTTTTCTAAAAAATGATTTTATTTATTTATTTATTTTTGACTGTGTTGGGTCTTCCTTGCTGCTCGGACTTTTCTCCAGTTGGGGCTACTCTTCGTTGCAGTAAACAGACTTCTCATTGCCATGGCTTCTCTTGTGCTGCATAAGCTCTGGGCTTGTGGGCTCCAGTAGCTGTGGCTCATGGGCTCAGTAGTTGCAGTTCCAGGGCCCTAGAGCACGGGCTCAAGAGCTGTGGTACAAGGGCATGTGGGCTTTTCCCAGATCAGGGATCAAACCCATGTCTCCTGGCTTGGCAGGCGGGTTCTTTACCACTGAGCCACCAGGGAAGCCACAAAGCCTTTTTCTTCAAACAAGAAACGGGGACACAGAGGAGCTTTTGTACCAGGGAGGGTCCTATAGGGCTCTGCTTGGTTTCATCCCCAGAGCTGAGATATCTCAGGGTTAGGCTGGATCTGTTAGAATTATAGAATGGAGAAGACTTTCAGGGCCTGCTCTAGGCAGGCCTCTGGGGAGAAACACAAGGTACTTGTTTCTCCCCAGCTTCAAGACAAAATACACTGTGTACAAGTGTACCTTTTACCTCTAACATATGTGATATTATGTATGATTTTATGTATGATTAAAGTATGAATATGGTCTTTATGAATGGAAACTAACTTTTAACAAACCCTCTTTCCTGTGCCTGTAAATCACATTAAATTTTTCGGAAATAGGTGGAATTGATGACCTGATAACTTATGTCTGCCAGGGATAGATTGTGCTTTGGTTTCAAACGGGTGTCATTGCCTTTTGAATGAACTATGAATAAGGTCTGACCCTCAGATTAAACAAAGAAAGTGAGTAAAATAGCTCTAAAGTCGCTCTCTCCAATATGATAGCTGTTAGCCACATGTGGCTACTTGCTGCTGCTGCTGCTAAGTCATGTCAGTCGTGTTCGACTCTGTGCGACCCCAGAGATGGCAGCCCACCAGGCTCCGCCGTCCCTGGGATTTTCCAGGCAAGAATACTGGAGTGGGTTGCCATTGCCTTCTCCGCATGTGGCTACTTAGATTTGAATTAATTAAAAAAATCAAAGTTCCTTAGTCACATTAGCTACATTTCAAGCACCCAACAGCCACCCACGTGTCTAGTGGCTACCGTATATTGCATGGCACAGAGGCTTTTTTATCATCACAGAAAATTCTTTTGGACAGTGTTGCTCAAGCAGTGAAGATTTCAGTCCCGTGTTATGGAGAGTGTTTGGCCCTTGGAAAGGACAATATGGTAAACTCTCATGGATGTCAGGGAGGAAGCAAGACTGAGGGGTTCTCTTTATGGGACTCCCTAAGACTAGAAGGGAAGAAAATGAAAGGAGCCTGTAAAGTTATTCTGTTCTATCAGGGACTACAAGGACAGTTATGTTAGGATGAAGTGATATGGGCTTACTGAAGCTATTTGCTGCTGTACTAGGTCTTAGATCAGAAACTTGATACTTGAGAAATTTGACTTTGTGCTGTTTGCAATTAGATTCCTCAACATTTTTTTTAAAAGAAAATAATAACCTATTTATTATATTAGAAAACAAAGTAAAAGAAAAGAAGATTCCTTTTTCTGTACTCAAACAACAACACTTCTGACACCAAATGTGTGGATTTTCCCATACTAGGCATTTTCCCAGTTCTCAGTCAACACCAACTCGGTGTTCCTAATATTACTCGGTTCTGGCATTGACTGCCCTGACTTAGTGCAGATGCCACAGGTTAAGGACTCAGTCCCACAAGACTCTCCCCTCCTTCTACTTTAGATGCCAATCTCAAGTTCAGGTTTCACCTGTGCCTCTTATCACCGGCTATAACTTGGAGGTTCCCAAGACCCCCTCCTAAGGTTTGATAACTTACTGCAATGGTTCACAGGCCCCAGGAAAACAATTTACTTACTAATGTTAAAGAAGAAACAACAGGGAATTCCCTGGTAGTCCAGTGGTTAGGACTTCGTGCTTTCACTGCCAAGGATGTGGGTTCAGTCCTGGGTTAGGGAAGTAAAAAACAAAAACAAAACAAACAAAAACCAACCAAGCGAAAAAACACAACAGGTCCAAAATGGAGTCACTTGTGCTAAAACCAATTTCTAATTAGACAGTGCAGAATTTTCTAGTCAGGACCAATGAGATGCTTTCCATCCTCCAAAGAAAGATTAGGTAATTTGTCAAAAGGACCCATTCTGTCTCCCATAGGTAGGTTATCTAAACCTGAAATAATCTTTTTATTTATTTATTGCTTTTTTGACTGTGCTGAAAGGCAAGCAGGATCTTAGTTCCCTGACCAGGGATCAAACCTCTGCCCCCTGCTGCAGAGGAAACATGGAGACTTAAGCACTGGACTACCAGGGAAGTCCTGAAATAATCTTTTTTGTTTATGATTTTTTTTGTCTTGCTCCTGAAAACCTCTCCCTTTCTGTAACTCTGGAGCTCTTCTCTACTGGTAAGTTGGGATGCTGCCTGATTCATGAGTTGTTCAGTAAAGGCAGTTAGATCTTTAAAATTTACTTTGTTGAATTCTTGCTAACACTAGATTACTGGTTTATTATAAAAAGATACAATTTAGAAACAGCCATAAGGAACAGATGCACAGGGTGAGATACAGGGGAAAAGGCACATAACTTCCTTTATCTTTTAGATTGTGTCACCCTCTCAGCATCTAAATGTGATCAGCAACTCACAAGTTCTCAGAACCCCTTTGGTTAGAGTTTTTTATGGAAGCTTCATTACATAGGCATGATTGATTATATAATTGTCTACTGGTGATTGAATTCAATCTCCAGCCCTTCTCCCCTCACTGGACCTTGAGAAGGAAATGAAAGTTCCAACCTGGGAATCATGTGGTTGGCTCCCCTGGCATCCAGCCTCCATCCTTAGGGGCTTTCCAAAAGTCACTTCATTAATATAAACTCCAGTGTGGTGAAAGGGCCTTGTTATGAAAAGCAAAAGACATTCCTTCCACCTTTATTGCTCCGGAGCTATTTCAGAAACGGGACAAAAACAAATATAACAAAAGATGCTCCTATTGCTTTTACCACTTAGGAAATAATGAGACCTGGAGATAAAGAACAAATATGTATTTCTTATTGTATCATACTGTCATACAAAGAAAGGGGGTTTTGGCCACACTAGGCCAAAGTTTAAAGGGTGGAGCTGTTACATGCAATAGCAGAGAGAAGAAAAAAAAAGGATTTGAAGGAGAAAGTGAAAATAAAAGGGAAAAGAACTGGAAAACAGACTTTTTCACACAAAGATTATCTTTAGAAGGGTCCTCTTTTTAGGAAGATATATGTTTCTTTTGATAAAGAATGTCATTTCTTACCATAGTGAGATACACTGTACATTCATGGCTTTTGTTTATCAGGGGAACTTCTTGACCTTCCACTTTCCCATTGTTTTATAATGTTGAGTGTTCAAGGGTAGCAGAATATGCCACCCCAAACTATGCCACTTTAGTATAGCATTATTTTGAGCTGAAGGCAACTGAGAAGACACAGATACAAGAAAAGTTCTGGACTTCCCTGGTGGTCCAGTGTTAAGAATTGCCTGCCAATGGAGGGGACACGGGTTCGATCCCTGATCCAGGAAGATTCTGCAGGCTGCTGGGCAACTAAGCCCGTGCTCCACAGCTACTGAGCCCACGCGCTGTAACCACTGAAGTCTGAATGCCTAAAGCCTCTGCTCCACAACAAGAGAAGCCACCTTAATAAGAAGTTCATGCACCACAACTACAGAGGAGCCCCGTTCACCACAACTAGAGAAAGCCTGTGAGCAGCGAAGAAGACCTAGCACAGCCAAAACCAAAAATAAATAATTAAAAATAAAGGTTCTCTGCCCTCCTCTTATTTGCCTAAAAGCAGGACAGAAAGGTGTTCCTGCTCCTCTCTCTACTGCTGCTGCTGCTGCTAAGTCACTTCAGTCGTATCCGACTCTGTGTGACCCCATAGACGGCAGCCCACCAGGCTCCCCCGTCCCTGGGATTCTCCATGCAAGAACACTGGAGTGGGTTGCCATTTCCTTCTCCAATGCATGAAAGTGAAAAGTGAATGTCGAGTTGCTCAGTTGTGTCCAACCCTCAGCGACCCCATGGACTGCAGCCTACCAGGCTCCTCTGTCCATGGGATTTTCCAGGCAGGAGTACTGGAGTTGGGGTGCCATTGCCTTCTCCTAGGAAGGACAGAAAACTCTTGACCTTATCAGCCCAGAGAGGGCACCAGAGGAATCTACATAACAAACTTTACTAACTAGCCCTTATTTTTCATTAATGCTTAATATATTTACTTGCTCAACTTCATATATTTACTCACAACTTGCTTTCCTCTGTTATTTCTCTAAAAGTTTATTGCTTTCTTGGGTTAAGATACTACTGTTAAAAACAAGACAACAGGCTCAAAATGGAGTCACTTATGCTAACTTAATTACAATTTCAGTGCTCCCAGAGATGAAATCTTAAACCAGACAATCAGGGATTGCCTGATCAATACTGTGTGCATGCTCAGTCGCTTCAGTTATATCTGACTCTTTGCAACCCTGTGGACTGTAGCCTGCTAGGCTCCTCTGTCCATGGGATTCTCCAGGCAAGAATACTGGAGTAGTTTGCTGTACTATTAGGTAATCTGCCTGATAGATCCCTGCCATCCCCTAAAAGGATTTCCCTGGTGGTTCAGATGGTAAAGCATCTACCTACAATGCAGGAGACCTGAGTTTGATTCCTGGGTCAGGAAGATCCTCTGGAGAAGGCAATGGCAACCCACTCCAGTACTCTTGCCTGGAAAATCCCATGGATGGAGGAGCCTGGTAGGCTATAGTCCATGGTGTTGCAAAGAGTTGGACATGACTGAGCAACTTCACTTCACTTTATTTCATCCCCTAAAGGAAAATGACCTTGCTGTAACTAATCTGATTTTTGTCTAGTATAATTAACTGTTCTGTCTCCTTTCTGCCTATAAAAGTCTCTTATTTTAGATAACTCCTCAGAGCACCTTTATATCTGTTGGTTGGATGCTACCTCATAAATTATTGAATAAAGCCAATAAAATCTTTACATTTGCTGAGTTGGATTTTGCTTTTTAACGTTATATAAGCCCAAGTTCTGACCACCCTTTTGAGTCACTACTGACTGTTCCCCATGCATGTGCAATGCACATGTTAAGAAACATGTTGGTTTTCCTCTTGTTAATCTGTCTTTCGTCAGTCTAATTATAGGCTCAATGAACCTGAGTAGAGGGAAATAGTTTTTCTTCTCTAACAGTGTTTTAGTAACAAAAGGTCTAAGTTCTACACTGATTTCAGCTTCAACCTAATTTGATTTGTCCTCTGAAAGCCATAAGAGTTGCAGTCCCTCCAGTACCCATTATTTTGCATGCCCAATTACTGGGGCTCTGTGCTTTGCCCAACTTCTAATTATTCAGAGAAATAACAAAGCAGACATAGTTAATTACCTGGGTTAACGATAGTTAATAAGAACAAATATTTCCTTAATATTTACTTTATGTCAAGTGCTGTGTTAGTTACTGTTAACATTATCTCATTTAATCCCCACAACCTTTGAACTAAAGAATGTCACACTTGTCATGTATCTCTAAAAGGATTGAGTCATTAGTCACTGTGGTGGCTGACCTTCAACACACTCTGAAAGGAGTTGAGGGCAGAGATCAGGAATGAGGCACTCTGTGCTTTGGGAAAACTGGCAGAACAGGCCTTCAGATGGATATTTTCAGGAGAAAATTTGAATCCAATTGAGACAGGAGGGAAGGAGGCAGGGCACAACCATTAAAAGAATGATACACAGGGGAATTTCCTGGTGGTCCAGTGGTTAGAACTTGGTGCTTTCACTGCAGGGGCCCAGGTTCAACCCCTGATGGAGGAACTAAGATCCCACAAGCCATGTGGCCTGCCCTCCATCCCCCTCCCTTCCCCCTCCCCCCACACAAAAAAATAGAGGATAAGAAAAATACCATTTAGAACCAAGTAGGCCCAAGATGGTGGGAGATTCAAATTCCAATAGACCTTGAGCCTCATTATAAGCTCACTGTAATACATGTGCATGCTCAATGACATACCCGCAGGCACCATAACAGTTCTGAGATTGGCCATAAAAGCCCAAAAAGTGAGAGGTAAACCAATTTCTAGAAACCCCCACTCCTTTTCCCAAATAGTTGGAATGATCTTCCTACTTGTTAGCCTATGAAATTACCCAACCTATAAAAACTATCAACCATGGGGCTTCTCTCCGAGATGGCCCACACTCTGTCTATGGAGTATGTAACTCCCTCAATAAATCTGCTTTCACTCTACTTCATCTAGTTCTTGAATTATTTCCTTTAGGAAGCCAAGGACCCTCACTTTGTGGCTTATCCCAGGGTCTTGCCGAAGACTTGGGAAGTGACCATCCTCTCATGCCCCATTTTCCTGCAACACAACTTCTTGCATTTCCCCACGCTTAGAAAAGCACTAAAATCATTAACTAAGACATCTGTGCCTTGTGACTAGCAGTAGCCCTCTACCAAGATGTGCTTGACGGCACTTACCCACTCTCTTCTCCACAATCAAAGACATGATCACCTCTCCCCTACCTCTTCAGAGCAGTTCCTCAGAGCTACCTGAGACAGTCTCTTGGGCTATGCTGCTGCTGCTAAGTCGCTTCAGTCGTGTCCAACTCTGTGCGACCCCAGAGACAGCAGCTCACCAGGCTTCCCTGTCCCTGGGATTCTCCAGGCAAGAACACTGGAGTGGGTTGCCATTTCCTTCTCCAGGGCATGAAAGTGAAAAGTGAAAGTGAAGTCGCTCAGTCGTTCCCGACTCTTAGCGACCCCGTGGACTGCAGCCTACCAGGCTCCTCTGTCCATGGATTTTCCAGGCAAGAGTACTGGAGTGGGGTGCCATTGCCTTCTCCGATCTTGGGCTATAGTCCTCAGTAAATCCCCAAGTAAAACTGAAACTCACAGCTCTCACATTGTGCATTTTTACTTCAGTCAACAATCCAATAAGCCAGGTATTGTTCTTTACATCTTGAACAAGAGGAAAATGAAGCTGTCAGACTAACTAACTTGTTCTGGATTAGAGAACCAGTCAACAGCAGGGCTTCCCTGGTGGCTCGGTGGTAAAGAATCTGCCTGCCAATGCAGGACACATGGGTTTGGTCTGGAAGATTTTCTGGAGAAGGAAATGGCAACCCACTCCAGTATTCCTGTCTGGGAAATCCCAAAGACAGAGGAGCCTGGCAGGTTACAGTCCACGGGGTCGCAAAGAGTCGGACATGACTTAGCGACTAAACAACAACAAAACAGCAGAATCAAGGCTCAAATCCAGGATTGTCTGAGTCTTGAGTATGTCCACTACTTAGGATGTGACTTTTTACATAGAGATTCTGATTTAAAATATTGAAACTAACACTAGTATTAACAATTTCCCACTGAGAGATCAGTCAAAAAAATGTTTCAATGATTATAGAATTGTTGCTGGAAGGGGGACCCCTTCCAGGGCCCAAAACTGGGCTCTTTTCTAACACTCGGAAATGAATTGTCCGAGGAGACACATGTGCTGACAAAGCAAGAGATTTTATTTGGAAAGGGCACCGGGGTGGAGAGCAGTAGGGTAAGGGAACCCAGGAGAACCGCTCTGTTGCGTGGTTCGCAGTCTCGGGTTTTATGGTGATGGGATTAGTTTCCAGGTGGTCTTTGGCCAATCATTCTAATTCAGAGTCTTTCCTGGTGGCACACGTATCGCTCAGCCAAGATGGATGCTAGCGAGAGGGATTCTGGGAAGTGTACGGACACGCGGTGTCCTCGGTGTCTCCTTTCGACCTTTCCGGAACTCTTCCAGTTGGTGGTGGCTTACTAGTTCCATATTCCTTAGCAGGATCTCCTGTAATAAAACAACTCATGCAAATAGTTACTATGGTGCCTGGCCAGGGTGGGCGGTTTCAATCAGTGTGCTTCCCCTAACAGAATAATAAACTGAACACAGAAGACTACTTGCTGTTTTAAGTAGTCGAGAAAGCTTTAGTTCATTATATCTGTGTTTGACTTTGCAGATCTCAGAAAAGGATGTATTCAGTAAGTGAATTTGATGTTTTTCATCTCTTCCGCTTTCCCCCTTTGGGAGTTCCTGTGGAGATGCTAATGATGATAGTAGATAAGGATCAAAGGTAGACAAAACATAAGGGATAGACTACTGGAAGGAGCCCGGATGATTCCCCTCAGGAATCCACTCCTAAATGATTAAACAGCATCCGCCTAGTCTTTAAAGTTTGAAGTTGAATACTGGTGAGGAAGCTATCGTCCTACTTACTGATGAGGCAGGGAGAAAGTTTCAACTTGTCAGAGAAACTGAGGCTTCTTGCCTTATTATATTGAAATTCAGAACTGGCATGGTTATGCACTTTTTTCTCAGCAATATAAGAGAGTTTAGATTGAAGTTCTGATAACAGTGTAAATCTCCATGAGTGTGAATATGAATATATCTTCAAATAGATTATAAAGTTTTTTGAGGACATGGATTACATCTCTTCTTTCTAGAACTAAGCAAGGTTTTGCTCATGACTGTTAATCAGTACATTTGTGATGCTCATTTGGTTCCAGTTTAAACACAAATAAGAAGTGAAAATGAATGAAGGAAACTTGCTGTTTTAGGAGTTTTGCTTGAATGCCTAGAATCAAAGTTATTAAATGTAAGCTGTAAAAATACCTGGTTCATGTACTACTTGTAGCTCAGAGGGAGAAAGACTAGGTCTGGAAGGTCAGATTCATATGAAATTAAAACGCAGAAAATGCCAGAAATTAAGGTATATCTTATTTTTCAAAAAGTTAAAATGCTAGATATGAATAGTTGATCTCACTTGTTAAAATACAAACCCTCAAACCTTCATAGTTTCCTCTGCAAAATAAGTTGGAGCTGGTAGGGTTTGAACAAGGCACCAGGCAATGCTCTTACAGGCCTTTCAGAGCTGTCATTCTGGGATAGTACGACAGGTTCAAGATGATAGCTTGGGAATAGAAGGCTGCTAAACTTAGAGAAGGAAATGGCAACCCACTCCAGTGTTCTTGCCTGGAGAATCCCAGGGACGGGGGAGCCTGGTGGGCTGCCATCTATGGGGTCGCACAGAGTCGGACACGACTGAAGCGACTTAGCAGCAGCAGCAGCAAACTTGATCATATACCCTTATGCAATTTAATGGACTTTCTCCCCGCCCCTGCCCATCACCAGCTCTTTTAAGACTATATCATATTTCCCTGAGGATACCTACAATCTAGCATAACGACCTGCTGCTGGAGTGGGTTGCTATTTCCTTCTTCAATGCATGAAAGTGAAAAGTGAAAGTGAAGTCGCTCAGTCGTGTCCAACTCTTAGCGTAACGACCTACAATTTAGCAAAATGGGGGCTGGAGGAGGCGTCCAATAAATGTCTGCTGATTGAATGAACACCTGCGGGACTAGATTTTACCGCACTTATTTCTAAGCGTCCTCAAGAGGTCAGCTCCCAAATCGAGTTCAGGGTCTGGCGGAGGTTCCCGCACCTTCGCACCGCACTTGCCTTCTGCAATAACCAAGTCTAAACTGATGCCTTCGCAGTGACCGGCTCCGGTGGTTCTCACTGCGGGACAACTTGAGTTCCTCTAATGATCTGGGACAGGCATCTGCAGTCAGTGCCCTTAACAGATTTAGGGCCGAGCGGGTACCGAAACCCAGGAAGCGCCAGACATTGACTTAAAGCAGATCCAATTAGGACGCCCAAGAACCAAAGAAAGCCGGAACCCTCGGGTAGCCACGCTGTCCGCTGAAAAACCTATCCTCCTCTTCCTCCCACGCTACCCTGTTGCTAGAGCAACTGTGGGCGTCACTAACCTGACGGCGGAAACAGGACAAAAAGAGTACACGTCTCCAGCTACAGGACAGATCCGTTGCGCAGGCGCACTAGCTTTCTCTGGCTATAGTTGTCAGGCAGTAGACGTATTCTGCGTCTGCGCATTACTTATTTCGCGCCTTGGCCGGCCTATACGCCTGCGCAAAGTGGCAACTCGAGGAGGGCGGAGCTTGCATATTAGCTGTACGCATGCGCCGAGCCTATATCCGGTGTGGTGGTCTGTTCAGTTAGGAGTCTGAGGGTAGGCCGGCGGGAATATTCAGCTTGTAGCTGACTGTAGCCATGTCGGCGTCTGTGTTGTCGGTCATCTCGCGGTTTTTAGAAGAGTACTTGAGCGCCACACCTCAGCGTTTGAAGTTGTTGGACGCGTACCTCCTGTATATACTGCTGACTGGAGCGCTGCAATTCGGTTATTGTCTCCTCGTGGGGACCTTCCCCTTCAACTCCTTCCTCTCGGGCTTCATCTCTTGTGTGGGGAGCTTCATCCTAGCGGGTAATGATTCTATAAGTGATCTCAATAATAATGTGTTGCTTTGGTGCGTACTTCTATTTCCACACAGTTCCCTGGTGGCTCAGACGGTAAAGCGTCTGCCTACAATGTGGGAGACCCCGGTTCGATCCCTGGGTTGGGAAGATCTCCTGGAGAAGGAAATGGCAACCCACTCCAGTACTCTTGCCTGGAAAATCCTATGGACGGAGGAGCTTGTTAGGCTACCGTCCACAGGGTCGCAAAGAGTCGGACACGGCTGAGCGACTTCACTTCTATTTCCACAGTACTCGGTTCTGTATCAGACCACCGCCTTCTGAAGTTGTTAGGGTAATCTGCATTGCTGTGTTTTTGTGAGTGGGGAAGTTGAGGCTCATTCAGGTTGTCGTACCTAACGCCAAAAAGCCGCCGAAGAACTGGACTTAAATCTAGAAACACCTTCATTCTGCTCCTCAACCTGGTGATCCACTTCACTTCATATTGGTCCAGGGAAAACTGCATTTCATCTTTAACTTAAGTTTAACACAGCTTTGAAGTTGGTAAACTTTTAAAACGGAAAACCCAACTCTGAAGCTGTTATTTTACTGTCTTGAACTCAGCTTTCATTCTTATAATTCTATTATTGGTGTGATACAATCAGAAGAATTTTATTTTTCCTTATGCCAAGTCTTTGGGTTTGAGGCTGCTGTGGCTAAAATTGAATTGGCAGACCCCCTAACTTCCTCCCCAATGAGAAGTTGATGGCTTTTCATTGAAGAAAATGCCTAGTGAGAGGGAGTAATGGAGTTCTTGTGGGGGATTGTGATTTCATAGCTGTTGGATAATAGGTAATTGGGTCTAAGAAATGAAAATTGCTTTAGGAAAAAGGATTCAGGGCAATTCATAGTTGCTGTGGAAGGGTATTGGTTGCATTTCTTTTTATTTTTTAAATTTTGTTCTTTTAAAACTTATTTTTAACTGGAGGAGAACTGCTTTACAATGTTGTGTTGGTTTTTGCTATACAGCAGAGTGAATCAACCATAAGGATACCTATATCCCCTCCCTCTTGAAACTCACTCCCACTTCCACACCCCCATCCCCCATCTCTGGGTTGTCATATAGCACTGGGTTGAGCTCCCTGAGTTACATAGCAGCCTCCCACTAGCTATCTGTTTCACACATGGTAATGTATATGTTTCAGTGCTACTCTCAATTCATCACACCCTTTTCTTCTGCTGTGTCCACAAGTCTACTGTCTGCCTCTCTATTCTGCCCTGCATATAGGTTCATGAGTACCATTTCTCTGGATTCCATATATATGTGGCAATATATGATATTTGTTTTTTTGTTTCTGACTGACTACACTCTGTGTAACAGGCTCTAGGTACACCCACCTCAGTTCAGCACCCTCAAATCTGTTCCTTTTTATGGCTGAGTAATACTCCATTGTGGAGAAGGCAATGGCACCCCACTCCAGTACTCTTGCCTGGAAAATCCCATGGATGGAGGAGCCTGGTAGGCTGTAGTCCATGGGGTCGCTGGGAGTCGGACACGACTGAGCGACTTCCTTTTCACTTTTCACTTTCATGCATTGGAGAAGGAAATGGCAACCCACTCCAGTGTTCTTGCCTGGAGAATCCCAGGGACGGGGGAGACTGGTGGGCTGCCGTCTATGGGGTCACACAGAGTCGGACACGACTGAATCGATTTAGCAGCGGCAATACTCCATTGTATGTATGTACAGCTTCTTTATCCATTTATCTGTTGACAGGCATCTCGGTTGCTTCCATGTCCTGACTATTGTAAATGGTGCTGCAGTGAGCA
>NW_011495077.1:1349912-1377147 GCF_000754665.1 Bison bison bison | reverse complement strand
TTACCATAGTGGCTGCCTCAGTTTACATTCCCAACAGTGGAAGAGGGTTCTCTCTTCTCCATATCCTCTCCAGCATTTATTGTTTGTATAATACATTTTTTGATGGTGGCCATTCTGACCATCGGAGAAGGCAATGGCACCCCACTCCAGTGTTCTTGCCTGGAGAATCCCAGGGACAGGGGATCCTGGTGGGCTGCCGTCTGTGGGGTCCCACAGAGTCGGACACGACTGCATTGACTTAGCAGCAGCAGCAGCAGCAGCATTCTGACCAGTGTGAGGTGGTGATACCTCATTGTTTGATTTCTTTAGATCATTTCTCTATTAATGAGCCATGTTGAGCATCTTTTCATGTGTTTATTGGCTGGATTTAGAAAAGGCAGAGGAACCAGAGATCAAATTACCAACATCCGCTGGGTCATCAAAAAAGCAAGAGTTCCAGAAGAACATCTAATTCTACTTTATTGACTATGCCAAAGGCTTTGACTGTGTGGATCACAATAAACTGTGGAAAATTCTTCAAGAGATGGGAATACCAGACCACCTGACCTGCCTCTTGAGAAATCTGTATGCAGGTCAGGAAGCAACAGTTAGAACTAGACATGGAACATCAGACTGTTTCCAAATTGGGAAAGGAGTACGTCAAGGCTGTATATTGTCACCCTGCTTATTTAACTAATATGAAGAGTACATCATGAGAAACTAGATGAAGCACAAGCTGGAATCAAGATTGCCGGGAGAAATACCAGTAACCTCAGATATGCAGATGATACCACCTTTACGGCAGAAAGTGAAGAAGGACTAAAGAGCCTCTTGAAGAAAGTTAAAGAGGAGAGTGAAAAAGTTGGCATAAAGCTCAACATTCAGAAAACTAAGATCATGCATCTGGTCCCATCACTTCATGGCAAATAGATGGGGAAATAGTGGAAACAGTGTCAGACTTTATTTTTTTGGGCTCCAAAATCACCAATGGTGATTGCAGCCATGAAATTAAAAGACGCTTGCTCCTTG
The DNA here is from genome assembly GCF_000754665.1 of Bison bison bison. Classification (NCBI taxonomy): domain Eukaryota; kingdom Metazoa; phylum Chordata; class Mammalia; order Artiodactyla; family Bovidae; genus Bison; species Bison bison. The sequence continues at coordinate 1,376,139 of NW_011495077.1, read as the reverse complement.
GAAGAAAAGTTATTATTAACCTAGACAGCGTATTAAAAAGCAGAGACATTACTTTGTCAACAAAGGTCCATTTAATCAAAGCTATGGTTTTTCCAGTGGTCATGTATGGATGTGAGAGCTGGACTGTGAAGAAAGCTGAGTGTTGAAGAATTGATGCTTTTGGAGAAGACTCTTGAGAGTCCCTTGGACTGCAAGGAGATCCAACCAGTCCATCCTAAAGGAAATCAGTCCTGGGTGTTAATTGGAAGGACTGATGCTGAAGCTGAAACTCCAATACATTGGCCACCTGATTTGAAGAACTGACTTGCTGGAAAAGACCCTGATGCTGGGAAAGATTGAAGGTGGGAGGAGAAGGGGATGACAGAGGATGAGATGGTTGGATGGCAACACCGACTCAATGGATGAGTTTGAGTGAACTCTGGGAATTGGTGATGGACAGGGTGGCCTGATGTGCTGCAGTCCATGGGGTCCCAAAGAGTTGGATATGACTGAGCAACTGAACTGAACTGATGCGTCTTTGGAGAAATGTCTGTTTAGATCTTCTGCTCATGTTTTGGTTGGCTTATTTGTCTTATATTGAGCTGTGTGAGCTGCTTGTATATTTTGGAAGTTAATCCTTTGTCTGTTGCTTTCTCCCATTATGAGGGTTTTCTTTTTATTTTTGTTTATAATTTCCTTTTCTGTGCAAGTGTTTTTAAGTTTAATTTGGTCCCATTTGTCCTTTTTTGTTTGCATTTCTTTTGACACCTTTGAGCTTACTAAATCTACCACTGCCTTGTGTCTGTTTCTTGTGCTGGGGTTTCTAACTTCCCCAAATTGTTCTATCTATTGGAAGAGAAGGGAGGAGGTCAGTTTGGCTGAGAAAGGGAATTGTAGGCGATTATGTGGAAAGATTAGGTAGTTCTGGGTGCTAGAACCTTGAGGGCCAGGCCAAGGAGTTTTATCCTGTAGATAATAGGAATGCATCTAAGCATTTAAAACATTTAAAAATGTTTTTAGATTTGAGTGAAGGAGAGACTTAAAATTGGTGTTAATGTGTAGGATAAATTGGAGGGGAAAGTTCTCTAACCTGGTTCCCTTAGTTTCTTTTTGGTAGTCTGTTCTCTTCCATCCCTTCTGCATGTGTTATTTAGCATATGCTGTTTGGAAATTGACTAGTACATTATAAATCAGTACAGGATCCTGTCACTTTTTTTTTTTTTAAAGCCTGATATTATTTGGGCCCAATGAAAATGATCTGTTTTCTTCTATTCCCTCATGACTGGGGAGACTTACCCATGGTTTCAAGAAGGAGCCAGAGGTAGAAAATTGCCATTGAGAAATCTTTTTTTTTGTTTGTTTTTTTTGATCAACAGTTTACAGTGTAGAGGACTTCAATGATAGAATATTTTTTTCTTCCAGACAGATTTCAGACATCCTCAGCAGCTGACTGTTTATCTTGTGGTTAGATATCTCTAGAAGAGACACCTGTCCCCTTTTCAGAATAGCATCCCAGTGTTGGCAGCCTTTCTAGTTTTTCCTTTTTTACTTGATTGAAATACCTCTTTTTGCTCCTTTAAAGTGCTATTTAGGAGGGATGTGTGGAAAACATTAAGACTCTTTAAAATAAGTCTTTGATCTTGAAATCAGTTTTTAAGTAGTTTCACAGCTTTTGTCTATTCTGTTTTCTAATCTTTATGAAATACTTTTGGAATTAACAAAGTTTTGTTTCCCCTGGTTTATAGATCCAAAACGGTTTGAATTTGAAAGACAAGGAGGCCTAATTCAGAGTGTTTTCTTTCTCATGGCAGCTCTTTGGCCGTGAAGACTGGAGTCCAGTGTTTCTTTGGGAATTATCTCTTAGATTCCTAGGCCCATAACTGTTATCAAAGAGATTGGGAGTTTGGCAGCATTATGCCTGACAGTCCTGTTTCTAAATCTCATACCCATTGCTAGCTGTTGTCTTCTGTCACTCAGGCTGTCAATATCTGCTATCTGGACTACTGTAATCTTCGTTATTGATCTCCCAGCCTCTTGTCTCTCCCTCCAGTCCCTCTTCCACTATGTTTGCAGGCTTGATTTGACTTGCAGATCTAACTGTTCTACTCCCCACAGAAAATTTGTCTGTATCCAAAGAGAAATTTAAAAGATTTTTTAATGGTGTAGAGGCTTTTTGTTATCTGGCTCTGGACACATCACAAGCTTCATCTCTTGTCTCCACCTCTTCTGTGCGTTATATCCCAGTATTATTGTGTTACTTATTATTCCCTGAGCATTCCAAGGTGTATTAGGCTATTTTACCTTTGTGTGATTGCCTGGAAAATTCCTTCACTTCTTAGACAGCTCAAGTGCTGCTTCCCTTTGAGCCCTTGCCTGGGTCTTGAGATTTAGGTCCTCCTCCCATGTTCTGTAGGCGTGTAATGCTCTGTTCATCAATCAGTGCTTATTAATGGGTATTCAGTTGTGAGTGTGCCTCTGATAAGTTAAGGAATGTTGAACATTTATATGTCAGGTTTCCTGGCAGGGAACTGAGAATTTAACTATGGAACATGAGGATGTGGTCTCTGCTCCCACAGGGTTTACAGTCTGGTGGGAGATGCAGGCAAGTACATGGATATGGTGCAGTGATGGAGAAGTATTGGTGAGAATAGTGGTCCTGTAACACTTCCCTAATACGTTTGCTTTTCCAAGATATGCTTCGTAATTTCTCTCTGCACTCTCACCTGTCTTTTCTCTTTTCCTTTATTCTCAGTTGATCTTGCTTTGTTTTTTTGCTTTCCCTTTCCCAGCAAGGAATCATAGCAGCTCACCTCCACTTGTACCCCTGCTCTCTGACTTCCTGTGATGGTGGATGATATATCCCTTTCCTATCAGAGGCCACCTCCTCCACGTGTGAAGAGCATCTTGATGTCTCTTGCTCACTCAGGGACTCAGCTTCTGTAATCATCCCTCCATTCTGTACCATTAATTTCCCTCCACTGGATCATTCCCATCATACACACATGCTGTAATTAATTAGAGCATAATTAATTAATCCAATTAAAAATTAATTTGACTCCAGATACCCCTCTAGCTACTGTTCCATTTCTTTTCCATCATCACGGAATTCCTTGAAAAAATAGTCTAGTTGTTGTTTCCGCTTCCTGACTTTCCATTTGCTCTTAACCCACTCTTGGTGGTCTTTCCCCACCACTACAGTGAAACCACTCTTTCCATCTTGCCAGATCTAATGGCACACACCTCACCTTGCCTGAATGCTCAGCAACATTTAGCAGTTAACATAGTTGGCTGCTTCCTTCTGAATGAATGAAGTACTTCTCAAAACTTTTACACCACACTCTTCCTGGTGGTTCTTTCTTACCTCATTGGTTTTTCTTTCCTACTGTTTGTGCTAGATGTTTCTCGGTCTGAGGGTGTGGTTCCAGACCCAGTCTCTATTTCTTTCCTTTGCTGCTGCTGCTAAGTCGCTTCAGTCGTGTCCGACTCTGTGTGACCCCATAGACGGCAGCTCACCAGTCTCCCCCGTCCCTGGGATTCTCCAGGCAAGAACACTGGAGTGGGTTGCCATTTCCTTCTCCAATGCATGAAAGTGAAAAGTGAAAGTGAAGTTGCTCAGTCGTGTCCGACCCCCAGCCACCCCATGGACTGCAGCCTTCCAGGCTCCTCCATCCATGGGATTTTCCAGGCAGGAGTATTGGAGTGGGGTGCCATTGCCTTCTCCGTTTAGGTGAATGTAAATAATACCTATGTAACTGCGACTACCACATTAATATTTTCAGTTTTTTTTTTTTAATTAATTTTATTTTATTTTTAAACTTTACATAATTGTATTAGTTTTGCCAAATATCAAAATGAATCCACCACAGGTATACATGTGTTCCCCATCCTGAACCCTCTTCCCTCCTCCCTCCCCATACCATCCCTCTGGGTCGTCCCAGTGCACTAGCCCCAAGCATCCAGTATCGTGCATTGAACCTGGACTGGCATCTCGTTTCATACATGATATTTTACATGTTTCAATGCCATTCTCCCAAATCTTCCCACCCTCTCCCTCTCCCACAAAGTCCACAAGACTGTTCCATACGTCAGTGTCTCTTTTGCTGTCTCGTATACAGGGTTGTCGTTACCATCTCTCTAAATTCCATATATATGCGTTAGTATACTGTATTGGTGTTTTTCCTTCTGGCTTACTTCACTCTGTACAATAGGCTCCAGTTACTCAGCCATTAAAAAGAATACATTTGAATCAGTTCTAGTGAGGTGGATGAAACTGGAGCCTAATATTTTCAGTTTTAACCTGTTCCCTGAATTCCAAATTAGTAAGTCCAGTTGCCCACTTGACACCTTCACTTGATGTCTAACACACAACTCCAAATTGAACCTTCCGGCCCAACCATCTCTCTTCGCCAGTCAGAACATAGTGTCAATGTTGGTTAAATTGTTGAAGCTAAAAATTTAGGAGGTTTTCTTGATGCCTTGATTTCTCTTATCTCCCACATCCATTACATTAGCAAGCCCTTTTCCAAAACACAGCCTGTATCTCTCTACTTCTGTCCATTTTATTACCATTGCCCAAGCTCTTTGGCTTCTACATGACTCTTTTGTTTCTTTAACTCTGCAAACCTTCTCTATATTGCAGTTCTACCATCCTTAGAAAATGTAAATCAGATTATTTTACTCAAAACTTAGAAATATTACTCTATTGCTCTTAGAACTACATCCAGAGTCTTTACTGAAGCTTACAAAACCCCACTGGATTTGGCCCTTGTCCCCCTCTTGCCCTTGATCATGAGTCTAGTCAGTCTGACATGTTGTACCTAGAGCATGTCAACATTGTTCTTGCTGCCTGGAACGCTCTGCCCCTAGATCTTTCCATAGTTGGCTCCTATCAAATTTTGGTCTTAAAATAGCACCTTGTTAGAGAGATCTTCTGTTACCACCAAATAAGAAATAGCTTCCTAGTCACTCTTCTATTACCTTGTTATCTTTAGAGCATGTATCTCTACCTCATATTTCTTTATTTGTTTTCTTGTTTATTATGTTTCTCTTCATTGAAGTGTAAGTTCTTTGGGAGCCAGACTCTTGTCTTATTCTGTGCCAAAATCCTAGCACACTGCATGGCACATAGATGCTCAGTAAATATTTTGCTGAATAAATGAGCATTTAAGGAGATAAATTAGAACCACTAAAATGGAGCAAGCTGCCTCAGGGGGTAGTACGTTTCCATTTTTGGAAGTGCTCAGGGAGAGACTGTTTGTGTGTGTGGGGGTTGTTTCTTGAACAGAGGGCTTTCATGATGACTCAGACAGTAAAGAATCTACTTGCAATGCAAGAGATGCGGGTTTGATCCCTGGGTTGGGAAGATCCCTTGGAGAAGGGAATGGCAACCCACTCCAGTATTCTTTTTGCCTGGAGAATTCTATGGACTACAGTCTATGGGGTCGCAAAGTGTTGGACATGCCTGAGAGACTAACACTTTTCGAACAGGCTTCTTTGCCTTTTTTTTCACCCCTGCATGTGGGGGATATGTTGCCTCTGTGATAACACAGGCTCTGGATGGTTTGTAATTCTCTACCTGGGCATGACTTATCAGATTCTGGAAATGGTAAGTATATTTTGAAATGATTCCCAGCTGATTCATGCAGCCCTCTTGGCATACCCATCCCCACCACCTCTTGGGCATTTTGTGCTTCGTAAGGGATGTTGGTCTCTATGACATTCAGGGTCCTTTGCATCTCTGCAAGATTCTGACTCTTACGTTATTATTGAAGTAAGTTCGGTTACTGTGATTGTGAAAATGGTAACATCAATTCATTTCCTTATCCACCTTCATGTGGAGTTTCTCTTTCCTTTTGCATTTCCTTTTCCATTCTCGAGCATTACTCTACCCCCACCTTCCACCCCAGTCGCCGCTGATAATTGTGTTTGGTATCTCTTTCCCCAGATTTTTTCCTACATTCCAAGAAAAATGAGAAAATATATTTACTTTAAGAGAAATATGGAATAGAAGAGTAGAATATTTTTGGCTCTTTTTCAATTAATGTATTTTAGATATCTTTACTGTCAACCTATTGAGAATTCACCTCATTCTTTTGAATAATTGCATGGGGTTTTATTGCATGTCTGTAGTGTAATTTATTTAAATAATCCCTTGATGTCATTTGGACTGTTTTCACTTTTTTTTTCAGCTTTAGGTACATGCTGTTAGAATGTCCTTGTTCTGTAAGATAAATTCTTAAGTTAAAAGGTGGCAACATTTTAAACATTAATAGATGTTGCTAGTTGCCCTGGCAAATGGATGAAGCAAGCTGTACTTGCCCCAGCAGATTTTAATTGGCCACCCTTGTTTCAGTCAGTGTCGTTCATGTTTTGAAGAGTCCAGTTTCCTGAAAACATCAGGGCTGTTTCCATGTTTAAGCATAATGACAACTCTGTTGCCATAGTGATGGACTCTTGAGAACTAGTCTAGTAGTTTTCTGATCTTTGGATTAGATCTTAGTTCGTTGCCTTCTCTTGGTTAGTGGTAAAATGGATGCTCAGTTCAGGTCAGTCACTCAGTTGTGTCCGACTCTTTGTGACCCCATGGACTGCAGCACACCAGGCCTCCCTGTCCATCACCAAGTCCCGGAGTTTACTCAGACTCCTGTCCATTGAGTCGGTGTTGCCATCCAACCATCTCATCATCTGTCATCCCCTTCTCCTCCCACCTTCGATCCTTCCCAGCATCAGGGTCTTTTCCAGTGCGTCAGTTCTTCACATCAGGTGGCCAAAGTATTGGAGTTTCAGCTTCAGCATCAGTCCTTCCAATGAACACCCAGGACTTATCTCCTTTAGGATGGACTGGTTGGATCTCCTTGCAGTCCAAGGGACTCTCAAGAGTCTTGTCCAACACCACAGTTCAAAAGCATCAATTCTTTGGCGCCCAGCTTTCTTTATAGTTCAACTCTCACATCCATACATGACTACTGGAAAAACCATAGCCTTGACTAGATGTACCTTTGTTGACAAAGTAACGTCTCTGCTTTTTAATATGTTGCCTAGGTTGGTCATAGCCTTTCTTCCAAGGAGCAACTACCTTTTAATTTCATGGCTGCAGTCACCATCTGCAGTGATTTTGGAACCCCCCAAAATAAAGTCTGTCACTGTTTCCGCATCTATTTGCCATGAAGTGATGGGAACAGATGCTAGTCTGAAGTAAATTTAAGTTCTGTGATCATTTGTCACAGGTAGAAAGATATTTTGGAAAAGTGTATCCCTAGAACTTTCTTTTCATGTCAAATGGTCACTTTGGCTACAGTATCAGGTTGGAATCTTCAAGGGTACAGAAGGTGGCAATGGAGAGTTCTCTGTCAGAGCTGTGTAATTTAGATCTCTTGCCTTTTTTGAGACCAGCAGCTGCTAGAACTGGGAGATCAAAGATTGTAACTGTGAGGTCCTCGTGTATACGCATCTCTGCCGTCTAATATACATGTTCTGTTGGAAATAATTCACAACTTTATAACTGGGTCTCAGCCTGCCTCCTTTGTTACTCCCTCAAGTACATCTCAGTCTTAAAAAGTTTATAAACTTAAGTCAGGAGATAAGAGAGTTCTCAAGATTTTCTGGTTGTATATATATTTTTTCTAAGTAAGCCTTTGATTTTTAGTTTAACTCTGAGAAGTCATATTGTTCCCTTTAACAAACAACAGCAGAAAATTTAAGTGTACAACTTGATGAACTTTAAAAAATTTACCCTTTTAACCACTGCCACATCAAGATAGAGAACATTACCAGTACCCTAAAGGTCTCTCCGCATGCTTTCCAAGTCATCTCTCCTGTGAAAAATTAAAAACCATTATCCTGACTTGTATTACTGTAGATTGTTTTTGGCCGGTTTTAAGCTTTGTAGAAGTAGAATCATAAGAATGTACTTTTTGGCGTCTGGATTGTGTTGCTCATCATGATATTTGTGGAAATCCATGATGTGAAGTTCTTTCATTGCTTTATGGTATCTGTTGTATGCATATGCCATAATTTACCCATTTTACTGTTTTGTTTGTGGGTTTTTTTTTTTTTTTTTTGGGTTGCTCAACTTGTGAGATCTTAGTTCTCCAACCAGGGATGGAATCTGGGTCCTTGTCAGTGAAAGTGCTGAGTCCTAACCACTGAACTGCTGGAGAATACCCCCTGTTTTACCATTGATAGGTATTAGATTGCATCCATTTGGGGGCCACCATCCGTATCATTCCTGTACATGTCTTTTGATGGGCTTGGTATCACTTCTGTTGGAATAGAATTATTGGGTCAGGGGGTCTGAGTATGTGCATTAGTCATACATGTTACATACTTGATAATCATTTTTGTGTTTTTGTTCTTGTACAGTTTGTCTGAGAATACAGATCAACCCTCAAAACAAGGCGGATTTCCAAGGCATCTCCCCAGAGCGAGCCTTTGCTGATTTTCTCTTTGCCAGCACCATCCTTCACCTTGTCGTCATGAACTTCGTTGGCTGAATCATTCCTGTTTACTTAACTGAGGAGGAGGAGACTAGAAGAATGTAAGTGATGATCTTAGCACTTATCACATGATGTTGATTTTAGGAATAGAGATTGGAGGGCTGGTTTTGATCATGGTTGGCAGAGTTCCCATAGTGCTGATGAGAGGTTTGCAGAATTTTCCATATTGGTCTGCAAAGTTTGTGTTAATATAATCATGATTCATCAGTGCTGCTGATCTTGGTCATTGCCTTCTCTTCTCACTGTTCTGGAAATCATTAAGATAGCAGAAAATGGGAGATTGCTTGTAGCTAATACATTAATTTCTGCACCAATAACCCCATGAAAATAACTCTGAGATCTTAGAAGAGACATAAATTGTAGATTTTGGTTTTAGTTTTGCTCTATAATTTTTTCTCAGATGACTTCAAGTGCTGGGCCATTGTTCCCATAGTACCTAGTATAGTGCTTACACCTGATACATGTATAGTACATGCTAAATGAATGATAGCTTCATGATGACAGCTTCTTGCTAATATATGTGCTGAATTAAAAATTAATGGGAAAATTGGATTAGCTTGGGAGAACACCTTAAAATATAAGATGAGATGCTATTTGGTTCATTTGTCAGTTTTCCTTTTTTTTTTTTTTTAGCAGTAGAGCTCTTTTATTTCCTAAGTATCTCAATCAGTTCAGTGCAGTTGCTCAGTCATGTCCGACTCTTTGCGACCCCATGAACTGCAGCACGCCAGGCCTCCCTGTCCATCACCGACTCCCGGAGTCCACCCAAACTCATGTCCATTGAGTCGGTGATGCCATCCAACCATCTCATCCTCTGTCATCCCCTTCTCCTCCTGCCCTCAATCTTTCCCAACATCAGGGTCTTTTCAAATGAGTCAGCTCTTCGCATCAGGTGGCCAAAAGTATTGGAATTTCAGCTTCAACGTCAGTCCGTCCAATGAGCACCCAGGACTGATCTCCTTTAGGATGGACTAGTTGGATCTCCTTGCAGTCCAAGGGATTCTCAAGAGTCTTCTCCAACACCATAGTTCAAAAGCATCAATTCTTCTGCGCTCAGCTTTCTTTGTAGTCCAACTCTTACATCCATACATGACAATGGGAAAAACCATAGCCTTGACTAGATGGACCTTTGTTGACAAAGTAATGTCTCTGCTTTTTAATATGCTGTCTAGGTTGGTCATAACTTTTCTTCCAAGGAGCAAGCGCCTTTTAATTTCATGGCTGCAATCACCATCCGCAGTGATTTTGGAGCCCAAAAAATAGAATCTCAATATATAAAATGGCAGAGGAGCCAGGGTTGTTTTGATTGACAGAGTTGAAAAGCCCTCTTTGCTTGGGCTCTCCTTGTGTGTAGTATGCCCTCCCCTCCATCCTTCCCTCCTAAGCAGAATCCTAAAGCTCTGAGAAGCACTTGACTTTGTATTAATACTTATTTTATATATGAGGAAGGAGAGTTTCATAACAGTCTAGTAGGTTTCCTTGGCCATGCAGCTCAGTGTTAGCAGAGCAGTGTCCTAGTCCAGTGGTGCTCTTCCAGTATCCTATGTTGCCTACTGATGAGTAAATGCACTCTATTCTCTTCCTTTCCCTACAGAATTAAATGTTGCTATTACTGGGGTAGAGAAAAGAGAACCTTAGGAAATGTTACCGTCTCTCGGGGAAGAGGCCCAACCTCTTTCTGTTGTACTTGGAAAGCTGTCATTTTTGTATTAATCAGAAATCTAACACATGAGTTACAATAGCCATGGGCAAGGTAAATGTAATAATGTGACTGTACTTCAATTTCTATCATAAGTCAATCAGTTCCTTAGTATATTACATAAAGCCTTTCCATTTTTTATATTGTCTCAAAAACAGTTCTGTTAGTTCAGGTGAAGTTTCACTTTTGGCAATAGTTAAGTTGACAGAGATGGTTTCTATCAGTGAAAGAGGTTGAGAACCATTTCTTTCTACTATCCTAATACAGTTGAATTTTTTGGAGACCTGATCAGGACTTGAATTGTTCTCTCATATGCCAGTCAATGCCTTGATACTGGGAATACAAAGAAAAGGAAAACATAGTTCCTGCCTTCAAGAAGTGAACAGTCTAATGGAGAAGCCATGTACCCACAGCAGTTAGAGCCATGCTAAAGACCTGAACAGAGTGTTGTGGGGGCTGAGAGAAGGTGGCTGCCATACTATCTGGGAGCAGAGGCCGCAGGCGAGGTGTCTGACCAGAGACAGCTTCTTCAGTGCAGGTGGAAAACTTAGCCAAAAACACTGACCTTCATTGACCTGTGAACGTCCTGAGTAACCCTTGGGCTCCGATAGTAAACTTGCTGGAAAGGTCATAAGTCTTCTGATTGCCTTCCTCTAAAAGCAATGCCTTACTTTAGAGCAATGCCTTAGTCTAAAAAGTAAATGCCTTAGTTTTTTCTAGATGAGTCATGGTGGTGTATGCTTTAACAAGGGGACAGAGCATACAGTCCAAGGATGTTCTCTAGGATCAGGGAGATGCCAGATCATGAAAAATTATTTCTTAGGGCTGTCACGATTGGAAGAGGACTCTGCTGCAGAGAGCCTAGTATTTCAAAATTATGACAAAAACAGACAAAAAAGCAGGCTTGGCAGAAACTGAGTCTGCATACTACAGACCATATTAACGACCTAGGGCCACCTGTTCAGCTGGGAATTATGGGTACAGGGTACAGCATAATCTTCCAATCCCAGATTACAGTGTTAAATCATTCTATAGAGGGTGTATTCATAGAGAAGTTCTTCTGTGGGGGACTCATCAGGGTTTTTTGTTCCCAGAGATCTTTCATTTGACATACAGTATTTTTCTGCTCTTTTTCTGTGTTTCTAATTCAGTTCTGTGTGCAGTGTCCTAAAACACTTTTAAAAATGGTTTTTAAGTGAGTTTTCAATATTTATATCAGGGTACAACAAAAATTTAATACTTTCCATTTTTGCCAAGTATGTTGGGAGTTGGGTATAAAAAGGATAAACATATATAGCGTACTGCTCTTTGTGAATTTCGGGGTAGCATTTAAAACCAGCAGCGACTTTGAAAAAGGCAGATCAGAAGAAAATGGCATTGAGTTAAATAAATGTTTTGAAGGAGAAGTAAGGAAGTTAGCAGATAGTGAATGCTCACATGGATCAGGTTTTAAGTGCTTCTTATTCTGTTTTATTTTCAGAACAACCTCTTGAGGATAAACTTGCTTATTCCATTTATGAACGGGAAACTAAGATGCAAAGAGCCTTACTGGAAATCTTTTAAGTTTGATAATCCAGTCTGATGTAAAAAAAAGTTTTTAATCTCTATTTTCGCTTGTGTTACTTGCTCAATTTTGTCCGACTCTGCATCCCCACAGACTGTAGCCCACCAGGCTCCTTTGTCCATAGGGATTCTTCAGGCAAGGGTACTGTAGTGGGTTGCCATTTTCTTCTCCAGGGAATCTTCCCGACACAGGGAAACCTGGGTCTCCCGCACTGCAGACAGATTCTTTACCATCTGAGCCACCAAGGAAGCCCTAATTTTTGCTTAAAATTGCTTATTATAGGAACTTCCCTGGTGGTCTAGTGGCTAAGATTCTGTGCTCCCAATGAAGGGGGCTGGGTTCGATCCTTGTCAGAGAATTAGATTCTACATGCCGCAACTAAGAGTTCCTTCACCACAAGTGAGGTTCCTGTACCGCAACTAAAGATCCTGCATGCTGCAATGAAGATTGAAGATCCTGCGTGCTGCAACCAAGACCCGGGGCAGTCAATAAATACATACATAAATATATATATATGTAAATCAGCCTTAAAAAATTGCTTATTATAAAGTATTTGACAATTGCACAGTCAGAGAAATGTGTTTAAAATGTGGCCACAGTTATTTTACCACCATCTTTTCCTTTATTACTTACTTTCTTTGCTTGTATGGCAATGTTAAAAATACAGAAAAGTACAGAGAATAATATAACACCCCCATGTTCATTACTTGCAATGAACAGATTTTGAACAGAAACTAAGCTAACGTTCCTTTGAATCCCTCCAGTCCCCATTGTTTCCCTCTGCTGTAAGACTTTACTGTCTTCTTGAAGTTTATAAATATATGAAAATATATTTATAATATATAAATATTATATATGAAATAAATATGAATAAATATATGAAAATATAGCACAACCTTATCCAAACTTGAGACTTTGTGGCCCCCTGAAAACATGTCCAGAGATAGCAGAGTGAGACACCTGTGGTAAAAGTTAGCTGTTCAGTTGGCAACACTGGTATAGGTGGCTATTGCTGGGTTCAAGAATAGACTTCATAATATTTAAAAAATTATAAAAAGGAAAAATGCTCCTGGTGAGCTTCTGAGTTGGGAGAATCCATGCGCCTCTAAAGTGATGGTATTTGGCACTTAGGTGGCAGTAAGTCTATTTTGAATGCATCATATTCAATAGATTTGAATATTTAAAGATTTACATAACTACAGGTGAATATTTCCTGTTTTGTTTTTCCATGTCTCCTTGTGAAATTCTTTTCAGAAAATGTCAGCCTACCTCAGGTGTTCGGAAGGGAAGAGAGACTTAGCTACATTGGATCACAGCTTGGGAAGGGAAGTTCCTGATGACTCGGCCCTGCATCAGGGGGAAGAATGAGCAGGGCTTTGACAAAGGGACAGACCTGGGCTTGGAAGTGTGCTTAGCCTGGGGGAGATAGTTTGCCACCAGCTTGTGCTGAAACCTTGTTAGTGTTACTTTGTTTTTATGGTGGAGGCTGTTCTACAGGTCTTTAAAAATTCATAGTGTTTAATCCTGGCTGAAGCGAGGGTGCTACAAGGCTGGGCAGAACATAACTCTGGGAATTATATTCCAACAAGCAATTGCTGTTGGCTTTTCGAATTCATCAGTAAATATCAGTACTATAGAAATCTAGAAAATTACCTCTAAAGGGAATCTTAATGTGATTTTTTAGGCTCTACTGCCACCTAGTGGCTTGTAGATTTCATTGCTGAGAGTATACTACAAGCTCAAAAGAGAAACTGAGTTTAGGGGAAGAGACCACAAATACTTTTGTGATAAAACCTAGTTTCTTTCCAGTCGCAGGAGGGCAGCAGAGGTCCAGGTGGGCCTAGATGTTACGTGGGGGTTGCTTTACATTCTGACCAGAAGTGGGCAGTGTCGAGTGAGGCACAAAAGGGCATGCAACCTTACAGTGACCATGGGATTCTGTTACATGTGAAGACCAAGTGCACAGTGGCCCACAGATGTACTTTTTATTTCTTTTTCTTATCTTGTCAGTTCAGGAGCTCCCATTTTGGCTTATTCTAGACCTGTTTCTGACTTGATGGACGGGAGTTGGTGATGGACAGGGAATCCTGGCGTGTTGCAGTCCATGGGGTTGCAAAGAGTTGAACACAACTGAGTGACTGAACTGAACTGAACTGAGGCCTGGTTTTACTCTTCTCCCGGCAGCCAGCTTTAAGTTTGTGTGTGTGTGAGGGGTTAGTGTCTATTTCATTTTCTCTGTGACATTTCACCCTATATTGAATTAGCCATCAGATAAGTTCTGAAAAAGGGGAATACTCTAAATTTGTAGAAAACATTTTGAGTTAGCATAGTCTTTTTTTCAACCCTCCTTTTTTTCCTTGGTTGGAGAATGAGCTTAGTTTTTTTACCTGTTCTTAAAACCTTGAATCTGCTTATTTTTTTTACAAAAAACTCCTGATAACTGATGAATTTTAATTGGTGATTTTGCTCTATTTTTTATTTGGTTCATTGAAAACCAGCAAAAAAAAAAAAAGAGGGACTATCAGGTAGATTTTTTTTTTTTTTAAATTTTGTTCTGTTTTTTAAATTTGGCTGAGCTTTGTGTCTTATGGAGTCCTAGTTCCTGACTAGGATGGAGCCTGGGCCCCGGTAGTGAAAGTGCTGAGTCCTAACCACTGGACCGCCAGGGGACTGCTACAGATTTGTGTTTATGAAGTCCCTGCCTTATTTTCTCTACCCTTGCAGCTCAGATGATTCCAGCTGCAAGCATTCTGCCCCCAGGTTGCATAGGAGCCTCTTGGGGCTCTCACGGTCCCCGGTGCCTGCCCCTAATGCTGCACTTACCATACACTTATGAAACCATTCATTTTCCTGTCTCTCCCACTGGACTCTTAAATGCCCAGGGAATAGGACCTTAGAGCTTAGCACAGAGCTAATAGTCATAGTGCATGTTTGGTGTGTAAATCATTTTCAGCAGCAAGAACTGCTGTATAAAATGGCTGTATTCTTAGTTATGTGGATGCTCAGACATGAGGAATGTGCTGTAGAAGAACGAAGCCAAGGAAACAGTCCGCATGAAGGGTGGTAGAGTGGGGCACGAGCAGGAGACTAGAAGTCAGAAGACCTGTGTTGTAGACTTTGCTGTGCTGTTAACTAGTTGGATGGAGAAATAAGCTTGTCGCTGAGCCCTCATTTCCCCTATCTTTACAGGAAGGGAATTGACCTGGGTGGTCATCAGAGTCTCTTGCAGTTGTTGAAGCCTCTGATTAATAGTATTCATGATAGTCCCATTGTGTTTGAGGAGGATCACACTGTGTGGATCCTCAGCTGAGCATTGCTTTTTTTTCCCCTGCTTTTTTCCTTTAGTTTTTGCTTTTTATACATTACCAGGTTTTCATCATCCATCAGGGTGGTGGAAAGTTAAAAATGCACAATGTTTGTATAAAGCCTTTTACAAAATTAGACATTTGTTGAATGTTTTACCTCTATCACATGACCAGGTTTGCAGGACTCACACATTCCACGTGC
Organism: Bison bison bison; assembly: GCF_000754665.1. Classification (NCBI taxonomy): domain Eukaryota; kingdom Metazoa; phylum Chordata; class Mammalia; order Artiodactyla; family Bovidae; genus Bison; species Bison bison. The sequence continues at coordinate 1,360,895 of NW_011495077.1, read as the reverse complement.
ACTTTTATACACAGCAACCTGTGTCATCCCCCAGCTCACGCTGGGGTCAGTTCAGTCCAGTCACTCAGTCGTGTCCGACTCTTTGCGACCCCATGGACTGCAGCACGCCAGGCCTCCCTGTCCATCACCAGCTTCCGGAGCTTGCTCAAACTCATATCCATCGAGTCAGTGACCCATCCAACCATCTCATCCTCGGTCATCCCCTTCTCCTCCTGCCTTCAATCTTTCCCAGCATCAGGGTCTTTTCCAATGAGTCAGTTATTCACATCAGGTGGCCAAAGTATTGGAGTTTCAGCTTCAGCATCAGTCCTTCCAATGAATATTCAGGACCGATCTCCTTTAGGATGGACTGGCTGGATCTCCTTGCAGTCCAAGGGACTCTCAAGAGTCTTCTCCAACACCACAGTTCAAAGGCATCAATTCTTTGGCACTCAGCATGGCACTCAGCATGCTGGGATGGAGGTAGACAAATAGTAGTAATCCCTTTCTATACATGAGGTAAGAAAACCTTGATGAAATTTAAATTAATTTGTCCAGGGCCTGGAACTAGTAAGTGACTGAGTAGGAACTCGTTAACTGACATTTTTACTCCAAACTTTTATATTCCTTCTTCTCTATAGTGTTCAAAGACTTTTGGATGATAAATATATATGTCTTGTTAGAAGGTTTCTTTTAACAGTATCAAAGTTGCTTCTCTTTTTTAAATGGGAAAAACTTAGAGGTAAATGTTTCTGCACAGTAAGTCATCTTTAATATGATCTGGAAGAAATGGAGGAGAATGCACATCAGGAAACCTGACTTTATCTCAAGAGGGTGACCCTGGGCCAGCGCTGTCCAATAGAACTTTGCTTTGGGCAAACTTGAGCCTGCAGCTGCCCAGCATGGTAGCTACTGGTCACATGTAGTTAGTTATTAAGCATTAGAGATGTGGCTATGTAACTGAGGCACTATTTTTCCTTTTTGGCCACACCCCGGCATGTGGAATCTTAGTGCCCTGACCAGGGATTGAGCGCACACCCCTTGCACTGGAAGCACAGAGTCTTAACTACTGGGCCGCCAGGGATGTCTAAGACACTGAAATTTTAATTTTATTTAATGTTAACTCAGTTTGAATAGTCACCTGCGGCCAGTGGCTGTGGTGTTGGACAGCACAGCTTTGGACAGATCTGTCAGACTCTCAGATGGCAGTTGCCTCATCTGTAAGATGAGAAGACTAGATGCGCGTTCATTCCTATTTTCTCCAATTTTAGTTTTAATTGGGTGAGTAGAATCTAGGATGAGATGGATTTGAAGGCAAATCGGTATTTGAGCATATCTGCTCAGTGCTGGTGTCTGAATAGACATGGTGCTGAGGAAACAGACATTCCAAATGGAAATGACCCTGTCTGGCATCATCTTTTGTGACTTCACAGAGAGTAAGTATTTTGAATAGTTCTTTGTGTTGTGCCTTGCTTTCTCTTGAGATGACGGGAACAGGTTGATGGAACGGTGCTATCTTTCCTGCTCGGGTGGATAGACGGAAGAAGCCATGCTCACTCTCCTGGCTTCCACTTTACATATCTTGTTATCAGGGGAGGACACTTTATTAGTCAGTTTCCTGAAACCTTTATCCCCTGGTTAACAGTTGAAATCATTCTTCTGACCTGGTGAATCGTTCACTTTTGTTGAGCTAATAATTCAAAGACTCCTAGAAGCTCTGCTTTTAGAATACTGTCTGGTAAATATACTTTTGCCTTAAAGGAGCAGATCTATGTAAATAGGAATTTTCTGAAAACCATTTTCAAAGAAATTTACTCTCATGAATCATTTTCTTGCCTTTTAGATGGACCAGTCCCAATGTCTTAGATTTAAATGTTTTAATATCATAAGATCTCAAAACTTGACTTTCCTAGTAAATGAGGATTTCTCTTAGCATTCTCAGGGGATCAGGGCTCTTCCCGGAAGTGGCCAGTGCTCTAGTCCTCTCTCACCTTGGCTGTTAGCACTGATGTGATAGTCTGTTGTCAGAGAGTTTGCTTAAGAAATTTGATGGAGTGAATAGGTGAGTTTCAGGAGATCTGTTTGTTCTTTGTTTGGCACTGTGATCACTTTTGCTCCGCAATTGTTGCTCTTTGTTTTACGTATTTCTTCTAATTCCACTGGTGCAGGAATATTCTGCAATTATGTGGCATTTCTGTAAGTGCCATTGTTAGTGAAATGACAATCTGGCTAGGAGGGTAAGATCTTTCCTTTACGCTTTGATGCTAGAATCTCCGGATCACCTGAACCAATACACAAAGTAAGGTGGTGCCCTTTCACGTAGCGGGTAGCCCCCCTCTTCTGAAAGGTGGGATTTCCCAACATTTCTCAAGTCATGACACACATGGAAGATGGCACACTGCAGGAAAGTGGGCTGCTTGCGGCTGGGGACACTGGGGTGCCTAGAGCCAAGGGGTTACCCCTGGCCACGCTGGGTTGGAGCACACTGTGTGGGTAGCCCTCCCAGAGGGATGAGAAAGAAAGCCACTTCTCGGGGTTATTCTCTACCTCGTTCTTGCCAAAAATAGTCTTACTTTTAAATGAAAATTATTCCTTCTCTTTTGGTCCTTTTTTAAACCTGAGGTTGGGGATCTTTTTCTGGGTTTTTTGAATTCTTCTTTCTTCCACTCCCCACCACTCCCACCCCAATGATAAATTAGTGCTTTATAAGCTTTCTAAATCCAGAAAAGTTCTTTAGGTTAAGTTGCAGCCCTCTCACCACAGAGAGGGTTTGTGGATCAGGAAGGTCAGAGTGACTTATATGAAGTCACACAGCTGATTAATTGTAGAGCCAGTGTTAGAACTGCGTCTACAGTTCCAAGTCATCTATATCTTGGAATTGAGATTTGAGCATTAGTTTTTATGGATACTTCTGTAAAATGTTCATTGAAAAATACTCGCTTTATTTTGGTTGTTCTAGCCTGGTTTAAATACTGTCCAGAACTGGGGAACCCTGTAACTGCCTTTGTCTATACAGGTTTAGAATTTAGGTTAAAGGATTTGACGCACTGTCTGTAGTATCACAAGACATTTTAGAAACCATGAATATCTCTTCTTACTTCTCTGCTTCTTTCTTTCAGGTTCACTTTTTAATTTCCCCTGGATAAGAGCTCTTTGAGATGGCAGTTTGCTGGACACATGGATTTTCTTCAGATTTATGCTCACTACCAACTCCTTGGGGTGCAGGTGGAGAGCCTAGAGAAGTTCCCTAGGTTCCTTCCGAGCCAGAACAGCTTTGTAATAAGCATTTGTTAGCACAGCTTCTGCCTTCCACGAAGTGTAACCTTTTTGCCTTCCAAATTAAAAAGTTCCATGCCACTCCTTCTCTGCCTCTGGCTGTGTGTTTTGGTATTAAAATCCTTTTCCTTCAGTCCTCTGTGCAGATTTCTTTAGGAGTTGATAACTTGCAACTGTGAATCTACCTCCATGTTTTCGTTCAGTGTATTGGAAGTTAATGACAAAAGGCAGCTCTGACAACCCTGGGAAAGGAGAGCCCTTTGTCTTTTCCCTGGAGCTGGTTATCCCTTACTAATCCTTCAATTGTTGCAGGTGGTTCTGCTCTTACGACACAACGCATTCCTGGAACTGCATCAGTAAGCACTTTGGGAGAAATTGAACTACATGTGTGCTTCCCCATTTATATCTGTTTCACCCTTATTTAGTGGTGAAAAGTGATACACGTATCTCTTAGTGTAAGAAGAGTACAAAAAGTGTGGGACTTGTGTATATGCTTATTTAATCTCAGGGGTTCCAGTGCTCATTAGGTAGATGAAATTGAAGCTCCGATTTGTAACTTGCTTTAGATCAGAGTTCATGACATGCTTGGGTGGAACAATAGGTCTGCTGGCTGAAGTCTAGGCATATTTATATATTGTGGTGGCATCCTTATTTCCATCTTGGGGGCTGTGTATAGGAAATAAGCTATGTTGAGGATTCCACTATTTAAATTTAGCCAACTGCTGCCTTGGTATGTTGGGCTCTAGAGATTCCCCAACTTGGCTGCACATTAGAATTGCTTAGGGAACTTACAATCTCAATGCCCAGGGCACAGCCCATACCAATTAAATAAAAATCTTTGGGGTGGCATCTTCGTACAGCTACACAGGAGATTCTAACATGCAGCCAGATTGGAGAAGTACCACTGGATTCTTGTTCCTAAAAACGTAGCCCATTGACCAGCAGTATTGACATCACCTGGGAATCTTTGAAAAGGAGACTCTCCAGCCCCACCTCACTCCCTCCTGAAGCAAAAGCTGTTTGAACGTGGTCTGCATGGGAATCACAGGCATATTACAATTTTGAGAAGCACCCATCCAGACCAGTGGTTCTCAAATCTTGGTTTATTTCACAATTCTCTGGGAACTTAGTAATGAGCTTGGGCCTCTGATTTTTAGCTCTCCATGGAACTCTGATACACACTGAGGTTCGAGAATAGCTCTGTATCAGGAGTCGTCATCACCGAATGATCTGTCAGTGTTTCACTAAAACTGTATCACAAAGGCAGGATGTTGGTCCTTGGGGCTTGGTTTACCATTCTGAGGGATATTAGTTCGCTCATAACTAATAATGTTTTCAAACTTGTGTGCAGGTATGTATCTTTATCAGGAGGCTTCTGAACAATTTTTAGTGTAGATTGATAGACCAGTATTTTGAATAAGAAAAGCAGTATAAATGGGCTTAAAAACTGGGAATAATAGTACTAATTTTATCAAGGAAGACATTACAACTTTCAGAGCCTCTAATACACACATTTTAATGTCTATCCATGATCTTGAGATACACAGGGCAGATACCAAGCACCTACTTAACCGGGTTAGCTGTTACCTCAGAGGTGATTTACCCAAGCCAGTGACCGTCAGTGGGAAACACTGATCTCGTATTGCCTTCTCACTGTTTGCAGTAGGGCAAAAGCCTATAGACAGCTTTTAGAATCTTGATTTTAAATTCAGTTTAATAAAACTCCATTTTTGAGCTTTGTTCACTTGTTCAGTAGTGTCTTAACTCTTATTTTTTTTTTAAATTTATTTTAATGGGAGGCTAATTACAATATGTGGTGGTTTTTGCCATACATTGACATGCATCAGCCATGGGTATACATGTGTTCCCCATCCTGAACCCTCCTCCCACCTCCCCATCTCATCCCTCAGGGTCATCCCAGTGCACCAGCCCCAAGCACATTGTTTCATGCATTGAACCTGGACTGGCGATCTGTTTCACATATGATAATACACGTTTCAATGCTATTCTCTCAAATCACCCCACCCTCGCCCTCTCCCACAGAGTCCAAAAGCCTTTGCATCTGTGTCTCTTTTGCTGTCTTGCATATAGGGTCATCATTACCATCTTTCTAAATTCCATATATATGTGTTAATACACTATATTGGTGTTTTTCTTTCTGACTTACTTCGCTCTGTATGATAGGCTCCAGTTTCATCCACCTCATTAGAACTGATTCAAATGCATTCTTTTTAATAGTTGAGTGGTTCTCAACTCTAGAAGCAGAAAATTTACCTGTGAAACTATTTAAAAGTTTAAAAAGTACATCCCCTCTCTCCCCAATGGAATTTCTGATTCTTAGGTGGTTTTTTTTTTTTTTTTTTTTTTAGATGAGAGGCACTGAACCAGGATGGGTAATCTTTTTCATCTAATGGGTCTTCCAACCTGGGTCTTGATACCCATCAGCTCTGTTGTGATGGTGCCCCTCTATGGGTCTCACACATGGGTGCCCAGAGGAGCATGCTGCAACAGTGGATTTTGAGTACTATGCCACAGAGTGAGCTATAGTCTAGCATTTTCTGGTGTCTCCAGCTCAACACCTTTACGAAGTAGCTTTATTTTTATTTTCTATGCTCTTCTGTGGGGCCGGAAACCATTCACCACAAGCGCTGTACATGGTCTGTTGCCTGCCATTCTTTGCAGTGGCGGGAAGCCCGGCCCTGAGCACCTCCTGCCCACACACTTCCTGCCCCCTATCACATGGAAACCATCATTTGTGTTTTCTTCTCTTAGCGGCCAATACCTTTGGCCTCTTTGATCACATCCTTTCATCTTAGTCTTCAAAACACTTTTGTTATGATGGTTGAAAATACTTGGGGGGTGGGGGTCAGAGAGGCCTGCTCTCTGGTTTTGGCTCAGCAAACTTGCCCTGGTGGTTGCCATGGGCTGGGGCGCTTGTGTACAGACTCGGTGTGACTGTGTCCGCTCCTGTCTTGGCTTGCGGCTCAGGGCTTCTACAGTCTCAGTGCTGTATGACTTCCTGCCTTTAACTTTTAAAAACTTAACGAATATAAAAAATGGATTTTTTCCTCTTGGTAGAAACCAACACAATACTGTAAAGCAATTATCCTTCAATTAAAAATAAATAAATGGATTTTTCCTGCACGAGGAAACAATACTTCACAGAACAAGGATTTTAGATAAGGAAATGAGGGAGAAAAAAAGACTTCTGAGGAATTTAAAAAAATACTTGCTTAGGTTGAATTAATAGGTGGGTTCAAGCTTATGCAGACCTGTCCATGGGATGAAAAGGAGAGGCATTTTCAAGACCCGAGTTGGGCAGCCGGCTGGTGCTGGAAGTACCGCGCTTGCCCTGAAGGTGTTGATTCAAGGACATGTTCTGCCACTTCTGTCTGTTGACCGGAAGACCTTTTGTTTTGTCTCTCAAATTTAGCCAATAATTAGGCACCCAGGCATGGTGCTGCATAGCACGTGAGATCACCAGAGACAAGATAACAGCCTTGCTGTCCAGGAGTGGCTACCACTGAGTGCCCTCCGTATGTCTGGCATGGTATTAAGTGTCCTGTTACTTACGCTTCCCTGCGAGATGGTTGGATGGCATAATCGACACCATGGACATGAGTTTGAGCAAACTAGGAGATAGGAAAGGACAGGGAAGCCTGGTATGCTGCAGTCCATGGGGTTGCAAAGAGTTGGACACGACTTAGTGACTCTACAACAATGGTCCCATGAAGAGAAGGTAGTGTTCTCTTTCAGATGAGGAAATTGAAACTCACATGACTGTGAAGGTTTGAATCCTATTCCTGTCTGATTTCAAAGCACTTGGGTTAGACTTTATGAGAAAATGATAGGCTAACATGGGGCTAATAGGACTTCTCACTGTTGTCCCAACAAAATATAAGTGAAAGTACCTTGTTAATACGACTGCTGTACAAACGTACTGGTACCCTGAGGGCAGTCGTCAGAAATGCGGGAAACTGTCCACACGTACTGCTTTTCACCCTCAGCTGCACGTCCAGTTTTACTGGCTTTTAGCTAAAGGACTGTGGTGGCCAAGGTCAGGTCTTCCTCTTTTTCTGGAGAAAGACATTCTCAGGGAGTCCCTAGATGTCCCTAGAGACATCCCTGGGCTCTGCTATTTGAAACTGCTCTGCCTTTTTAAATCCAGGGATGAATAGCTTTGTTTCTTAACTTTTTCTTACTGAAAATGTCGCAGACACCCAATGCACACGCATGCATGTCAAGAGATAAACTTACAGATACCAAACATTTGGCTTCAAAAATTAGCCATGTTTTTTACCCCATCAGGACTTCCTTTGTGGCTCAGCTGGTAAAGAATCCACCTGCAATGTGAGAGACCTGAGTTCGATTTCTGGGTTGGGAAGATCCCTGGAGAAGGGAAAGGCTAGCCACTCCAGTATTCTGGCATAGAGAATTCCATGGACTGTATAGTCCATGGGGTCGCAAAGAGTTGGACATGACTGAGTGACTTTCACTACCCTGTGTAGTTTCAAGATACTATAAGAGACGTCTGACGGGGAAGCTCTTTCTATGACTTCATCACTGAGTTAAAAAATATTTGTGTGCCTACTCTCCAAGACATGCAGAGGTGATCAGAACAGACATAGTAACTCCCTTTTTGAGCCTTACATTTTAGTCAGGAAGAGGGCCGAATTAGCACATGAATATAACTGCTGTAAGTGGAGTGAAGGACACAAATGGTATGACGTGATTACCAATGGGGTGAGGTGGGAGCTACCTAGACACAGTGGTCAGGAAAGGCTCTCTAAGCAGGAGACGTTTATCATCAGTCATGGCACCGGCAGCTGGAGTGTGTCTAGGTATTACTTTACTAACTCTCGTTGCCTTGTGATTGAGTCCTGGAGTTTGCTTTTGCAGAAAGCATTGCCTCAGGAGATGACTAATCAACAACATTTACCGAAGGAGTGTCTCCAAAGCAAAGTGTTTTGCAACTCTACTCTAATCCTAGAGGACGATCAAGAGTCCTGAAGAGGGAAGGGAAATCCAGACAGAATAGAAGACACCAGTCTTGGGGCGGGGTGGGAGTGGGCGATCAGTTGGTCCTGAGACCCCATCTTTTCCTGCTCCTTTCTCTGTGATGGCTGTATCTGGAGCCACCTGGGATTTGGGCGTCCACTAGCGCTGATGTGGGCCTCATTCACTGTGACGGCAAGGGAGCCACTTCACCTTTCTCCGTTTGTGAAAGGGAGGGACCATACCCTGCCTACTGCTTAGCTTTCCTGTGAAGGTCAAAGCCAGATCATGTTTGCTTTGGTGTTGCACAGACACGCTATTCTTCATAAAGATTCCAGATAAGGATGTCACCTCACCCACGTCCCCCGGTAAATCTCTGGAATAACTTGGGTCAGCAAGGAGAGGCAAGGCCTCCCTAGGGTTTGCTAAAAATAGTGTCTCACCGTCTCCACTGGAAAAAAGTCCTGTTTCATGTTAGCCCAGTTTCCTCCCATCAAGGCTAGAAGCATGAAATGGAGACCAGTTGCTGACCACTCTCTGAACCACAGTCCTTCATCTACTCAAACTCTCTGAAGTCCTGCCAACCATGTCTCACATTTATAAGCTCTTTCCTTAATGGTTCCTTTTTTTCCTCCTTGGCTGAATTCTGTGTGGGTGGCTCAGGAAAAGGGTAGACAAGCATGCTTTCTGCTTCTAGGGGGGATTTTTAAAGAATCTGACAATGGGAGGGCTCTCTCCCCTGGATCCTATTGCCTCTGGAGTGGGAGTGTGCCCATATTTCCAAAACAAACAGTGAGAATGGGCTGCCCTTTTCCCAAAGGTGGTGAGACCCCTCTGGGATGATGTATGGTGTTCTGGCTTGGGACGATGGCTGCCCAGAGAAACGACCCATTGTGGGGTGGTCTACTTTCTTTCTTTCAGACTTTACATCTAGCCAGGACTCAAGGGGGCCCATTTTGGGGGAGAGGCTTGTACCATGTGGCATGTGGATTCTTAGCTCCCCGACCAGGAATTGAACCCATGCCAGCTGCAGTGGAAGTGCAGAGTCCTAACTGCTGGACTGCCAGGGCATCCCCAAGGGGGCCCTTTTGAAAGCAGAGAGGGCCCTAGAGGGTGAGAGGGGAGATAAAAAGCAAGAGTGTTCAGGGATGTTGCAAAGAGCAGAGTGGGCAGCCTGGAGTGGCCTGGGGCCGGGAGGGCTGGCTTTGTGCTGAAAATCGGCTGCAGCCTTGCCAGGGCCTCCCAGTGCTGTAATTTCCCCTCCCTCAAGCTCTCCTGGAAGCCGTGGAGGGGGAAAGAAAATGCATAAGATGGTGTAACCAGAAGCTCCTGGGGCCCTAATGAGGGGAGAAATGCCTGTGGGCAACAGAGACACACTGGTGGGCTGAGAACTCCAGGCTCACTTGGGCGCTGGCCTAGTGAAGCAGCAGCCCCACTTTTATCTCAGCGTGGTGGTCCAGCCTGACCCAGCTCTATTGACCCCCAGGCAGGGTCTCCGTTCAATTTTCTGGGCATTCCCTTAAAATTTGCATTCAGTTTACTATGCTGAATCTGTGCATGTGTTAATAGGAACAGTACTTTATTGTGTAATTTACCTGTGCTAAAATGCACAAATCTTAGTGTACAGTTGGGCTTGTTTTGACATGTCTATACACCTGTGTAAATCACCCAAATCAAGATGCAGAATATTTTCACCACCTGGAAGCTTCCCTGGGGCCCCTTTCCAGCCAGTCCTTGTACCCTAGAGGCATCTACTGTTCCCATTTCTGTTGCTGGTGATTAGTTTTGCTTGTTCTTGAGCTTCATCTGTGTGGAGTCCTAGAGTTTGTACAGAGCCTGGATCCCTGGGGCCTGGCCTGTGTCCGCACTTGGCAGGTATGCACTGTGAGAGGAGCCTTGGTTCTTAAACTACCCTGTGAGAGAGCACTGATCCTATTGGGAAACTGAAGCTATGGGTGGTTAGTGAGATGCCCACAGGGCAGGAGGTAGTGGTGCATCCTGGTGGCTAGCCCAGGCTCTCTGATTCTGAATCCAAAGCTCTCTCCAGGCTCCCAGGGGGCTCCCCCAACCCCTCCCTGGGGGCTCCTATCTAATGCTCTGGATGAAGGAGCCTGGTGAGCCTGGGCAGGTAGCGCCCCCTGCTGTCTACCGGGCCAGACCCTACACCCTCTCTCCTCCAAGGGCTGAGACAGGATCACCCGGGCAGGAGCCCAGGGCAGTGATGGACAAAGGGCAGGGGCTCGGCTCCTGGAAGGAAGTCTCCTGTCCTTTTATTTTCCTCTGAAAAGACGTTTTCTTAAGCGTTTGGGGCTTTTCTTTCCTCAAAAGAAGCGGATTAAGGGAGAAGAAGCATCTTTGGTGGAGCTCTGCTGCCCCCACGTGGGTGGCTGGGACACTACCACAGAGCTGGACGTCCAAACCCCGCGATACTCAGGTCTCAGATTCCCATGGTCCTTCTGTGGCTCTCCATCAACCGGCATCCTGAATCCTGGTCTCCTTGGCTTCTGAGAGCCAGATGTCCTTCTAGACCATCATCTTGCACTTCAACCCTGACCTGGAGCGGTTCCTTGGAGAACCAGCTCCAGCTGTGCGTAGGAGGGGGAGATGTGGCCCCACTCCTCCCGGGGAGGGCGGGCTGGACAGAAGCCTAGAGGGCCTGTCCTGCATAAAGCAATGGTGTGATCGAGTGAGATCAAGGTTTGATCTTAGGACTTGGCTGGGAGGGGAGGGGGT
>NW_011495077.1:1315847-1349812 GCF_000754665.1 Bison bison bison | reverse complement strand
TCTCGCCATGGGGTGCACAGCCCCCCTGCCTACCGTGGGCGTGGGTGCCGCCGCTAGGGCCCTGCCGGCCCTTCCCAGCTCGCCGCCTTCCTGTCGCACCTGCGGTCGTGGTGGTGTAACGGCCCGGCCCTCCCAGCCCCGGCACGTGGCCTGGGGTGATGCTATCTCTAACTCGGTATTTTTAACTCGTTTTTCCAGAGGATGTGGCTTCTGTGGGAGAGCTTCAAAGGGTGCCCCACTTGCCCCTCGCGGCAGCCATGACGTCATGGAAATGGGAGGGGCCGCCCCAAGCCCCCTCAAACACCTGCACGGAAGTGGGAGACTTTTTCCACTTCCTGTCCTACATCTGGCTACTGACTCAATGTCTGACCTGCTTATTAATTTCAAAATATAGCTCTCAGTGTGATACTCAGAGGAAACCTTACTCATGTGTGTGTCTGGGTGAAACTAGGCCTGAGTCCCAGGTGGCAGGGCACTGGCCCGCCAGCCTCCTGGCCTCTCAGTCTATTCATTAACAGAGTGACAGTGGCCTGGGCTTGCAGACCTCCCCAGACCCACCCGTCAGTCAGAAGCTCTACTTCCCACAGGTTGCTCCCAGAGGTAGATGGAGAGAGAGTTTTAAGACAGGACATGTGGACAAAGTGAGGTGAATGGTAAGGTGACCTGCAGCCCTGGACCTGGGCGTGGTCCTTCAGTAGCAGGAGGGCTGATTCCTAGAAGCCCTGTGTGCCTTCCCATCCCCCAGGCTCTACTGGATGAGTGCCCACCCGAGGCTGCTCTGGCCAAGGGACCATCACTCAGGTTCTGCTTATCCTGATAGTTCTTGACAGGTACTCTTAGCTCTTGGCTAAATTATGAAATACCTTCTCAGGAGGCTCAACAGTAAAGAATCTGCCTGCCAATGCAGGAGACACAGGAGACTCCAGTTCAGTCTCTGGGTCGAGAAAATCCCCTGGAGTAGGAAATGGCAACCCACTCCAGTTTTCTTGCTTGAAAAATTCCAAGGACAGCGTGGCAGGCTATAGTCCATGAGGTTGCAAAGAGTCAGACAAGACTGAGCGACCGCACATACACAAATTGTGAAAATGTGGCTCACTGGGCCACCTTGTCTATTAATCCCCGTTTTCCTTTCTCTTATGCTCCCTCACCCACCATACACATATACATCTTCGCTCCTTCCCCAGTGCCTGATGAGCCCCCTGCCTCATTTATTTGTTCACTTGCTGCTTAAGTGTATATTAAACATCAGTTGTGTGCCAGGCACTGTGCTGGGTGTTACAGACACACGGATGAACACCATATACTTCCCATTCCAAGGAGCTCATAGTTGAATGGATTTTCTTGCTGAGGTATTACCTGATAACTAAAGTGATATCTGTTAAAGGCTTTACATGTGACCCCCTGGGGGTTAGATTTTATGGGCAAACCAAGAAGAAAACAATTCTTTAAGACTCAGATGGCTCCCCCTCCAATGGTGGGTCATGGTGAGGGGTGCTTTGTTGGGGCTGAGAACCCACCCAAGTGTTCCTGAAGCACATACTGGCTTAGCCTGCCCTTTTCTTGACCAGATCATGATTCCATTTGGACTCAGGGGGCAGATTTCTGGGTGAAGCGACAGAGAATTCTCTAGAATCTTGGGCTTGGGGTCCAGAGAAGTCATTTGGTCCCTTTTTCTGCCTCCAGGGTTGGCCTGAGCTTAAGTCTTTTGGGGGCAGTAGGATGTCTGTCCAGAGAATTCTGCTCTGCAACTGACCTTGGGGGCACATTCCACCCTGGGATGGCATGGCTGTCCCTCCCTGAGGCTGGCCCCTGCTGCTGAGGACTGGGGCTCTTCAGGGCTGGGCCTTCTCAGGGACTTGGTGACCATGTCTTCAGGTTTCCTCAGCAGCCTTTTCCCTCCACACTGAACACTGTCTTGTCCCTTACTGCATGGAGGGATCTGCTGCAGTGGCCCTCAGCCCAGCGCTGCCCTCCTAGTGGGCATAGGCACCCTTCCCCAGGCCTCCTCACAAGGCCACTTCAATCCCCTCTGACACCCTGGTGGGGCCTGGGCCAGACGTGAGAACAGAGTGGACACAGCCGCCGAGGACTCCGCACCACCCCTTCAGCACTCTTGCTTAGTTGGCTGTCGGCTTAACAGCCTCAGACCTGAGAGAATGTTCTTGGTGGGATAGAGGAATCTGGATTTGAGATGGGAAACTTCCCCAAGCTGATGCTGACCCTGTTTTCCAGATGGCCTCTTACCTACCTGAGGCCTTGTCACTCTCAGCTTGGGCTGGGCCTGGAAGCAGCAGGCCTTCCTCCCTCCGTGGGTCTGGGAGGATCCCTGGGCACTGTTGCCGCATCCCTTCCTAGCTCCTCAGGTGGCTTCAGGGGTCCAGTGACTGCAGAGCCCAACGTCTGAGGACCCTGAGCTGGCATGACTCCACAGGCTCCCTTGGTCTCCTTCCACCTGGGCCTCCTCTGCAGTTCTTGGAGGGGTCTGTCTTTGGCCCCTTTACTGCCTTTCAGAGTCCCTGCCCATGTCCTCTGCCACAAGCCCCATTTCCCCTTCATCCTCAGCATCTTCGCAGCCAACTCTCAGGAGCAGACCTGCCTCCCCAGCCACCCACACAGTCTTTTGCCTGGATCTTATGTATACAGACCAAAGTGGATTACTATTTTAGGAGGAAAAAAAAAAAAAGACCTAATTTGCCTAAAGTTTTTAACAGTTGATAAAGGCTTGCTCTGTTAACCCTCCCAGGGGCATTTTCATTTAATATGGGGAAGAGAATGCTTTAATTAAAAGAAATTCCCAATGGTGGAGTCTCTGGCATTGTGTTTGACTGATGAGGAGGCAGTTTTGAGTTCCCTGCAGGTGGTAACTCTTCTTCTGGGCGTGAGAGTGACCTGCTATGATGGGATTTCCTCTGAGATCTTTCCCTTTAGTGATCTTTAAAGGCACTTGTATTTAGGCTGCACATGAGGCTGCTCAGAGACCACTGGGGTTTCTGTGACTATCCTTGGTAGGGCTGCCAGTATTGAACATGGTTCTTAACCTCTATAGAAGCCATAGAATCAGAGATGAGGGGAGCTGGAGGCAGCCTCCAGTCCTAAGTGGCATAGGTTTTATAGGTGGTGATCCTGGAACTCGCGGACGGGAGGGACACCCTGATGTTACCTATTGAGCTGGTGGCTCCATCCTTGTAAAAAGCCACAGACCTGAATTGTAGCCGGAAGGATTTGCTTGTTTCTGGCTGTGTGGTCAGAGACACAAAGGTGAACTGTAGATGTATTTGGGGCTAGAACCCCCTCCCACTCCTACACCAGGAATTGGTAAGCACTGGGCTCCAGTCTTGAGAGTGGTAATTGTGAGGTGGATGGCTGAGTGGTGTCTGAGGGGTGCCCCCCTTTCCTAAGCACCCCAGGAAAGGTGCTAAGACAGCAGGAGGCTCAGGAGAATCCAAGGGGACCCCGTCTCCTGTCTTCTAGGTGAGGGCTTGAGACGCCTACTCTCCTTGGCCAACCCCCTGGGCTTGAGAGGAGAGAGCTCATCTCTGCTTTCCTTGTTCTCACATTCAGGGTTGTGGGAGCACAAAGTCTGGCTAGGGTCACCCTCTTCTCCCCCTTTTCCCCACTCCTAGACTGACACTCCAAGGGGCTGAGCCTCTGGTGGGCATCCAGGCAGTGGAGTGGTAGGTGGTCCCCAGCCATGAGCTTGTAGAGCAATGCACAGTTTCAGTGGGAATCCAGTCTGAAAGGAAAGGCAAAGGAAATGTTTCTTCAGGACAAGAGACAGTGGGTGGCCTTTTGGGGACACTTGCTGTGTGGTCCCTGTCTGCCAGATTTCAGCTACAGGTCATTACCACCCATGTACATGGGCCTCTTGCTATGAGCTGCCCAGTGGAAGAGCAGGGATCCAGGCTTTTAAGTGGGTTTTCCTGGCCCCCAGCACAGCCTTCTCAGTGGAATTTTTTGGAGGTTTTTCCAGGAAAAGGTGAACTTAAGCAGCTTGTTGAGTTAGGCCCGCCGAAAGTCCTCATGGATAGATGGCTTGGTTTCTTTCTGCCCAGCTAGTGATCCACAGCAAGCTGAAAATGACCTGGACCAAACTCAGTCAAAAAGAAGCACAGTCTCTTCCAAATTGCTTTTATTGAAGCCGTGGCAGCAGAATATACAATGTGGCTCGGATACACAGCAGAGCAGGGCCTAGATCGTGAAAAGATAATTTTTCCCCACATGTTGGGGAAAAGGGTGATATATATTTTTTTATGAACACTATGTAAAAAAATATAAACAACACACAACATTCTCCAGGAGCTAGAGCCCAGGAGAACCCACTGGGGATCCACCATCCAGTGGGACATCAGAGGCAGTCTCTGGGGGGTGGGGGTGGGGAGGGAGTGTCCCCACAGCCAGGAGAGGCTGCAGCAGCCCCCTGACTTTGCTAAGAATGCCAGGCAGTGACAAGCAGCAGTGAGGAAGAGAGTGGGTGGCAGCCGTGCTGGGCAGCTTGTCAGCATCTTGATCACCGGTATCTGGAGGATCCAGTTGGTGTTATGGCCAGCCAGGCCAGAGAGGAGGAGGGAGCCTTCTCATCCATGGGGGCAGAGAGTGCGCCTCTCTGCTTGAAGAGGGAGAGGAAGGGCGACGAGGAGCAAGGGGCGAGGGAGCACGGGGCTCTCAGGTTGTCGGTGACCTGGGATGAGGAAGAACAGGGTCAGGCTGCATAGTGATGAGATTCAGGACAGTCAGGGATGTGATGAGGATGCTTCTGTTTGTAGAGTTCTAGGGGCAAATGGACCCAGAGTTCTTTTTGATGAGATGGTCTTGTCAGTGGGATGACCTGGGACACTGGGGGAAAGGGTCTGGAGATTCTAGTCAGATTTAGGGTGGATAACAAATACAATACTGCCTCACCACATTGGGGTTAGAGGACCTGAGGAAAGGAATGGGGGGCCCCATAAAATTTGCAATGAATGGGGTACAATGGAGGGCATAGGTATGAGTGAGTCTGGGCCCTAAGTGTCTCCTAAGTTCCACTCATTAGCTGTGTGGCCTTGATGTTCCTTGGCCTCAGTTTCTTTATTCCCAAAATGAGGATAATAGCAACTGTTCCTCATACTTTTTAGGTGAGACGTGGCTTAAAGGAAGTGACCAATGTCACCCGAGGAGTGTATTGTGTTTCTTAAGTATCTGGGGCCATTGCTATTAACAAGAGGAACCATGAACAGGAAAAGAGGAGTCTGGTGGGTCCAGACTTAGGCCCTAAAAGCAAGAGCCTGGGGGAAGTTCCTTTTCAGAGCTTGGGGACCCGCCCCCAGGGCCCCACCGTCTGGCTGAGATGTCAGCTCACCTCAACTGGACCAGAGCCGCAGCGTCATGAGCAGATTAAACCCGACCACCTTCAGGAGGAGGATGCGGAACACTATCACTGACAGGTTTTGGGAGTTTAGGTTTATATCTGCAAAAACAAGGAGCCACAGCAGTCATGGCACAGGTCTGCACAGCCCCCGTGACACCGAAAGCAGGGTGGGGAGTATGGTGAGCTTCAGTGCCTGGATCTGCCTCTCCCTTTGAGCTTTGGTGCACCATCCCCTCATAAACATATCTGTACATCCCTCTAGGGTCAACATGGGCTTCCCAGGGGGCACAGTGGTAAAGATTCTGTCTGCCAATGCAGGGGACGCAAGAGATGCAGGTTTGATTCCTGGGTTGGGAAGATCTCCTAGAGTAAGAAATGGCAACCCATTCCGGTATTCTTGCCTGGAAAATTCCGTGGACAGAAAAGCCTGGTGGGCTGCAGTCCATGGGGTTGCAAAGAGTCGGACACCACTTAGTGACTGAGCACGCACGCACCAGTGTCAACAGCATTTCATTTCCAAAGGGAAACACTAACAGCGCTTACTCTCTGATTTAGGGCTGAGCCTCTCAGTGGATGGGGATGGTGAATGCTCAGAACTTGGCACACGCAACACCCTGGGTCAGTGCCCCTTAGTGAGAATCTAGTGGTGGAACCATAAGAGGGATGAAAGTGAAAGTGAAAGTCGCTCAGTCGTGTCTGACTCTTTGCGACCCCATGGACTATGCAGTCCAGGGAATTCTCCAGGCCAGAATGCTGGAGTGGGTTACCTTTTCCTTCTCCAGGGGATCTTCTCAACCCAGGGATTGAACCCAAGTCTCCCACATTGCAGGTGGATTCTTTACCGGCTGAGCCACAAGGGAAGCCCAAGAATACTGGAGGGGGTAGCCTATTCCTTCTTCAGTGGATCTTCCCGACCCAGGGATCGAACCCAGGTCTCCTGCATTGCAGGTGGATTCTTTACCAACTGAGCCACAAGGGAAGCCCAAGAGGGATGACTCAGTACAAATGACTCAAATGGAAATGAACGTGGGCCCAGAGTAGGTGGTGAGGAATGGTGGGGATCTTTGAGAGCCAAGGTCACTGCCCACGTGAGTTTTGCTGCTCTTCTTGAAAGAAGGCAAAACCCCCAGGCTATGGAGGGAGAACATCCTTGGGAAGACCTGGTTAGTCTAGGGCTTTATGTGAACTGGTCTGAGATTTCCCAGCTGGGCCACCCAGAAGCTCTCTTGATCTCTGTGGACAGTGGAGCCACTGAAAGGAATACAGAGGCCTGGGAATGAGTCATTGGGCTAGCAAAACTAGACTTATCCTCGAAGTTCTTAGAGTGGAAAAGAAAATTAGAGATGGTGAGAGGAATCTAGGGATTCAAGAATGTCCCCAGGCAGCTTTGAACGGGGCTTGAACTGCTGTTCTTTTCCTTAGAACTTCATTCCTAGATCCACATGTTCCTTCACACTGCCTCTATCCCGTCTGGGTGATTGTGGGTTCATTGTTTCCCCAGACCTGTGTGAAGCCAGGATGGACCCCTTCCTTACCTGTTTCAAAGCTTTTCTCTACCAGCTTGGCATTACAGGGGATTTCTAAAAAGAGAAATAAAGACATTTTTCTTAGAGTCCTGAGCATTCTGACTTCCCACCCCAGAAGGCTTTCCATGCCTCCTTGTGGAGAGATCTGGAAGGAATTTGTCCCACATGGGACCACCTGTTGAGGCCACCACTGACCCTCGAAAGACCAGCCCCCTGGCTTCTAGGCACCATTTCATTTACTTAATACTGGTTGTGCTAAGCGCATGTTACATGACACAAGGAGCCATCAGAGCCCACCCTTGGGTGAGTTCCAATCTGGAGTCTCTTAGAGGAAGTAAGGCAGACATAGTGAGAAGTGCCGTAAGGGGTACAGGTGCTTTCGTCTGTCCCACAGGGTTTTGACCCCTGAACCCCAAATCTGTTTGCTTGTTTTTTCTGACTCAGTACATGGCATTATCATTGACCCAGCTGCTCAGAAAGAAAATCCAGCCACATTCCTCAATTCCCTCTTTTCCTTTTCAGTCCTGCATGGTTCTAGCTTTGAATCCCAAATAGTGTTGAGCTTTTAACTCCCCTGCCACAGGGACTTCCCTGATGGTCCAGTGACCAAGACTCTGTGCTCCCAATGCAGGGGGCCTGGGTTCTATCCCTGGTTGGGGAACTAGATCCCACAAGAGTTCAAATGTCCTAACTAAGGCCCAGTGCCTTAGTTAAAGAAATAAAAAACAAAATATCAAATGAATAATCCCCCTGCCACAACCCCATCCTGGCCCCCATCATCTCTCTGCTGCAGGAGCCTCTTTTCCGTTTGCACTCTCGGCTCCTACAATCCATTTTCCACTCTAGTCAGGGTGGTTAAAAAAAAATTATTTATTTATTTTGGCTGTGCCAGACGTTCCTTGCTGCTCAGTCTTTCTCTAGTTGCAGCGAGCGGGAGCTACTCTCTAGTTTTGGTGCCAAAGCTTCTCACTGTGGTGGCTTCTTGTTGAGGAGCACGGGCTGTAGGGTGCACAGGCTTTAATAGTTGCAACACATGGGCTCAGTAGTTTTGGCTCCTGGGCTCTAGAGCACAGGCTCAGTATTTGTGGCACACGGGGCTTAGTTGCTCCATGGCATGTGGGACTTCCTGAACAGGGATCTGCCTGCCAGTGGGTTCATCGGCAGTGCAGGCAGATCCTTTACCACTGAGCCACTGGGGAAGTCCCCAGAATGATTTTTTTTTTTTTTTAAAGTAAATTGGGTGTCATTCGCCTGCTTATAGGCAACCAATATCTCCTCACTGTACCAAACAGTGTCTCCCGCTCATGACGGGCAAGGCTCTGTGATCTGGCTCCGGCCTATCTCTTCCATCTCATCTCCTCCTGCCCTTTGCCTTTCTCACTGTGCTCCTGACTCTGTAAGGTCCTTTCTCTTCTTATGGTTGGTACCTCCTTAGCCTTGAAATCTCAGCTCAGATAGCATTTCCCCAGAGGGCCTTCTCTGACTTTTGTCCGTAGGGTGGCTATTTCCCCAACTCCAAGTTAAAGCAAGTATGATAATCTGGAGTTCTTTAGATTTCTGCTTGTTGATGGTTGGTCTCCCCCAACTGGAATGGGGCTTGCTCAGAGCAGACCCCTCATCGTATGCATTTCTTCCTCCATGGCAGCACCGGGCATATTATACAGGCACAATCAGCAACTGCTGAGTGAATGAATGAATGAGGTTAGGAGCTGGGAAAGTCCTTTGGCCAAGAGGGAGGAGTAAAAGGAGGGATCTGGGAGAAGCACACCGGAGCCTGGAGGAGCAGTGAGGGGCTGAGCAGAGGCAGGGGGTGGGGACTCAGAGAGGCTGAGCTTCAGGGCCCTCGTGCTCTCAGGCCTCTTCCCCCTCTGCTATTTGTCTAGGACGTTCTGTGACCTGCCTGGATGGGGCTCACTGATGCTCAGGAATGAGAAGGGAGGGGTCTTTGCTGACAGTTGATGAGGTTGAGACCACCAATCAGAGCAGCTTTTAGATGTCACAAACCTGAGCCCTGGGCACAAATGAGCCTCTGGATGGAGGAGACAACTTAGAGCAGAACCCAGGCTGCACTCACCCAAGCTGGAGGCGAAGGGAATGGTCTCGTTGAAGGTGTCTGTGCATCCAGCATCGCTGGTGTTTCCCCAAGTCACTATCCCGTTGCTCTTGGATCCCAGGATCTCCATGTTGAGCACGGTGCTGTTTGTTTTGTGCACTGTGCTCCCCTCGGACCCCATGATTTGTTCCATGTTGACTTGATTTGAATCAAAATCGGTGAATAGGCAGACAGAAGTGTCACTGGATTGGGGGCTTCTCAGTTGGTACACGGTGGGGTTGGGGTCCTTGACTTCTGTGGACCAAAAGGACCCAGGTTAGGAGATGGTTGTTTTCCTCCTCCCTCCAACCAAGGCCTGAGTCCAGATGCCAGTGATGGGCAAGAATAGGGCTATATGGGGCTGGCAAGTCACATTCTCAGGTTTGAGGTGGGAAAGAACATTCTAGAAACCTTCTGCTCACAACGGACAGGACTCAGGGACAGGCACAAACTACGGGTCCTGGCCAAGAGACCAGGCTCTCAGTGAACACACTCTGCCAGGCCCTGCCTACCATTCAAGGAAACTAGCAATTCAGGGCTACTTAGGGATGCTGCCCATTTTTCTACTTAATAGGAACTTTTGCAAAAGCTCAGAAGGCCTAGGAAGCAACAACATAGTTCTGGCAGGACAAAGCAAGCACAGAAAAGAGACCCAGCAAAGCAAGCCACATGTCTTAGAGTCTAGGGTGGTCTCCCCGTCTTGGGCTGGTGTTGACAGGAGTGTGATGTTTGTAATAGGCTGGCATGAACTTGGAAGATGGGCCACATCACCAGGAGATTTCTCTCACTGATAAAAGCTTTAGGCTCTAAATCAGAACCCTTGTGTCTAAGCCCTGGCTCTCCCATTTACTAGCTACAAGGCTTTGAGCAATTCATACCAGCTCCTTGAGTCTCAGGAATTTCATCTGTCAAGTGGGGATATTGCCTCATCTTTTTTCCTGACCAGGCTCTTCTGAGAAGCTATGAGAGTTTCTCCATATAAAGTTATATTTAATAAACTGAAATAATTTTAGTAATTGCAGCTCTTGATACTGCCAGTAGATTGCCATGATAACTGCGCTACCCAGTAACACACAGTTTCTATTCTTCCTCCCCAGGAAAGCAGGAGCTGCGGGAGGCTTTTCTTTAGTGCTGAGAAGACTCCTCAGTATTTTCATGGGATTCTGTGTTTTTAAAGCAACCCCCAGTGTTTATTCTTTCAGACCTCCTGCGTTTCAAGGAGGAAGCAGAGGTTTACTAGGAGGATTAACACGTTGGGGCCACCCAGCAAGTTTACAGCAGAGCTGGGATGGCAGCTTCCGGGGCCCGTGGTTCTCTGCTCCCCTAGCTTTCTCACCACACAGGCAAAGTCTTGCAGACCAGTGATGTAGGATGCACCCCGTGTGCTGAGCCAGTCAGGGTGGCCTTGGCAATGCAGATATCCAGCTGGATGGAAACTAGGGGAATCAGCCCTTGGCTTGGCCTTGGGATGCTCAATCAAGGCAGAGCTGCCTATGGGTAGGGTTGTCCATGGTCACCTGTGAGCCACACCCAAAGCTCTGGCTTCAAAGGATTCTGCCTGCTCCCCTCCAATCTCCATGTGCCTGAGAGGACGACATCACTGTGGGTTAAGGATTTATGGCAGAATTCTTTTGCTGGGAGGGGAGAGTCGGGAAGCCATTAGCTAATACCACACCCCAGTGGATGTGTCAGTCGTTAGCAGGAGTCATGGGTGGGACCAGAGAGGGTGATGTGGAAGGGTGTGGAAGTGCTGAGAGAATGTGGCCACAAGAAAGCTGAGGTTAAAGTGCCACCAGACACAGTTTGACCTCAGAGGGAGAAAGGGGTTTGTTATGGGGGCCAGACACCTGACTTTGAGTCCTGGTTAAACTCTCGCTTAGATCCTAGAGCCAGTGGCTGTCAGTCTGGAGAGGGTCTAGACCATGCTGTCCAGTGTGATAGTCTTTAGCTACACTAACCAACATCAAGCAAACTCCGGGAGATAGAGAAGGACAGGGAAGCCTGGTGCGCTGCAGTCCATGGGGTCACAAAGAGTCGGATACGACTGAACAACAACAAACATCAAGTAAAATTAAAAATTCAGTTAGCAATTAAACCTTCATGTTGAGACCCCAGTAGCCACATGTGGCTGATGCCTACGGTGTAGGACAGTGCAGGTTGACAGAGTATTTCCATTGTCACAGAAAGTTCTATTGGACGGCATTGGTCTGGAGGGTGCAATGCCACGGACCGCAAGGAAAGGCTGAGGGGGATGAGAGTGAGACTTAAAGCCAACTGAGATCCGTGCAGGGTGATACCAGGGCAGGCTTACTGTTGCTCAACTTTGCTAGTGAGAGATCAAAATGAAAGAGCAGTTAGTGAAGTCAGAGAATTGGGGTGATTTTTAGCCTCTCTCAATTCTTGTTTTTACTAGTTGATACCCTTGGGCTTTCCCCATGTGCATTTTTGCTGTTGTTTCTCTGCCCAGCTTCCTTACCCCTGGTTTCCTTCTTAGTCACCCTCTCCTGCTCCCCCCACTTCAGTTTTTTCTTTGAGCTCATCATCCAAATGAGCTGTCTATAATGTGGAGCTGATCGAGTCACTTTCTGTTCAAAATACTCCAGAGACTCCTATCGCCTATAGGATAATGCCCATACTCCGTGGCACAGCATTTGGTGGTTGCCACGATTTGGAGCGCTTGAATTTCCTCTCTCAAGTCCTTTATATGCCCTGTATGAGTACAGCTGGACAAAACTCTTCATCCTGGCTCCCTGGAATATAAGCTCTGTGATAACTAGGACCTGTCCCTAGATCACTGCTATGTCCCTAGTCTTTGCTATATGCTAGGTGCTTAAGAAATAATTGTGGGATAAATAAGCAGCCTAGTGACCGTCAGATTTGGAAAATTCCTATTAATTAGATTTTGGGTCAAAAAACCTGGATATTGATCCCTAAACTTGGCTTTTTAAAGCCCTCTTTAAAAAAAAAAAAAAAAGCCCTCTTTTAGGGACTTAGGTGGTGGTCCAATGGCTAAGAATGAGCTCCCAGTGCTGGGAGTCAAGGTTTGATCCCTGATCAGGGAGCTAGACCCCACATGGCATAACTGAGAGTTAGTGTGGTACAGCTAAAGATATTGCGTACTACAGCCAAGACGCAGCTCAGTCAAGCAAATCAATAAAAATAAACACTAAAGAAGAAGTCCTTAAAAAATGAAGCCCCTTTTACTTTTATCCCCAGGTACCTCAATGCAACATTTTTGTCTGAAAACAAAGAATGAGTCATTATTAATCTGGAGATCTTTAGGGGTCCATCTGCCAGAGCCCCAGGAGAAAAACATCCTGTTCCACTTTAGTAAGATAAACGCCTCCTACCACTGATGACATCTCAGAAGGTAGGCTTAGCAAGACTGGATCAACTTTTCAGTGTGGAAGTCCAGCTATTTCTAGATCCTCATCATTCATTTTAATTCAGAATTAGCCACAGAAGCACACGTTCCAAGGCTCTAGGTTCTAAGATCCCCAGGGCACAGCAATGATGGAAAGCTCCCATACCACCAAATCTGTGTTTGGAAGTTGGGCACCAGGAACCCTAAATGTGAGTGAGCAGTACTGACTGAGTTTGAGTCCCACTGAGGCCCTCATGAGCGTCAGGAAGCAGTGAACCTTCAGAGACATACCTGGAGTGATGGAGACTCTGGTTCCCTTGCCAAACTGCATCTGGGAGCCAACACCTCCATCTCACTCTCACTGTCTTCATTACAGAAAGCCTTAGGTTTCCCCTCCTCTGACGGATGGGCTCTTACAGCCCACTGAGCAACAAAGCGGGGTGGTCTAGGCCATGAACTGTCCATGGGAAGAACTGGCCTCTCTCACCTTCACCTCTGGTCTGCATTTCTGAATTGTTTCCCTGTTTCCCAGTGGCTGGCCTTGGGCCTAATGGTCTATACTATCCTGAAGGCTCTAGCATTCCTTTTCTCCATTGTCTCTGAAGGCATCTTTGGCTTTCTCTCCATCTAACTTCATTATCAGAGTGTTTACTTGGCCAAAATGCACATGCCTTGTTCATTCCTGAGATCATGCCCTCTTTCTTGGTGTTTCTTATGCCTGGAAGTCCCCTCATCTCCTTGCTTTGCCCAAATAGATCTTAATTTATCCTTTAGCCTCAACAATTCTTTCTACTTCATAAAACCTTTTCCATGTAGCCCAACTTTTCAGCCAGAACCCCATTTCTCTGAATCTCTACCGTGCCTGTTAACATCATCAGCTGGTTGATACAAAAATGGTTTTCAGGTTGCAAAATTTACAATATCTTGGTCTCTTTGACTAGTTTTTATACTGTTTGGAGACAGTTCAAGTATCTATCTTAGATATTCATACTCAGTCTCACATTTTGTAGAATGATGGCCACAGAGAAGGCATTTAAAGTTATCTGCTGAATGATTAAAGTCAAATTTTAATGTGATTGACCTAGAGAGACACAGATTTTCAAGATCAAGAGGGTTGCCTTTTCCATTCACAGAGGCCTCTGTAAGACAGTTATAACACTCACAGTTAGCCTTGCCATAGTAATACCAAGATCTCCAGGGAAAAGGTTAGTGATACTAGTTCATGTGGTTGCAAATGGTGCCGCCTGGAATGACTCACCAGATATTATGGACACTTGGGTTCCTTTCCCAAAAGTGAGTTTACCGATCGCTCCTCCTGTATTCACACTGCTGGGGACACCATTACAGAAACTCACTGGCCTTGGCTCCTACTTCATTGAGAAACACTGGTCTCTCAGAGGGGACAGAGGATCACACTCTTTAGAGTTAGACCTTCTGCTCTTCTGTGTTGAATCTTTGTCTCTTATCCTTTTTTTCCTGCCCCATCCTGCTATAGTGCCCTGGATTGGAGGTTCTGATTCCCATAAACACAGAATTTAGTAGACAACCCACCCTGCTCAGGACAATAGTGTCTTGGATCCTCTCGTGAAAGGTCCAGGACTCCTTGCCCATCATCTGACTCATGATTTTTCAGGTTCTGGCCCAAGGGTGTTTCCTGAGCATTGAGTGCAGGATGAGAGGATGTTCTGGGATGAGTGGAAAGAACCTTTTGGGGCTCGACAGGAGAAAGCACCTGGACTCAACTGGGCATCTCAGACAAAGAAGAATTAGCTGTCAATGTCCACCTTTGCCCCACATTACTTACTTGGATGGACACTCAGTCTGGTCCCTGCTCCGAAGTTTAACTTATCAGTGCCGAATCTCCACTGAGGGTAAGGTCTTTGCAATAACCGTCCTGACATTAACCTGCTGGAATCTACCAGGCTCTGAGGGCACCATCTGAGAAGGGACCCTGGCTTTTTTTCTTATGTTTCCTATTTTCCATGGAAATTGTTCCTCTTTCCCTTTACAATAATGAAGCTTTAGAATAACAAAGCCTTCATGATGATGATGATAATAATTATTAATATTATTTAGAAAAGCTGCCAATTATTGATTACTTGCTATATGCCGAGCATTATCTCATATTATGATGTGGTAATTTTTATTTTTCTGTTGAGAAAGTGAAGACTTAATTAGCTGGAGAGGACAAATCCAGACTCCCCCCAAGGTCTGCTAGCCTTCTAAGCTATGCTGTGAACCCTACACCATCCTGCCTCCATACCTTGTCGTATTTGCCATTCACATAGGGGTCTGGGTCATTTTTACCCTGGGAGCAGTTCAAAATTCTACTCAATCTCAGAGAGGAAGATTCTGTGAGCAGCTATGCCCACACTAAGCTCGTTAGTCCATCCAGGGAATTTAGCTACCTGCTGCAATAAAAGAGAATTTGTGTTTGCCATTAACTCATCTCTTTCCCCCAAGAGTATTTAGCTAATTTCCTGAATGCTCAGATTATCTGGTGCTGATATGATCCGTTTCGCTTGAAAGCACCAAGTATCTGCAACTCTTTTTATGTTTCCGTAAATTGTTCTGCTCAGGTTTTCATTTACCCAGCTGGCTCTTGGCACTTCTACTTTAACATGAGAAATGGGAGCATTTCAAGTTACCAGAGAGTTTGTAGAAATGGAAACGAGTGTTTCACATATCCTCAAGTTTGCCATAAATCTTTGCCGGTTTTCTCACAGACAAATGGTCAGTCACTTTGCCTTGGTCATTCACACCGTCATACTCACGTGAGTGTACAGTCAGCCTGGTTCCGGTTCCAAAGGTCAGCTTATTGTAGACACCAGAAGACACCCACTAGGAGGATGCTTTATAAGAACTCTAGTGCCTGGCAGGGTTAGCAATGACTCCTATGTCTGTTTTACAGGTTCCTTCAAAATCCCCCTTTCTCTAGCACAAGAGAGAAGTCCGGGTCCTAATTCCTGAGCTTTCTGTGTAACAACCTCATACACCTTTCTATCCCAGCCAGCCTTCAGCAGGTCAGGCTCTTTCTGGAGGCTGGATGCCCATTCTAGATTCCATAGTGAAAGTGAGGAAAGAAAACGGAAAGAGTCTGGAGAAAAACCAGAGATTAATTGGGAAATGAATCTTGAGGGAACATTCACAGCACTGGCAATAGATGGAAAACCTTGAGTACAACTTAATCATGGAAGGGAGGCCTGTGAGAGCTCTCCTATCAGAAAGTGGTTCCATTACTCCTTGAGGGCAGACACAGACTAATATTGCCATAGGAATAGCCTCATGAAGTGCACAAGGAGGACTGCTTAATTGTGAAGGTTGTGAGAATCAGGAGTGAGTTGCAGATGGGGCCCAAGAATCTAGTTCTCTGGAAAGTTCTAAGGTTAGGATTAACGTTCATATGGGAACAACAACAACAAAAAATCTCCAGTTTGAGAGTGGTTTAGACAAGTCCTTTTCAGTGAGAATTTCACAGAACTCTAGTCCTAAATTTCTCTGCAAAAAAGATTCTAAGCTCAAAGAAGTTTGGAAAATGCTGTATACTCTTTTTTCAGTCCTGAAGCCTGACAACACATATTAGCAGTCTAAAGGCTCTGAGAGATCTTACAATAAAGAAATTTAGAGCTTCTTAAACTTATTTGATCCAAGAATGTTTCGTTTCTTAAAACATCCATTAACCTCTGTGGAACATGTACAGGTTTAGATATTCATTCCCCAGAAGTCCCTTTTCTAGTTTAAAGAATTTAAAATTCATCCTAAATTTCAGCCTAATTTTATCCTTAAGCTTTTGTGTTCTGAGTCTGTTTGTTCTCCTACCAACTCCTACGGACACAATTAGGGGTCTTATTGATGCTGATTATTTCTTTCTAATCATTATGAAACAGCTTCATTCTATTCGGGCAAATGCTGAACAGTAGTCAGCTATGCAGCAAATTTTCTTGCTGCTGTCAGGAATGGCTCGAGGGAAGATATGAACGAAGTCATCATGCAAGACCACATCACCCCAGTACTTTGCAGGGTTTACCTACTGGGAACAATGGCAACTTGAAAGCCTTGCCCAAATGTGAATTTGTTGGCTTTCTTTCCACACACCTTCCTACAGACCTTAGAGCTATGTGCTTCAAAGGAGATTCTGGTCCTCATGGAGAAAAGTTTCCGTCCTGGGTGGTGTCTCAAATAGAGACATATACTTCAAGTATTTATCATTAGACCAGTTTCCTTTTTGCTACCATAGGATTTTCCACTTGTGCTACTTCCCTAGCTGCTGCTGCTGCTGTTGCTAAGTCGCTTCAGTCGTGTCCGACTCTGTGCGACCACATAGACGGCAGCCCACCAGGCTCCCCTGTTCCTGGGATTCTCCAGGCAAGAACACTGGAGTGGGTTGCCATTTCCTTCTCCAATGCATGAAAGTGAAAAGTGAAAGTGAACTTCCCTAGCAGGGTGGTGCAATTCTTATATCTCTGAACTCTGGTTCTTCAGAAATATGATGGGGTTTCAGGCTTTCTAAAGGCAACCTGATCTGACCCAGGGCAGGGAAGAGACTTCGGTGAGTGCACAAATGAACGGACAAGTACGGAGGAAGTTTTCCCTCGAGAAATGGGCTCTCACCCACCCATGCACGTTCAGGTGGATTCTGTCATCTCTTGGTTTTGAAATTTAGCAACTCTGTTGGGGAATACTTGCTGCCATCTAAACCAATAGGTTCTAAGCAGTTACTGCCTCTGCACTGAGGTCTTCCCCAACTCTCGAGCTAAAGGCGTTTTTCAACAGTCACTTGTTTGGTGATGCCTATGTGTCAGGAATGGTGCTGGGGTGTGGCGGTGAAAGGATGAAGGAGAGCGGGTCTCACCCTCACAGAGCTAATAGTGCAGTGCAGGGTGGATGAAAGTACCAAGCAGCTAGGATAGGAGGTCAGGATGCCTTCCTTTCTGCGATTCCATCGCAACTTGTGTGTACTTCCACGGCAGTGTGGTGACACTGTCTTTAACTGTCTATTTGTACGGATGTCTATCCATGGGGAGATACTGGATGACAGAGACTCTGCCTTTTCCTTTCTTCCTTCTCTCCCTTCTATCCTTCCCTTCCTCCCTCCTTCCTTCTGTGGTGCTTGGCCAAAATGTTTGTTCAGGCTTTTCTGTAAGATCTTTATGGAAAAACCTGAAGGAGCCTTTTGTGTGTGCTCAGTTGCTCAGTTGTGTCCAGCCCTTTTGTGACCCCATGGACTGTAGCCCGCCAGGCTCCTCTGTCCATGGGACTTTCCAAGCAAGAATACTAGAGCAGGTTGCCATTTTCTACTCCAGGGGATCTTCCTAACCCAGAATAGAACCCATGTCTCTTATGTCTCCTGCATTGAATGAGCCTTTTGGTCAACCCAATAATAGTTATTTGCTAAATATTTGTTGAATGAAAGCCCTCTCAATATTTTAGTTCATTTTAAATGCAATCCTGCTATCTTCTCTTATTAAGACTGTTTCATTTATCTTTTGAGTTCTGTATAGGTCCATTTTCTAAACTCAATATTTTTATTGCATTATTTAGGCCTTAAGTCCTTCCCATATCTCTTGATTAGACATGGAGCTTTGTGAGTGTATCCCATGCCCATGGTCTTTGGGAAATTTAACTTATCACCCTTCATGAAAATTAAATGGCAACAAAAATAAGTTTTTTGGCATAATCAGTCATAATTTCTTTTCTAATAAAGGTCTTTTGTCTCAAAGGAATCTAGAAATAGCAAAAGAGTCTACCTCTGTAATGATGAAAAGGCCAGGCCCCACTGGCAATGACTACGTTTAGAAAATAAACCACTGTTGAGCTTGCAGCTGGGAATTCAAATTTCAAAACATTCAAACCTCATGAAGAAGCATGAGAAATTAGTTCGGGAAGTGCAGACTCAACATCCAAGAAAGCAGAACAGGGACTTTCTGTGCTTTTGGCTGGAGTCTAAGGTTGGGCACTTACTTGGATGCACTCGGAGTCCTGTTCCACTCCCAAAAGCGAGTGTTCTGCTGCCTGTGTTCACACCCTGCCACAATGCAGTACAAATACTGCTCTCTGAGGGTGGCTGCCCTCACCCCCTCCTTCCCCCATACTTTACAGCCTTCACTCTTGGGAACAGAGCTTTTAAACAGCCTGTTTCAAGGTTTGATGATAAATTTCTTTCGGTGTTACTTTATGCCCAATAACCAGTCCCCTTAGGTTTCTACTCCTCTCCCTGCCATACCTGAGTTCTGCCAACCAGGTTCAATGACTCTACTCATCTCTTCAGAAATGATGAGTCCTGGACCAAGGCTGCCATGGTTGCCATGGCAACAAGGCTTGGGTTGGGCAAACCAGGGACCAGACCAGTAGCCTTTGAGGTCTGTGATCTTCCTTCACAGAATGCAGGACGGACAGTGGTAGCAGTGTGGTGGCATGGTTAACAGTAAGGCCCTGGAGTCAAATAGATCAGAGTTAAATTCTAGCTTGTCATTCCTAGCTGTATGATGTTGGGTTGGGCAAGTTATTTGGCTCAAGCCTCTGTTTCTTTATCTGTAAAATGGGCCTAATACTAGCTACCTAGCATTAGGATGGGTGTGAGCATTGAGAAATTCTGTGGAGGAGAGGATGTAGTCACTGGCACATGTCAGACATTCCGTAAATAGTAGCTAATAATCCAATGGTTCCCAGCAATGATTTCCACTGAGGGAGGGATGAGGCTTTTTGCAGCCAGAAGAGACCTGTCCCTGTTCCATCGCCCTTTCCAACACTGCAGGGTGCCTCAGCACCCTGACTGGGATGCTCTTGCCTGGGACAGATATCTCATGGATCCAAGACGACATGGTAAGAGATTCTCAGCCACAGAATTGAGGGGTAAGATGGACCCCTTGGCTGCCAAGAAGATAGTTCTGCTTCAGAAACCTAACCAAGAGTGAAGCCTTTTTTCTCAACCCTCAGGGATTTGTCCTCTGCACCCACCATGCAAAACCCTTGTCCAGCACAACCTCAATCATTTCATTAGACCTGACACAATGGTAGGTTACTCCCAGGCAACAATGGGCTCTCTAACGACGGAGCAGACCAATCACAGATTCCCTCATTATTGCAGTATCCTTCCATCATGTGTCCTCTGTCTACAGACTATCCCTTGACTGTTTCTATAATACTCACGTGGGTGAACAACAAGCTTGGTCCCTGTTCCAAATATAAATCCATAGTTTAGTCTTGATACACACAGCAAGGAAAGCCCTTGCTAAAACCCATCTCACATGACTTTCCTATTGCAGGAATCTCCCACAGTTGTCCAGGGCCCCTGAACCTAGAGGCGGTGATGGGACTGGAAGAGCCCCACACTTCCTTTACTCAGGAGAATGCACATGCTCCTGTCAGTGGAGAAGCAAGGCAGCAGCTCCCTTGGAGCAGCAGCACCACCAGCGCTGCCTGCTTGCCTGGGGCCACAGCAGAGTCTGACTCTGTTACTCTTTCGTCAAACACAAGTGCTCCCAGAATGGAGGCAAAGGAGATTTCATATTATGTTGTCAGTGGAGATGCTGAGAGAAAGCAACAAGGGGCACATAAAGGTTAGACACAAAGGTTCTTAGAAGTGACCTTCTAAGAATGTTAGGTGTGGCATCGGTGGAGGACATGCCCTTCCTACTCCCATGAACATAAGTTGTCCAGCACCTATGGGGTAGGAACATCGATGGGTGGGGGAGAGGGTCATGTACCCAGAAGGATCCCAGCTCACTTACTTGGTGTGACCAGCACTCGAGTCCCATTTCCAAAAGTGACTCTGTTCCCATAATCACACTCTGGGTAAGTGCATTACAAAAACGTCTTGGCTTTGCCCACCCTCTCATAGAGGACACACATACTTCCCAGGAGCTCTAAATGCTGGGAACCTGGGAGGGCTGACCCTAACCTTTTTCCTGGGATGGGTGATCTGACAGCTGGAGAGAGATTCCCTAATGGCTGTAGCAGCTTCAGCCCCACTGCTACCCAGCACCTCCATTTTCCTCATCACAGCCATCAACAAACAGCCTCTGGCTACTTCTCCTGCACAGGGTAGGGGGGAAGCAGAGCCTTGACAACACTTGGTGAAAAACTTGTCTCCTACCTTGGCCGGGTGGGTGTGCATGTTTCTGAAGGTACTGGCAGCAGTGGGCATTTCCCACCTCAGCTGCCCCTCCTGAGAGGAAGGCACCATCGTCTTGGGGACATTTGCGAAAATGTTTGCAATGTTTCACTTTGCCAGAAAGAGTGGGAGCAAGAACATTTTCATTAAGCCGTGCTGGGGCACACGCTAAAAACATGCTTCGGTGAGACTCAGAGTCACCGCATCCTCCTTGGGGCTGAGCAAGACTCCTGGTTTCTAATGCCTGACTCATTCCTGCTTCTACTGTTGCTATCCTCACCTCAGTCAGGCTGCTTTCTGTCAAGGGTTGTCAAGAAAGTCAAGCATCTCAGCAGATAACAGTCTTAGGTCCTTTTCCAGAAATGCAGGGGTGGAATCCTGCTTGCTCTCTGCCAGGGAATGTGGACTATCCACTGTCCTGTTTCCAGCCAGTAGGGCCCCAGGTCCTGTGCATGACCGCACGCAGCATGCTGCTTGGCGCACCCACATATAAATTGTTAATAGACTTTTAATAGATGGGTGTATTGTTTTTCTGACAAGACTGGAAGTTCTCGAGAGCAAGAACCACATCTTACACTTCTTCTTTTCTTGGTTTGTTTCTTTTTAAATCACATATGGCCCCTGGCTTGTTGATGATACTCAGTCATCACCTACTGAGGTGAACTGAGTTTTACTGTGCATAATTATTGGGACAAGAAGGCCAGTTTAGGGAGGGGTTAAAAGCTAAATATACTCTGGGTAAATATGAGCTGTAAAATCTAAGTGCTTAGGCAGGGAAAAGCTAAGGAAACATTTCTCAGAGAGGTAATCGGGAGGCAGCATAGAAACCAAAATACTGTGAGGTTAATATGGACCCTCAGTAGAGAGGGGGCAATGGAATGAACAAGTACTTGATTCCAAAGGAAACACATGTTTTTCTCCTGTTTTACCTTCACACTGATTCTCCTTAAAGGGTAAAATGAATAACGTGGCAGAAAAGTAAATTCAAAGTTAGCAGCATTGTTATGATGAATAATAACAAAACAGTAGTGGTAATAATAATAATGAGATGACAATCATTATTGTCATCATCATCATATTATGTTTAGACCAGAGCAAATGCTACATAGATACATGTAAACCCAATATTCGAAGTGAGGTTACACATTTATAGAGATCTGACTTACTTGGGTTGATCAAAAGTTGGGTGCCAGTTCCAAATACGAATTTCTGATAACCTATGCTCACACTCTGACATAACTCTATACAAAATGGCACCCCATGACTGGGCCAAGTCTATATACATGGAGCCCTGTAGCTGGGCCATAGCCTGGGATTCCTCAATCACACACAAGTTAGTTATTAAGTGTGTGTGGTCATCAAAGTGGGAAGAGGTGTATAATTTTACTGTTTAACCTTCATTTCTAAGAACATTGGAAGATGACAAGAAATAAGTCACAATTCAATAGAAAATCCTGCTCTGTATACAGTAGATTATATTAAAAAACGCGTGAATATTCAGGTTTAAAAAGTCATTCATATAATTATAGAGTTTTAGTTCTAGACAGGACATAGGGTAGCTATGTCCATCCACACTTACTAAGGTTCACTACATATTTCTACATGAATAATGCTCGTGGATATATATGATGCAACTTTACCATTGCCAACCTATCTTATTTAAATAGCGGACAAAACTCTGGGGAAAAAGTCAATGAAAACAGATATCCATATCTTTCAACTATAATAAAAATCAGGTTATTTCATGGAACTTACTTGTTTCAATAAATAGCTTTGTTCCTGTCCCCAAAACAAATTTGAAGCCTCCAGTATATCCCACAGTGATTTGTGCTGTGACAAAATGGGCCACTTCCTTCTTCCGTTTTTATGCCACAGCTTGGGATTTGGCTCAGGGAGCCTTATTTTGGGGAAGGTATTCAAAGTAAGGAGCACTTTTTTGTTTTTTCCTTTTTTGGCCAAGT
Source organism: Bison bison bison (assembly GCF_000754665.1). Lineage (NCBI taxonomy): Eukaryota > Metazoa > Chordata > Mammalia > Artiodactyla > Bovidae > Bison > Bison bison. The sequence continues at coordinate 1,327,412 of NW_011495077.1, read as the reverse complement.
GGAACTTCCCCGACCAGGGATCAGACCCGTGCCCCCTGAAGCAGAAGCACAGACTCTTAAGCAAGGAGCTTTTTTTTTTTTTTTTTTTTTTTTTTTTTTATAGTCTCTCAGTAAAACCCAGTTTTTTTCCTGCTCTTGAACGATCTCATACATCTTTCCTGTCAGAAGTGTTAGTTCACCAAACAGTAGTCATGGAATATGGCCCAGAGACCAAGATCCCCACGTTTCAGTCCCAGCCCTAGTTCTCACTGAATTTATGATAATGGACAGTTCAGTGAACTTCTCTGGATCTTAATTTCCTTATAGAAAAAAAAAATTTCCCTTTCAGAGCTAAAGTTCTATGATCCAGCAGTGCCCAAAGTGCCCTCACCATTGCCTATTTCTATAATTCACAAATGAGTGAGGCACTTGTAGATGGATTACCCTGGGGGCCGTCTGCCTGGGGAAAATACAACAGGTACTGAGAGGAAAGGACAGTCCGTGTTGAGGAAGTGGCTGCTGCCAGCTCTTCTCTCTGCTGTCTCCACTGGGGTAAATGCTCTCAGCAGCCCCCCTGTACTACTTATTTCTCATTAAAAAGGGCAGAGAATCCTTTAGATTTGCAGCACCCAAGTCAAGATTGCTCAAGGCTCTATCTCTCAGTCATGGCAGTATCTAAGAATAGAAAAGATAAATTTCATATATTTCCTTAGTAATTCTGATTGGCATCCTCTCTCATTTCTAAGTAAGCACCGGCACAGGGTCTGTGACATAAAGTAGTAGAAAGAGTAAGTATTTGAGATCAGGCAGGCAGATCCTGGTTTGAATGTAGACCCTTCTACTCACTAACCCTGGGATCTCGGGCAATACTTCTTTCTCTGAATTTCAGTTTTCTCTTCTGTAAAATAGGAATATTGTTCCTTGATCGTAGAGTTGTTTGAAGATACACAATACTATATGTCATGCGCCTAACATGATATCTACCCATCATAGAAACTGAGATGGTGGTTATGATTTCTATGTTGTTAAATTATTAACCAATAAGGCTTTTTTTAGTGTTAGAGAATTTGTTAAATAGCCATAAGAGTCAATATCCTTGGATTGTAGTGATATAAACTCTAGGGTGCTATCGGAGTAAGATCCTAGAACCATAGATTTTGAGTGCTTCAACCCTCTCATCTCACACTGGAGGAGTCTGAGGCACACAGAGGGGCAATGACACAGTCATTGGGGTGCAATCAAATCTAGAACTCTAGACTGAAACTAGAAACCCTGGGTTCCTTTCTCTGCACTTCAGTGACTCTTCTTGAATAATGTTTAGTGCAAAGGGACATAGCCTCTGAAATGAGCTGGGGCATAAGGTAAAGTGAAAGTGAAAGTGAAGTCGCTCAGTTGTGTCCGACTTTGCGACCCCGTGGACTGTAGCCCACCAGGCTCCTCCGTCCATGGGATTCTCCAGGCAAGAGTACTGGAGTGGGGTGCCACTGCCTTCTCCAGGGGATCTTCCCAACCCAGGGATGGAACCCAGGTCTCCGCATTGGAGGCAGATGCTTTAACCTCTGAGCCACCAGGGAAGCCCTGGGGCATAGGTAAAGTGACCTTGAATAGCCTCCTATGGTGAGTCTCAGAGTCAATGGCAGTGGAGGTAGAAAAATTCTATTAGATTACGGCCATGCAATTTCCTGCTTTTTATCTTTTTTCCTCTTTCTGGCATTTAGCTCAATTTTAGTGCTAAAAACTCTAATACTGGACAGAGCTTTTTGTCCTGTCCATTTTCCTCCTGTTACCTTCACACTGATTCTCCTTAAAGGGTAAGATGAATAACGTGGCAGAAAAGTAAATTCAAAGTTAGCAGCATTGTTATGATTAATAATAACAAAACAGTAGTGCTAATAATAATGATATGACAAAATAATGATATTATTATCATCACCATCATATTATATTTTGACCAGAGCAAACGCTACATAGATACATGTAAACCCAACACTGGAAGTGGGGTCACACGTTTCTGGAGATCTGACTTACTTGGGTTGATTAAAAGTTGGGTGCCAGTTCCAAATGTGAGTTTCTGATAACCCGTGTTCACACTCTGACATAACTCTGTACAAAATGGTACCCCCTGACTGGGCCAACTCTATACAAATGGAGCCCTATAGCAGGGCCTAGGACAGGCTAGACACCAGGCTGTTCTTGAAAACAGGCTAGTCTTTAAGCAGGAAGCCAAGCTATTTCTGGAGAAACCCAGGTTTGTCAGCCTCACATCTTGGGAAAAGTTTTAATAGTTTGCTAAATTTCACCATAAGGAAAGGATGCTCATACAATGTTTGAATATTTTCACTAATTTATCTGAGTGCCACAATTCTTACTTCAACACTAGATTGTGGTTAATTATAAATAAGATACAAATGACAAAATCTCCTTGACAAATTTCCAGTCACTGTCATTGGAATACATTTTGCATTTACCATGGAATTGCACACTTACTCAGCTTCACTTGTAGGTGGGTGCCTTTCCCAAAGATGAGTTTGTTTCCTCCTCCCCAATTCCCACAGTGTTTGATGCCTCACAATAAACTCCCTCTGTCACGTCACCCCTTTTCTTGATTTACCTGATGAGTTAGAAAATGTTTTAGACTTAATATAGCTATTTGACTTACTCATATGAGAAAAAAACTCCCTGCAGCCCAAGAAGAATAAATTCACGGGCCGCTGGTGCCAAGGGGCCAGAGAGGCCATGCAGACCTACTCTCCCATTTTTGGATGAGAGAACTGAGGTCCAGAGGCAAGAGATCTGCTCCAGGTTTCACTGCTAGCTGGTAGCAGAGACCAAAACATGAGTTGCTTGACTCTCAATCTAGTATTTTCCCCTCTCTACCACATACTGATATGTACTGTGTCACTTACTGTATTCTCTTCTTCTCTGTGGCCTGGAAACTTGATCTCTCTGGGTATTCGATTTCAATTAAACAAGCACTTTTCAAGCACTTACTTTGTAAAAGGACCATATTAGATACTTCATGGTATATAACAGGAGCCTCTGCTCTTAAGAATCTTTCAGTTTTAATAGGCAGATCTCACTAATGAAAGAATTCTGTAGCTGTATGTGTCACAGACTGTCCAGTATTCCACGGCTAGATATGGGATACTGAGGGAAGAGGAAAGGAAGGGATACCAGGGGAGACACCACAGGCTAGTCTTCAAGCAAGAAGCCAAGCTATTTCTAGGGAAACCCAGGTTTGTCTTAATCACCTAGGGTATTAGTCTCTATTCCATCCTGATCTAGTGTATTAGTTCTACTAATTCAACTAATTCTACTAATCCAACTCTTCTGTTGGTTACTTTCCTTTTTCAAAGTCTTCCATGAGGGCTCAACCTTAAAATCATAGGTCAACTGATAAAACAAGGATGATGTCACAAGGGTAGAACACAGTAATTACGTGTAGAAGCCTTAAACCAGAGAACGAGAAAAGAGGAGTGGGATTAGGTCAACATTTACCTGGAAAGACAAGAAGCACAGTGCCCTTTCCAAAAGTAAGTGTGTTGTATCCTGAATTCACACTGTAGCAAACCCCCATACAAAAATAGCCGGTGGTGTTGGGCCCTCCAACCTCTGACCTACTTAGGAAGGGAAAGAAGACCTGCACTAGAATCTATTATGTGCCAAGTGGGTTAACAACCTCTGTATAACCTTGCCTTATTCGGGCCATAACTATGCCATGAACTCTGATACTACTATCCTTACTTTACCAAGGAAGAACAGATGATGGGCTGAGCACGTGGAACTAGTCCTGATATACAAGTATCCTGGAAGCGTGAGACTTTTTAGGGCAGGACAGATACATGTTAGGAGGAGCTATGGGAGAAGGACTCTCCTTTTTGTTTCTAAGAGAATGAGACTGCAAATGTGTTGCAGTTAATCCTCTTGCCAGAACCAGATGTTAAAACACTAGTATCAGTGACCCCCAAACTCCAGCTCATCCTCTATCATGCCGTCATTTCCTGAGACATGAAAACATGTTCATCAACCTTCCCGCTGTTCCTCTGATACTCTACTCACCAGGCCTGACCAGCAGTCTAGTCCCACTTCCGAAGGTCCATGTATAGCCTCCACCCTTCCCACAGTGTTTCTTAGTCAGTCAAAAACCCCTGCAAGCCCACACATCTTATACCCAAGACTGAGAGATACAGCCCCTTCGTCTTAACTTTCTTTTTACATTCTGCATAACACAGGCCATTCGACTCAATTATGAGCATTTATTGTGCAACACTTAAAATGAAGCCTTGATCTACTCACAGCCCTGGGTCTATCACCATCCAACTTGTGATTTTCAACTCTGTTTATCCAGCAGATGTATCTAGCTCTTTTGTCTTCATTACACTTATCAAACTTTAAATTCCTGCCATAGTGTCTCTCCCAATTTTAACTTCAATCAATCTGAAACTTCAGGGAATAACATCCAGATTACAGAGTGACAACTTACTGATCCTACCTCCTTATCTTGCAGACTTAGTGGCCCCGTGGCACCTTGGTTACCTACTTGAGTTCTGTTCTGTCCCCAAAATCAGGCATGCCTCTGATTAAAGGGCATCCATTCTGGTTCAGATATAATTAAAAAAAAAAAATCACTTGCCTTCTCTTTGGTTCTTATTCTCTGCGAATTTACTGTTTCAGTTGGCCTCATGGGCAATGTCTTGGCTTTCTATTCTATTAAGAAAGAACACAACTTGGATGAGACAAAACTATTAGAACATTAAGGGTTGGATGAGGGATCTTTCTAAATAGCTTTATTTAAATCTTTCAAAAAATGGCCAGAAAAGGCTTATTACATCCCCATCATGCGCTCCAAATGTTACAATCTATGAGATGACAACACAAGGAAGGAGAAATGCTTAGGAATTTAGACTTACTTGGGGTGACTTGAAGTGTCGTTCCAGTTCCAAAGGCAACCTTTCGGTCACCCCTAGGATTCACGCTACAATGCAGGCCTATACAGAATGGCTTCCTTTCTGCTATTCTCATGTGGGTGATGTTTAAGTGTCTCTTCTACTTCAGTAGAAGAGAAAGCGGTTTTCACCAATGTCTATGGCTACAGATCAACATGAAAATAGCTCTTTTACTAAGAACCTACATATTCTCTATGGAGAATTATACTAGCCATCCTAGCCTTTTCTTTTTCTGAAAACAATCATAATATTTTACATGTACATAGCATTTGCTAGTTTATAAAAGTAGTTTCATATCCATTAACTTATTTTATTTTTAAAAAAACTTTTGAGGTGAGATGACGTATTTTCATTTTACAGGTGAAGAAATTGTGGCTCAGATGCACTGATCTAGCCAGGTTTAGAAGGACTAGCAGTGTTTAGCCAAACTTTGCTTTTTTCTTTATGATCTACTCTCGGACTGAACTGTTTCAGTCTGTTGCTTTTGGTTCATCCACATGACTACTTCTGCTCCACGTTTAGCCTAGCCTCCGTGCCATTACTGTAACATTTCTTTCTACATCAGAATGAATGTTAGTCCACATAAACCATTCATTTCTTGACGCTCAGGCCCTACAAATACTGCAGTAAGTTCAACGGCCACATTAAGCCTCCTACTTTAGTGACATATTGTCTACTTACTGGGTTTTACTGATAATCTTGTCCCACTCGCAAAGATGAATGTGTTATAAATCACAGCACCGTGCTGCCTGACAATAATTCCTGAGCTACCTTGATAATAGATTAGTGTGATTAGCGTGTATCTGTCCTCCTTCCTGGGAACTCTGGCTGGGATTTCCTCCTTTTTTATTATTGAAATAAAGACTAAGCCATGGAGTTAAGCCTCTGAAAGCTTCTTTTTCAGAGCACAATAGAACTGATGGAGGGGAAAGCCTGAGAAGAGTCCAAGTGATAGTCTCTAGACAACTCTGACGTATTTCCTTCAGAAAGATTTGCAAAATTTCACCAAGTCATATTGTTTTACCTGCCAAAGGATATCAGCTCTGGTCCCCATGTTTACTTAGGCATCAACCCCTGTACACAAGCTCCCTTTACCAGTGCTTAGTGAATTGCTCCCATCCCTGTAGGTAATCTATCTTTCTTTTATCACTCACTTTAGTTTATTTTAAAAAACATTTGTGAGCATGTAGTAGGTATGGTTGGAGTATTAGACATGGGGGATAGTACACATGTTTTTCATTTTGTCTTAATGCCTTTCATCATCAAACCCCAGTACTCCTTGAGTTAAAAAATAAGGAGATAGGGACTTCCCTGGTGGTCCAGTGGCTAAGGTTCTACACTCCCAAGGTAGGGTGCTGTGATCCCCGGTCAGGCAACTAGATCCCACATGCTGCAACTAAGAGTTTCCATACCACTACTAAGACCTGGAACAGTCATATAAATACATATTTAAAAAGAAGATACACAGAAACACAGGACACATTTAGAAAAAAGAATGAAACGTTTAGTCCCCTGCAGATTAAGTCTGCAGGATAAGTTCAGGTGTTATGATCAATAATAACCAGGTACTTACTGGGATGCACTGATACTGTGGTTCCTTTCCCAAAGACCAATGCATTTCCTCTCTGGTAGGCACAGTGAAACAAGGTCCTGCAAATACCTTGAGTACCTGCTCACTCACCTGACAAGGGACACTTGTATTCTGTCCTTGCCTTCGGCAAGGAATTCAGTGAGCTCCCAGGGTTTGGGAATGCAACAGTAAAGCTTTGTTACTTTGTGAGAAGGAAGGTAGATGTGGTGGGTCCTGTGCTCACTTAACAAACTTCACACAACATCTCCATGTGTGAGGCCCAGTGCTAGGTGCTAGGATACAGCTGAAAGCCGCTGGGACACTGTCCCTGTCCCCATGGCACTTACGGTCTAGAAGGAGGCACACAGAAACCAATCCATAGATAATACAATGTCAGGTGATGAAGTGCAGGAACAGATCAGGCTGGATAATGGGATGGAGAGCCAGGCACTGTCTGTGTTTGGTGGCTTGTTGGATGGATTAGGCAGGAACGGTCTCTCTGAGAAGGTGATGATGAGATCCAAGCTTGGAAGAATGAATCGTCACCTCCATTTATAGATCAGCAATTTGAGGGCCTGAAAGATCAAAGCCTGGTTCCAAATCACACAGTGTCAAGGATGGCCATGGATGCCTAGATCATGCCTTCTCTCTCTTGAAATACTAGATACAGTTCCACCTCATACCTCATTCCTGCTTAGGAAAGATAAAATGAGACTGAGGTTCTTCCAAAGTGACTTTGGGACATTACAGGAATTGGGAACTGTGGCAATGGTTGTTGAGTGCATTAAGGTTGTAAGAGGAGGACCGCTGGAAGAGAAGATATTAGCCTCTCAGAGTGTTTCTCAGATGACTTCTCTGATGGAGCTGACCACTGAGATGGGGAGACTTCTGCCATTCTGGTTCTCTATTAAACTGTCCAACAATGCAAACCATTACCTAACAAAATGAGCTTTTACACTTAGGATGGAGAGGACGTGGGAAGAACTCTGTTCTCCACTAAATCTGAATAAACTGGAAACATTTGGCAGTCCCCTTAGATTTACAAAAAAGTCTGTTACATGTCTCAGTAACTAATAGATTTCAAAATTCAATACTTACTAAGATTCACCTTTAACATGGTCCCACTTCCAAAAACCAACTTCTGGCCACTTGAAAACCCCACAGTGATCTATTTCACCACAAAAACCAAAGTGAGCTTCATTTACAAGCACAGGAATTCTCCCAGGATCCCTCACTTGGTTGACACCCAGTCCAACACTAAACACATATTTAGGTAAACTCAAGAAAAGTCTTAAAGTCATACATTCTTCAACATGGTAGGAAACCTCCGAAACCATTTCCTACACGCTCACAACCTCACTCATTTCTCTCCCAAGTGATCTCAGGTCTTGATGGTCTCCAGGGACAGTCTCAGTTCCCAATTCTCATGTTCTGGTTTCTCAGGGCTGGAAAGGTTCACCTTATATTCGCGTTCAACCCTTTCTCTGCCATAGCCAAGATCCATGAAGCTTTTTGATTTCCAAGTTTATCCTCAAATGGAATTTTTCATAAAATCTGACTCTCAAAAAATTCACGAATCATCTGACTGCCCATACTTTTCAAAGAGATTTCACATACATTATCTCTCTTGATTCTTACAAAATCCTTTGAGCTAGGCAGAGCTAGAATCATAATCTCCATGTTGTAGATGAACTGAGGCTTACAAGGCTTCCCATGGGCACGTGGCTGGTGAGTGACTGAGCCAGATCCACTGTCTTTTGGCCCCGAGTTGAATACCTAGTGGCTCAGTTGGTAAAGAATCTGCCTGCAATGCAGGAGACCCGGGTTCAATCCCTGGGTTGGGAAGATCCCCTGGAGAAGGAAATGGCAACCCACTCCAGTATTCTTGCCTGGAAAATCCCATGGACCTGGAGCCTGGTAGGCTACTGTCCATGGGGTCACAAAGAGTCAGACACGACTGAGCGACTTCACTCACTTCACTGAATGCCTTAATGATTTTTTGTACATGTTCATGTATTGATCATATCACCATGGCTTTCAAGGATCTCTTCCTTCCTTTTTCTCTTCCCTAATGAAAAAGGCAATATCATCAACAACAAAAACAATATCCATTTCCTCCCTTAGAAAAAAACAAAACAAAACAGGACCTCTCTAAATAAACCTCCAGCTCAACTTTTTCAGAGTAATGTCCTTTTAATCCTCACATGCTTTCTGTGAGCCAGGAGATAAGAGTTACAAATATTTCAGTTGCATTAATTGGGAAAAATGAGGGCCAGAGGAGATAAATCAGAGTGATGGTTATAGGGGGTGCAGCCTGGTACAGACAGCAATATATTGCACCTTAGAACATGTAGGTGCTGGCCCTGCTATTGTGGGCATGTTCGAATCCTTTAACCACTCTGAACTGAGAGAATCATTGCTTTCCTTTTTCTTCTACGTTGTGGGACAAAGATGTGAAGAAATAAGGAAAGGGCCTTAACTATTTTCCTTTTCTTAAGAAGACAGATCCTAGAAAATATCAATATAGTGCTATTTTTCTCCACACTGAATTTGTGCATCCCTATATGCTTATGCATAAGAGCAACACTACACAATTTTAAGGCAAGTTTGAGACAGATTTATGTGGGCCCGCATAACACACTCAATCTAAAATTGATGACTAGGTTCCTGCTTCAATGTTGGAAACAGAATTTTGGCTCAGGTACCGGTACTCACTCAGCTTGACTATCAGCCTGGTTCCTTCTCCAAAGGTTAGCTTGGTCCCTGCAGTGGTGGTCACACAGTGATTCAAGGCCCAGCAAAAACCACAGGGACCAAAGAAATCACACTCTTTAGATGCCTGACCCCTGTCCTGTGGCTGGGGCAAAGTGGAGGGCTTGTGATGGTTAGGGTAATCCTGGCTCCCAGCACTGTGCCCATTTTGTAGAGCTGGAATGCTTGTCTGTGGCACATACTTGGGTCTCATTCTTTCATATATTAACTTACTTCTCTGCTTTGGCTGTTTGGACCTGGATCTGTGAGTGAGAATAATAGCTGTCAACAAAGCCTCACTCAGGGGCCCATTTGACCATTTGTAACCCACAAAGGAACCTGAGAACAGGAAGTCCTATAAGCTCTGTAAGACTTCTGGGATCAGGCTGTTCATACATACAGCTTAATGAACCCACCCATACATAGGCATGCACACTATGAGTCTCTTTATATTCAATTTAGTGCCCTGGGAAGACCCCAAGAGAAGAAGGATATTGTTTTGGGTCTACTCAGGCCCTCTGAGCTGCTGTACACTGTGATCAGCTTTTCTTTCCTTGGTCCAAGTTGCAGATCCTAACTCCCTCCAGTTATTCTAGAGCCCATTCAATGGGGAGGCTTCTACTAAGGAAGAGGGAGGCGGCTTCCTGGGAAAGTTGACAGAATACTATGGAGAGGTCATTCATGATAAGAAAGAAGTTGATAGGGCCTCTGGACTCCAGAAAAATAACCCTGGCAACCCTGTACCTCAGTCTGGCACACCCAACCAAGTGTTGGGTGTAGACTGGAGTGGGGGTTTTGGGGTGCCTCATGCACTCCAGTGGGAATGCCCTTCTCCTTTGCCTTTAGTGGGGACAAACACAGCCTCCTCTCAGAGTCTCGGGCTCCTGAAAGGGATCCTAGGTGATCCTGATCTTTCTTCTACTTCCCCATCCCAGTCTACCTAGGAAGGAGTGTCCTCCAGGAACAGCAATACACATATTCCCTTAGTTTTAGAACTAAGGGCATTCATTCATCTCTCTTTTCAGTTTCTTCATAGAAATGTTTCCCTGGACTAGATAACAACCCACTCACCAGGCTGTACAGTTAGCCGGGTTCCTCTTCCAAAGTAGAACCTCCCCAGACTTGAGCCTCTATCGACACAGTGCCGGCCCCCTTTACATGAACCTGCTCCTAATGTTCCCCACCCCTCTCTCTCCTGCCCTGGGGGCCAGGGTTGAAAATCCACCTTCATCCTCTTTAAGTGGCTTTAAGTCTTTCCTTGTGCAGTTGACAGTCTGAGTGGGACAGTCAGATCTCAGAGGCTATCTCTTAGGGGACAAATGGTCTGTGCTAACAATAGCATTCCCACCTGCAGAGGCACCCTCCCATCAGAAAGCAATTACACGTCCTTTTGAGAGTGTTTAAATTGGAAGGAACTTGGCTTCCCGGGCCCTATTTCCCCGTATAAAAGACAGTTCACTTAGTTGGATTGTCATTGTGTTTGGATCCTTTTCCAAAGGTGAACTTGTGAAAACTCTGATAGACTGTCCTTTGCAGTCCTTTGCAGAATCACCCCATTCCCCTCCTTTGACCTCTGGTTGTCCCTCCAGGCATTTTCTTTTCCTCTTTTTTCCTTCCTAATACCACTCTTTATTTTCCCATTTATGGCACTGGGGAATCATATCCCACCATCTCTTAGGTATAAAAAGCCCAAATAGGCTTTAGCTCATGAATAATTCAATGACATATTTCTTTGACTATCAAAATAATAAAAATAGAAGAAACACGTCTGAGCTCACCTTTTCATCCTCTAGGCTGGAGTCATGAGATCTTAGCACTTAGAGTTGAAAGGGAGCCCAGAGATGATTCAGTCCAATATCTAAAATGGCACAGAAACCTCTTCTACAACATCAGATAGTCAGCTACAGGACCCAGTGTGAAGGTCTCCAAGGAAGAAGGGTCGCACACTTCACAAAGCAGCCTTTCCACTGCAGGCCTTGTTCAGAAAGGTCCCACAGAAGGCCGAGACACATCTCCTTTCATCCACTGGTTTTGATTTTGCCTCCTGTCCTCACCCCTTCCCTTGTCTAAATGGCAGTCCTTCAAATATTTGAAAAGCATTATATCTCATCTTAGTACAGCCCACTGACATCCTCTCTTACTGTTTTTAGGAATCTGAGAGAATTCCAGATAGCTAGCTTGGTTTTCATCTGACGTTAAAGCCAATGCTCTCGACACATTTATCCTTGTGAAGGTGCTCCTGAGGAGGAGAGCCATTTGGGATGGAGGAGGATGTGAGGGCGACCCTGAGGCAGGCAGGTTTTGTCCTAATGCAAACCC
>NW_011495077.1:1278447-1315747 GCF_000754665.1 Bison bison bison | reverse complement strand
TTACTGACCACTGTGCTCCCCAGGTGGGATTGCTTGTAATTGTGCCCACCATTTTGTTTTAAAGTTATTCTTGTTTCTTCCTTTTTACTTACTTGCTCTCACAGTTACTGTGGTTCCTGATCCAAAGGTGAGCTTGTAGTTATTTAGAGTCACAGTGCTACGTCTTCCTACGCAAACCCTGCCTTGGATAAGAGAGTGGGCTGCGGGGACGGGCAGGCTGCCCTGAGGCCTCCCCTGTGTAGAGCCCTCTGGTAACTATTTTAACCTCTTGTTTTATTTTTCACTTTCACAGTTTCCTCATCTGTGAAATGGGGATGGCAACAACTATTTCACAGGATTGTGAGGAAGATTAAGTGAGTTAAAGCATGAGAGGCATTTGCACCATAGCAAGTGCTCAGTAAATATAGCTATTAGATTATTTATTATTAATATAATTATATAATTTTAATTTAATAAAATTTTAATTTGTAATATCTCCTTTCTGAGGTCCTGGATATTCATAGTCTTTTTAAATTATGTCCAAATAGTTTTTTTTTTTTTTTTAAGCCAACTAATAATAAAAGCAACTACAGTTAAAATCTGAGAATTTTCCTTATATGGGATATCATCCCAAGAGTATGGTTGGCAGTTTCAAAATGTTTGCTGAATCATAGGATTTGTTTACTACATTTTATATCTGTTTAAGGGACGTATGAACAAGGGCCAAAAAACAAAATAAAAGAACTCAAAATCAATACAGACTGGTAAGAGGAATTTAGGATAATATGCTGGTGACTTTTTCTTATAGACAACTGTCACTTACTTGGCTTTACTCTGAGTTTTGTCCCAGATCCGAAGTAAAATCTGTTGGTGTTATACACCATGTTTACTACCATTACAAAAAGTCTCCTGGACGTTCTAAAAGGAAGGTGTGCTATCCAGAGATAACTAACCAAGCTAGGCCAAGACTAACCCAATGCCACCAGTTTTCTTTTTCTTTTGCTACTTTCCTAGAAAATTCACAAACCCAAGTGAGGAATGAACCAAGAAGGCACATTCATTATCAAAGACAGGCAAGTTAAGGGCATCTGATTTTCTTCAGTGGTTTTATTGATTTCTTTTCTTTCGTTTCCTGCTTGGGCTCATTCTTGCGTCTTCTGTGCTCCATACACACAATATTTGAAATAAGGACTCTGCAAATAAATGCTCTTTACCTTTCTCTCTTCCTAATTATAAATGGAAGTTCTCCTCAGATAGACTAGATTGTAAGGAGAATCCTGATTCTGCCTTTAGTTCCAGGGCTATCCAGGAGCTTCTCTCCCTGAGTTGGACCTGGGTCTGTGTCATGCTTGGCAACCTGACCTGAGCTTCTTTTCAAGGACACCCTGAACCACACCCGCAAGCTAGCAGTGTCTGTGTATATGATCAAACAAGATCACTGCGTCCTATCGGTCAAAGTACCTCCATTATATAACCAAATGTACTTTAACAGCCCCCGCCCAGCCCCCACAATGAAACTGTAGGTTTTGGCTTTTTTTTTTCCTGCTCTCTGCCTGCATATTCTCTTTAGGAAGGGGGAGGAAAAAAAGAGGCTGCAGACTTGGCTGTCATTTGCAAGTCTAGATGAAACATTATTTATGGGCAAAATATTTTGCTGACACTTTCAAGAGAAAGGAAACCTCAGTGCCAACAGTTAGACGCCCACACTGTTTGGATTTAAACAAATCTCAACAAATGAACACAGTTATGAGAAATAAAATAGAGGTGACTTCAGTCTAAGGCAAGTAATTATAATACTTATACAGTTTGGGAGGGCAAAGGGCTTACTTGTTCTTACTTGTAGAAATGATAAGCAGTGTGTTACAAGAATGCTTCGCTGGAAGGGCATGAGAAAGCTATAGAAATAGAGCTTCATTTAAATATCTTAAATAGACACTTTTGTGTTTAAGGACTTATGTAGAAATAAGCCAGGATGGGCTAGCAACATAGCTGGCCAACTAGACTTGGTTTAAGATAATTTCTGTTAAAACCATCTTGTAGCATTTCACCTGTTCTAGTGAAAATATTATGAGAAACAGAGGTTCCCATTATGAAATCTGTTGCTCTTCTAGGTTAGGGCAGCTTCTTTTCTACTCATTTTCACCAACTCTTATTCCAAACTTGGCAGAAAGGCTTCTTTCTCTTTGGTCTTTGATAAATAAGTCTCTTCTTATTTACCTTTTAAAGTATGTGTTGTTAGTTTCTCTCCCCACCCCACCTGCAGGCCTATTATGTTACATAAATATACACTATACATTTATAGATTAATACATTCATGAAAATATTACTTAAATGTGGTGGCCTACCAGGTACAACAGTCAGTTGGGTCCCAGATCCAAAGGTCAGTTGCCAGCCTGAACTAGAGGAAGCACTGTGATAAGCCCAACAACAAAAACCAGGAGCCAACGGGCCAGGTTGGCCGGAGCACAGAGTGAAGGGCTGGCGATTACTTTGAAAATTAGGACTGTCAAACTAGGTTTGATCTGGAGTAACCAAACTGCCTATCTACAATCATAAAGAAAGCCTTTTTTGTCTTTAAAAATCTCACCTTCTTTTAGGGAACCTTTGCTTCTCACTTTCTACTACAGAGTTCTAGGCATCAAACATACGCTTTTAATATATAGAGAGGATAAGCGCTCTCTGATTTCATAGGTCAAACCAGTATTTACATCTTTTCATCCAAGAAGACTCACAAAGCCAGGACAGAGAATATTTCTCCACTGCTCTGAGTATCTCTGGGTTACACCACCAGGAGATTGCCCTATCCAGGAGAATTAATGATAGGGACTTAAGTTCTAGCCTGAGCTCAACCATAGAGTGGTTGTGGGGCCATGATCTGTCTCTTCCCTGGGCCTCAGTTTCCTTATATGTGGACAGTCAGAAAAGATGATTTTTAAGGGTTCTCTCTGCTCCACGAGGCTATGCTATACACATTTTTGGCCTAAATTCTCAGAAACAGAAATTGTCCCAACAGTACTCATGAATAAACTTTGTTTTAAAAGTGATTTTTAGACCTTGGGAGAGGCGAATCACAGTTATTTTGGTCAATGATCACTATTTACAAGGTTCCTTCTATAAATTGACATAATCTTAGCCAAAAAAAATAGTGCCTTAGAGGCTTGGAAAGGAAGAAGTCTTGTCACTGATGATGGTACAAATCTAGGGCCACAGATCCTAGTCAGCACCTCAAGTAATCAGTCACATATCACTGTCTCACCAAATATATTCTGGGAACAATTCCCAGACACTCCCCTACATGGCTCATTTTGCACACAGATGTCAGATCCTAGCCAGGGGACTTTTGTCCTTCTATCTGACGCTCATTCACACTTTCTAAACATTCTTCCGATAGTGTATAATTGGGTCTAAATCAGCCTTTAATCCATAGACATTGCTTAATCCAGGGATACACATTTATACTTACTGGGCTTCACAGATAACTCGGTTCCCTGTCCGAAGATAAGCTTTCCTCCCTGGTTATAATTCACACAGTGTTATACAGCCTGTCAAAAACACATCCAATCTTCCTGAACACATTTCTAATCCTAACCCTCCAGAATCCACAGCCCATCTCTCCCACACCATGGTGTGAATCACGGCTCTACATTCTCCTGTAAGTTCTTTCCTTATAAGGGAAATCAGGTACCTACACAGGGGACTGATAGGGAATAATGAGGATTCCTGTTTTTCCAAAAATGTTACTGTTTAACACCAAACTGGTCTCTCACTTTTGCTTAATGGCTCTGGGTACTGCTGTTCAGCAAAATGGCTTCCTTTCAAATATGTCTCTCATGATCTCAGCTAGAAATACTTGGCACACGGGTTAGAATTAAGGACAGCTGAGGCTCCAGGGAATCAGGCTTACCTGGGGTGACCACAACCCGGGTCCCCGCTCCAAAATTCAATTTCCCCCAGCCGTCAGTTGTCACACTGTGACAAACACCTCTACAAAATGGCTTCCCCAGAGAAGACAGCCGCTAAATGAAGACAAATGGCTCGTGGGGAAACAATCTTGCTACAAAATG
Source organism: Bison bison bison (assembly GCF_000754665.1). Classification (NCBI taxonomy): domain Eukaryota; kingdom Metazoa; phylum Chordata; class Mammalia; order Artiodactyla; family Bovidae; genus Bison; species Bison bison. Next base: position 1,311,704 of record NW_011495077.1, on the reverse strand, counting down.
AGGGAACTGCATGATCCGAGATATAAGCTTTTCCCTTGCTACTCTTCTAATTTCTCTTATTAAAAGACACCAAGAATGATGTTGCCAGGAGCTGCACTTCCAAGGCTGCAGGGCCAGGGAGTAGCGCTGCTTGGGTTAATGAAGACCAGGCTTAGGGAAGACTGGGCTCTGCAGTGATAAAACCCCACAGTCTAGGTAGGAGTTTACCTAAAACCCTACCCAGTGCTCAGCACCTGGAGCTCAGGTGAAAGCTGGTTACCACAGCTACCCTCTCATTTAAATAACCTTCTGTTTCAAATCCAACCGTCTACCAGAAAAACTGTTCTCCCTGAGTTCCGTTCCTGTTAGAATATGTCAGTCTCTGAGAGGCCTCAGTTTTTAAGTGTATGAAATGGGCATAACTCTACTGGCATCTCCTCCTGAGGAAGACTTGCCATCAGACGCTTTTACTTATTGGAAGGTTGACAGCGTGGACGGACCCCAAGTCTGGGCTGTCGGTGGGGTCCTGGTGAGTTCCTCCCCCCTGCACCTCCCAGAGCTCCTTTAAAGACAAGGAAGATGACCAGGCTCCGGGCCTTGGTCTGCTCAGCCTCTAGAATGTCTTTCTGGCCCAAGGAGACCCTGTGGGAAAGAGAGCAGGTCTTCTCTTGGAGATTATCATATTCAGAGCACAAGTCAAATTGGATGCCACTTACTCGGCTTGACAAGCAGCCTTGTCCCCTTCCCAAAGACGAGGGAGAAGCCTTGTCCTTCCCCACAGTGATTATCTCAGCATCAAAAACCTGCCAACTCAGCTCTCCCCTGACAAAGCCCTCCTGAGAAGGGAAACGTCCCGTGTAATTTCCCCAGTATTATTCACACAGTCCTGCGATCTTCCTCCCTGAATAAACATCCCTCTCATTCCTTACTCTCTTTTCCATCCTGGCTCCAACGTCACAATGGACCCAGGCCTCAAGCACAGGCTGGTTTCTGCTCCCACCTCTCCATACTTACGGGGCTGCACAGACAGTCTGGTTCCTCCACTGAAGATCAAACCCTGGCCATAGTTATTCCCACAGTGCCCCTGAGCTTTACAAAAAGCCCTCAGAGCCCCCCAGAGCCCACCCCCCACCCCCAACTCACATATCTCAACACCTGCAATGACCTGTGACCCAGACTCTGTGTTTGTAGCTTTAGGATGCTTATCCTGTTCAGTCTGAGTACAAAGGGAGTTTGGGACACAACAAGCAAGGGTTCCCAAACTTAACCCAGCAACCCTGGTGCCCTGAAGGAGGCAGCTCTGTGTTAATGAGCCAGAATTTTTTTCACAGAGCAGCTCCAGGGCTGGGAAGAGGCTTAGAGAGTGTCTCTTTCTCCTCCTGCCTCCAGGCAGGGCTGCGCTTCAGTCAGCCCTGAGAGGAGGGTGTCTATCTCTTTTCAAAAACCCTCCAGAGAAAGTGCCCTGGCAACTACTCCTGACAGCTCATTTTCACTGTTCACAAACCTATTAGGACGGTTTTACCACTAACCTAACTCCCTTCCTCTTGCAGTATTAGCCATGTCCTGAGTTTGAGTCCCAAGGCGGGGTCAGGCAGGGAGCTGGGCAACACAGCACCTCCAGCTTTTGTTTAACGCGTCCTCTCCCAGGTTTAGCTATGACTAGGTTCCCACTTTACCCTCCATCCCTTTTCTTCAATACTAACTGGCCCAATTTGCCTCTATAGACTCCCGATTCTCCATCCCTGGGTCTGAGAGTTTCATTTAGAGGCTCTCTTCAGGCATCATATCTCTCATGAGCATTACTACCTAGAGGAGCAGAGATGCAATCTGGGGGCAAGTAGCTCTTCCCTGTGAAGCTGCCATCCTCTGTGCCTGGCCCTCCGCATGGGGAGCTCATGTCTGGGAGGGAGCTGTGCTGGGGTCAGCTTGCTGAGAGGATGGTGCTAGGTTCAGCTGCTACAGCCATCACCTTAGGACACTGTGAGCCGCATCCCTGCTCTAAGGGGCTATTGTGTAGCCTCGGGAGCTTGGGCCATGCAGCTCTCTGCAGAAATCTCTCCCCTGCCTCTGACATTTGGATGATTTTGTATTTAAATTAGCCAGGGTTCTTTCTATTTCCCTTTAGACACTTTCCAATCCCAGGTGAAGAATTTCATAGAGCAGGCTGACATTCTCCACCCTCCCCTCCTGCCAGCTCTTCTCCTGATGCATGACAGAGCCTTGACAGAAGAGCCTGAGGGGTGAAACAAAAGTGTTACTGTGTGTTGGAGATGGTTTATCATTATTATTAATAGCTAGGGTTTAATGAGCTCTTTCCATATTTTGGCACTATGCTAAATATTTTAGCTGTTGTTTTATTTGATCCTTTCAATAGCATAATAAGGTAGAGATATTTTTATCCTCATCTTATGGATGAGGAAACTGAGGCTCAGAGAGGTTCATTAATTTGTCCAGGATCACACAGCTGGTAAAGTAATGGAGCCAGAACTTGAATTTAGGTTTTTCTGTCTCCAAAGCTCAGACTATAACGCCTAATTCCTAATCATTTGATTCGTGTCCTGAGGGACACATGGCATCTCAGAGATGCTGCAGAAAGAGATTCAGTGCTGAATTTCATATTTAACTGTAGGCATTTTATTCTCAAACTAGATGTCTAAAGTTCTAGGGGTTCTTTTCAGAGATTTAAATCGCAGTGTACACATGGGTAATCAAAGTCAGATGTACTTTATTTCTGGCAGCAAAGGCTGCTACATTTTAGAATTCATTACAGAGAGAAGCTGAGGAATTCCCTGCCCTAGACCATCAGACAGAGCCAAAGCCCCCTATTTGGCTGAGAACGTGCAGAGAAGCCAGACCGGGGTGGGGCATTTTCTCTGGATGTTCTTCCTGACTTTCTCATTGGCTCAGTTATTGTTTATATCTCGATTTCTTTGAAAATGCAGTCTATGCTCCTGAAAGCCCCTCACCATGAGCCAGAGCGTGTGTGTGTGTGTGTGTGTGTGTGTGTGCATGAGCACATGTATACATGCACATCTCATTTTAAAGCAGAGAAAGAAACCAACTCTCTTTGGCCTGGGGAAAGAACATTAATAAAGAGCCCAAGCAGATGCACAGGATTAAAGTATTTTTCAAACTAACGATTTGATTGATTGCCCCTGAAGGCACAGCCAAAGAAGAACACAACTTACTTGGCTTCACAGTGAGCGCGGTCCCGTCCCCAAAGGTTAGTTTGCCTGTACCGGTGCTACACAGTGTTCAGTGCTATTGCAATAACCTTGACTTGGGCCTCTAGGAAGACAGGTGGAGGTGGAGGAGGCAAGCAGGAAAACAAAACCTGAAATGACTGCCCATGGCCAAAACAATCTCCTTGTAATTAGGTTAGAATGTGGGATGAATACTAATAACTAGCAACTTCCCAGTCCAATTCTATTTGCTGTAATTTTCCTTGAAAGAAAGGGCCTTGGCAGGAGCAACTCCTGGGAAGTTCGCTCAAGGTGGCTACTGCGTGGCCTCCTGGGATCACCTCTTGTTTGTTGTTTCTGCAAGCCCTTTATGTGTTTTCATCCAATTCCTGCCTCCCCCGTCCCCCTCGGCTTTCCCTGGGCCTTCCTCTTTGTGGAGGTTCACATATTTTCTCTGGGAGAAACTACATGGATCTTAAAAGCCAAGTACAATGCCCCAGAGGATATGTGCATTAATAACCTTGTTTTCCAACTGGTATCATGAACCACCCAACACAAACCAAGCAAAGAAAACACCACCTGTGTTTTGACAGCTTCTGCATGATGGAAGGCAGGCATCTTGGGAAGAATAATTAGCCAGAAAGAAGAACTTACTTGGTGTGACCAAGAGTTTGGTGCCCTTCCCGAAGGTGAGTTGGTAACTCCCAGTCCCAGAGTAGGCACAGAGTTTCCTTTCTTTGCAAAAACCCCACAGATGCTGAGAAAAACCGAACCATGCACAGTATAGGAGCACTGCTGACAAAAGCTCAGGCTGAAACACCAACCAGAGGACAGGCTGAAGAGAAGGGCTGTTATAGACCCTTGCCGCCAGGTGGACCATCCCTGAGTCCTACAGAGACCTGGCTGGATTTCAGAGGTCACCTGGTCCATCTTCCTGTCTTCAGCCAAGGACCAAAGACCAATGTATTCTTCAAGAGCTCCTAGGAAGGTAACTCTCCTTTGCCAATAGCCTTTGCATTCAAGGATGTAACCGTTCCTTATATCTAATTGAAATCTGCAAACTGCAGTCTGAGTTCTTTATGTCTTGAGTTGCCTTCACTGAAGACAGGAGATTTCATGTCATTCTCCAAGGAGAAACTCATCACAACTCACCTAATCAGTCCCAAGGGTCACCTTTGGGGAGGAAACTGATACTGAAGGAATAGGAGGTCAGGGTGAATATTGGCTTTATCTGTGATTTGGATTGCTTTTATAATGAGAAAATTTCATATATTATTTAGACAAATTAAAATGAATAACAACATTAGACAGAAACCCACAATATATTTAAAAGTGGCTCTTAGATCTCAGAAAAGCTCCTAGAGTTTTGGGCTCCTGATATCAGGGGAGAGAACTGGGCAGGATATGTGGCCAGAGCCAGTTGGACAGGCTGAGGCCGCGGTGAGGTATGAGGCTTGCCCCTGATTGTCTGGTTGGCTTTTGAATTATGTCAGAGTAACCTGTTCATCTTCCTGCCAAGTACTAACTTCCCAGCTCCTACTAGACCTTTCCTGGGGAAAAAAGCATTCATAGGTTCACCGAAAATAATCATGTAAGCATAGATGCTATTGCTGATCAAAATCAGGGATGGCCAGGGACACTTACTTGGAGTCACAGCAAGTCTTGTGCCTTTTCCAAAGACAAGTTGCCTGTTTCCTGAATCCCCACAGTGATTGCCTTCATCACAAAAACTCTGAATGCCTGGCCTTGGGGATTTTCTGAGTGTTTCTTCATGTTAATTTTTTTCCCTGGGTGGAATCATCCAGAAATCTCCCCCACTAAACCATAGCTTTTGTTTTCCCTTAGCACATCTTTGCTTCCTTCTCCCTGGAAGCCCATACTGGCTTCCATACATGGAGTTGTGGCCTGAGAATGCATTTGTGAACTATCTGCAAACTTCCAGCTTATTGTTAGCCTGTGAAATATATTCCAAAGGAAACCCTTGTCTCTGGCCTCATAATGAACTCTTTGCTGTGCTAGGAATAAATAGGAGTGGCTGCTTTACCTAAATGAAGAAAAGGATTTGGAAAACGGCACAGGGTGAGAAGGCTCAACACAGATGTTGTTCTTGGCTGACACACCATCTTTGTTGCCTCTGGCATTAAAGTAGCTCTTAAAAAAGTTATCTCCTACTCATCCCTGGAACAAAGGAAATGTGAAGGCGTGGGGCACCAGAGCCAGGAATTTTAGCAGAGGCTGAACAGAGAAAGTGGGTCTTTTATGAAGAATGGAAGAGGAGGGGTCATAGATAGGCTGGGGTCATTTCCAAAGCCACTTTGTTGAAGTCAGAAATCATCCTGGATTTAATGATGTGTCCAAAGTCCATGAGGGGGTGGGAAGCAGCCTGGGTGGGGGAGGGGAAACTTGAAAATGACCCTTGACAAAGTTTCACAATTTTTGAATCTTTGCATGTATAAACCATGGAAAGGATAATTAATATTTAAGCACCAAAAGCACTGGCAGCAACTTTTCAAGCTCTAGAAGGGAAAGAATTTGATATCTGGCTAGGCTGTGGAAGGGTCAAGGACTGGGCCTCTCTGTAGAGCAGAAGGACTCAGGAACTAGAGGCTACCCACATATCTTAGAGCCAAAGCTTTTCCCACCCAACACCAAACCACTTTCAGTCAATGGGAGTCAATATCAGAAAATCACATGAACAGCACTTACTGGGGAGAACATGAAGCTGAGTCCCTCTTCCAAAGACAATTTTGCCAGCGGTTTGTTCACACTGTGATTGGGGCCACAACAAAAACTCCCAGTGACTCTTTAGGAAAGCTTGATGGCTATCTCACCTTCACGGGACACTTTCCTTTCTACTATAATAAACAGGCCTCGTTATCACTTCAGGTATCTTTCTCTGTGTCTCCTGGTTGTTTTGCTTCAATTTTATGCTGCTTGCTGCAAATATGCAGAGAGGAAATTGGACGACCTCATTTGACACTGAGAGTGAATGATAAAAGCAACAATTCAATGAATTCCTTTGTGATATCTAACACAATTCTGTGGCAGCAGGTGAAAAACGACTGAGCAGACAGCTACCCAGCTAGACGCCCACTCCTCAGAGTCTGAAGAAAGATGGGGGCAGGAAGGGGCTACGCAAGACACACATCTGAATTTCACCTGAGACAGAACTGTTTCACAGAGCCCTCGCCTCATCCTGGGCTCTGTTCTGGAGAGGCCGTACCACCTCACCCTGAAGACACCTTACCTGAGGTCAAGCACATGTTTGCTACACTGATTATAGACCTGCCCTATGAGTGGGAGTGCGGGTCATCCCTTGGCCCAGAAGGACTCTAGCCTTTCAGGGAATGCTGTTCTTTCACAGTCCATGGTTTCCTTACCACTAAGAGATGGACACTGGATGGCATTACCCCCAGTCCTGATTGAATCCTTGTTTGAACCATAAAAAAACAAACCCCACTGTTTCCTCCTCATTGACTACCTGACCCCCAAAGTGTCTTTATCACAGTTATTAAAAAGGATTCGCATGGATTGGTCATATTTGCTAGCTCTAAAGCAAACCTGGGCTTCCCAGGTGGTGCTGGTGGTAAAGAACCCACTTGCCAGTACAAGAGACATGAGAGATGTGAGTTTGATCCCTGGGTCAGGAAGATCCCCTGGAGATGGGCACGGCAACCCACTCCGGTAGTCTTGCCTGGGAAATCCCATGGACAGAGGACAGCTGGCAGGCTACAGTCCACAGGGTGGCAGAGTCAGACATGATTGAAGTGACTTAGTGTAGCAGAGCACACAGCGCAAAGCAAACTTATGGAGTCCTCTAGCTCGTTTCTTTGTCTTTGGTCATTCCCCACAGTTAAACCATTCAAAGATTAGGCCATTCTATTTCAAAGCTCTGTGGTCAGTTGGTCAGTCCATAGTTTCAATTATAAACTAATGCAGAGTTTCATAACTCAGTCAGTCAACTTGACAACACCTGCCTCTTACTATTACTTTTTTGACTTGACATTTGGGTGAGTCGCTTTGTTTCCAAAAAGTATTGTGGAGAAACTGACATCCCAGGTACACCCCAGGAATGCCAGGCTCCTGAATTCATTATTTCCCTCCTCCCCAGTGAGGCATGTTTAAAAAGTTTTTACTCCCCATGGAGGAACTGATCATTAAATAAAAATGCTGTCATCATGCCTGCCATTTTATTTCACTCTGAATTCCCTTTCAGGTGTTAATAAGCCATCTGGGATCATCAATTTATCTCAGTTGTTTCTTTCTCCCATTGCATTTGAACAGTAAAGCTATGCTTTTAGTGAAATTTGACATGTATAGGACTAGATGTGGACCTTTGTCAAACTGGGGTAATGTTTGGGTTTTATATTGGATCTTTTAGAAATAAATACATATGCAGGCATGAGCAACAAAGAAGTTACCTTATCCACATGAGGAGCATTTAAAATGAGATAGATTCTCATTTTCAGTAGAATGGAAGACAAGTTCTGTGGGCAACGTTACAGTAAACACACAAATCATTGCAGAGCATAGTTTCAGAGATACTGTGGCTGTAAATAACTCATGACTCCAGTATCTCTTTAAAAAGAGGAGCTGAGCTACCATATTAAAGGCAATTTGGGCTGGTCTCATTCTGTATCCATTTATCATTATTGCTCTATTCTCAACAACCATGAATGTTTCATGCATTTGCAAAAGTCATTTTTCAAAGGGTACATTTGTCTACATATTAAATTAAATCTCTACTAACTTCACAGGATTTATTTGTTTGGTCAAGTATAAATAGAACAGGGCCACTTACTGGGCTTTACCACCACCTGGGTTCCAGTTCCAAAGAAGATTCTGGTATTGTCAGTCCCCACAGCATTTCCTGCTTTTACTGAAACCCCTAGTGAAACCCCGCCGCACACATGGCTCGGGAGTGAAGGGGCATTGGATTCCTCATGTTTTTTTCCCTGTGTTTCTGGAAGATGGTCTTTTATGATAAGAAGAAAATACTGGTTCTGCTACAAAAAGCAAATAATTTTTATTTAAAAAAGACCAAATGTAGGAGCTTTTAAGACCTTTTTCATTGTTAGGCTTCAATCTGCCATGGCCAAATCAACTTATCTGTTAACAACTCTTCTTCTCATACGTGTGAGCCTAGCCCTAGACAGACAGGTCTGGAACGATGATGCCTTCCTATACCCACAGGAATGTTTTCCAGCTTCAGAGCTGTCTGAATTCTTGTCCAGACTTCACCCAGATGCCATGGTCCTGTTCCCTACTCACTGATCAGGGTATTTCCAAGCTTTCTCACTATGCGATAGTGTCTATGTGGCAGCCTAAGAAGATATTTCACCAGGGAAGAGTAACAAGTGACAAACCATCTTATCTTTTCCTAAAGAAGTGCCACCATGGACTCTTATGATGTTTCAGACGAGCAAGGGAGTTATAACACACCATCTACTACACTTTAAGAAAGTCCAGTTCTGAAATAAATGAAAGAAGGGAACATTTTCTGTTACAAGAAAGATTGTATCCTAAAGACAAGGATAAGGGCACACAAGAGCCCTTTTATCACTAAGCTGAGCACTGGCTGAGTTTTAACATACATATTAACACATACACTGAGACTTGAAGAGAAGAGAGAGGAGTGAGCATCTAAGACGGTGACACCAGATCAGGGCCTTGGTGACAGGATTTTGAACTTGGAGAGACGAGACTAGATCTCATCCTCAACATAACTGTGACTTGTTGCTTCTTCAGATTTGAAGAGCGAATTAAGGACTAATTTTCTCTCCTCTTAGCTTGGGAGCAGTGAGTGTCCAGAACAAGCCAAAAGGATGTATTCTAGGGAAAACGAAAAGGGAAACAGATGCAGGACATATGGGGAAGGTGTTCCATGGGTTACCATTTTGATACTGACCTAATCTATCCTAGGGCTTTCCTGGTGGCTCACGGGTAAAGAATTTACCTGCTAGTGCAGGAGACGTGGATTTGATCCCTGGGTTGGGAAGATTCCCAGGAGGAGGAAATGGTAACCCACTTCAGCATTCTTGCCTGGGCAATCCCATGGACAGAGGAGCCTTGTGGGCTGCAGTCCATAGGGTTGCAAAAGAGTTGGATATGACTTGGTGTCTAAATAACAACCACAGCCCACCCTAAGCCTCATCTTTGGCCTCCCCTACCGTGGGTCAGTTTTGTCTGCCTTCTTAGCAATCTCGCCAACCATAGCTCTCAGGTCTCTTTGGGAAGAAAAATAAGATGCTTGGACCAGCTCACACACAACTGCACAAACAGGCTAGGAGAGGTTGTATCTATCTAGATAAAGGCAGGACCAGAGCTGATAAATGGCCTGGAAATCAAGTTCACTGAGCAGAAAGCCTGTAACATTTAGATGAGAATTTTTCAGGGGTTTTTCTTTCTGGGATTTATCTTAACACTAGCCCATTTTCCCTTCTCTGACTTTGTGGTGCTATGAGGAGATTAGGACATTTGAGAGCCTGACTAGATAAGGAATGATGGAGGGGGTAAGAAATCTACCTTCATCCTTCCCTTTCATCAAAGAGTGGCTGTTCCTTCCCACTTGCTTCCCAGGGACACAGAATCCCAATACTCACGTACTTGGCTTGACAGAAAGCAGCGTGCCAGTCCCAAAGATGAGCTGGTTGGCAGCACCCCCATAATTCACACAGCCTTTCAGTGCCTTACAACAACCCACAGGAAGGGGCATGGCAGGATGGAGGCGAATGGGCTTAGTCTTCCCAGGCTAAGAACTCCTGAGTCCCACTGCTTTGAGAACTGACTTGCCAGGTGTCCCTTTAGGCTCCTTACACCCTTCAGGTGCCCTGACATGACCTTTTACACTACATCCTTGTGGGGCTTGTGCTGAGGTCCAGAACCTCAGGGGGTTCTCCAGCAAATGGCCAGAAGCTTTGCAAGCATCTGCTTCCCCATGCAAGATAGCAGCCAGAGACAAGGATGTTGGGGAAGTGGCAAACACGGCTTTCATCTCTTGGCCTTTGACTGTGGCTCTTGGCCTTTTCTCTGGCCTTCTCTTTTGACAAAGTGAGACTGGTTATATCCTTGGGAAAGCATTCCAACCATCTTAGAGGGAATCAACCTTTGTAACAACCCAACTCTGCTCTCTTGGAGGGCGAGTTAAGCACTGTTCACTCTGGAAGCTAGCAGATCAAACAAGAGAGTTGGTGGCTGACACTGCTTCTCGCTGGGAGTGAAAACCCCTTTTGGGTCGAGTGCCTTTTCTCCAGCAGGTTGGATTGTTCTTAAAAATGTAATTTGCATGCTATGCTTCGTGTATTATTCAACATGTCTCTTCTCCCTTACAGTCACATCTCTGAGACTTACCTGGCTTTATAATTAGTTTGGTCCCAGAGCCCCAGATCCACTGATAGTTGCCATCCACACAGAGACAAAAACCTTAACAAAAACCTTCACTGTCCTTCTGGGGAGCCTATTAGAGATAAGTCCCAGATAAAAGTCCAGAGCCAAGCACATAAAGCAATGTAGGAATATTGACTATTGAAGATTATTTGCTCATTTAATTACATTTGATTCCTTTGCCCATTATAGATTCCAGACACATATGATGAAATCAAATGACTCAACATCTAAAGTCAATCTCGATCTCTCTGCACACAAGGGAAGAGTAATTCATAAACAGTTTTTAAATGGGAGAAGCTGAACTTGCTTCACCTTCCCCGATACTTTAAATAAAAATGCAAACGAGAAAAACAGATCATTTGTCTGGAGTCATGATGCATCTGATTTTCTACTGTCTTGTTTTCACTGCTGATAAGATTCTAGTCAGTACCATGGTATTCACACACAGATTGAGCTGATTTGGTTTACAGAACCCTTTCTCTGTGAGAAATGATATCCCGGGGGAGTGAGGAGCAGACAGCCAGAAGTGGGAAAAGCCCTACAGAGCACAGTGTTGGGAAGGGTGGCCCACAGTACCGTGAGGATGAACCAAAGCCAGTTGACTGTTTATACAAAACATTTTTGCAAAATCTCTGCTTGGTTTCTACGACTTACTTGGAAAAACTTGTAATCTGGTTCCAGCCCCAAAGATGAGTTTGTCGCTGTTGGAGACACAGTGATACCAAGGCCTACAAAAACCCCTGAGCTTAGCAAGGCGCTCTGCCCTCATCTGGCCCCTCTGCTTTCTCCCTATCTCTGACACCAAATAATCACCAGTGGCAAAGAAGATCTGGGCATACATTTCAAACACCCATGCAATCATCAAACAATCAGTTTTTGTTTTGGTTAAGTTCCATCCCCAGCGAATTCCTACGGCCTGTGCTTATTATGTTTTCAATTCACAGAGATGACAGCTCAAGATAATTCACCGTAAGAAAACAAAGAATCTCAGGCTGTAATCCCAGTTCTGACTTTTTGGGTTTGATTTAAATTATTTAACTTGTCTGCGCTTCAGCTTCTCTCTCTGTGAAATTATGTGTGATGATGTGTGATCCTGTTTACTTTCTCAGAGAATGTTGTGAAGGCAAAAGGGCTGGTGAGAGGGCAGTGGGTTACACGCAGCAATGCATTTTGAATAATGTGGGGGGAAATTGCTTGTTTAAGCCAAGATATTATTAACACGAATAGGAGGGAATATGTTAGCTAAAGTGTACTGCCTAAAAAACGAACAAAAAGCTTTCTGAGGAAAAGCTGAAGGGGAATGTATCTATCTTGTATGTTTTCCCTCAAGAAAGTTAACGGACACAGTCACTTAATCTGCCAGAGAAGACAGGCCTGGAAAAGGTCTGCTGAATTCTAAGTCTGACTGCCGGGGGATAAGAAGAAATGATTGCCCTCCCACAGCAGTGATGAGCATAGATTAGGTTCCCACCACGTTCTAATTTCCCTTTGCTGTTGGCAGCATTAACGGAAATCAGTTGAAGTTATATCTGAAAATGAATTTGATCGCCTTAATCCAGCAGTGTGGCTAGATCCAGAAATTGTATCCCATCAGAGACTAGCTGGGAAATGGGGGTGGGGGGATAACTCCTTTATTTGATTGACATACTAACCCACAGAAATAAGAGATGCTTATACTTACGAGGTATAACAATCACTTGAGTGCCAGACCCCAAATGCAGCACATTCCCAAAGTTCCACCATGGCTGACTCCACTACAAAAACCTGCCACCCTTCAGAGCCACATATGTGGAATCAAGGTGGAAGCTACAGTTTTCCAGGGAGGAGGGGGCTCAGACACATGCATCACGAAGGCCATGGTGGTCCTGATTCTGTGACCGACCTTCCTCCAGAGACTCTCCCTCATCCCGGGCCCAGCTCCAGCCTAGATACAGGCATTTGGTACCCGGGGCGGCTGGGAGGATTCCCTCAGGTGCCTGAGCTTTTGGAGGGTCACTCATGGAGCTGAGGACAACACCACTGATGGCCAGAGAGGCTGGCAGCCTCTTTAGTATGTGGTAGAGCTGGTGCTGGGGTGCGGATGAGACTCAGGTGTGAGAGAGAAAGGAGTTAGATAGAGGAGTGGGAGAAGGAAGGGGCTGAAAACAGAAGGGTAGACCCACAGAGCAACAGCTGATGTCAAAATTCGTCCTGCTCTGATTTGTGAGAACACAGGAGTTCTAGAGGAAAAACATGTTCCCAGCTCTGTCAGTCACCCTGACATATTTAGTGCTATTTTCCCTCTCGTAACAACCTCTCGTATGCAGCTAAGAAGGGGTGTGCTGCAGAGACACCCGCACACCCCCCCGACCCCCGCCCCCGGCTTCTCATTCTGTTTCGCAGAACCATCTGACCAAATGTTCTACACGAAGGGGCAGGAAAGGCAGCCACAAAAGATCCTCTGAATCTGTTTCTTTCTTTCTAATTAGGCTGTCAATCTGTTTAGCTAATAATTCCTATGAAGTGTCTTAATCTCTTCCAAGGAAAGGAGTCATATAAATGCAAAACAGCAGCAGCCGTAAGTCAAATGGCTTGCTGGGTGTCTTTGTGTGCAGAGTTGCTGTTGAATAGAAGGAAAACTTGCTGTGTGGAGACGAGACAGACGAGGGAAAAAACACAGCAGCATTTGTTTTTATTAGGCTGAGTCTCTACAGCACAAAGTAAAACAGATCTGGCAATTATTTAGGTAATGTGACAGTCAATTCAGGCCATTTTGAGCCCAAAAAAGGTTTCTCAAGGAAATACCTAAATATTTGGATCAGCTACTGACATTAATCAAATTAACTGGATGATTGTGCTGTGCAGACACAAACTAATAAATGTGCCCTGCGATGGTTCTCCCGAAAGGGTTACATTTTATAAACTTACATTAAAACTGGCCCAATATTTACACCCACTCTCTTCATTTTGGCACCGCAATTGACATTTCCCATTTTTTCTTACAACATGTCTTACATTTAGAGCTGCAAAAGTAAGGGTGACCTTCTCCCTGGAGAGTCTTATCAGGTTAATACACGGAAGCTCATTTAGAAATTCATTAGGTGTCTGGGATGTGAGAGCTGGTCATTATAGATTAAGGGCTTTTTCTCAAGTGGCAAAGAACTTACGGGGGAGGATGGTGAGGCTTGTTCCTGTCCCAAAGACAAGCTGGTTTGCTCCAGAAGTTAACACAGTGTTTCTGCCCAGTACAAAAACACTTTACTCTGGGCCATTTTCTTCCTCCTCTTTCTCTGTGAGGTTCACCCGGGGGATACCATACACATTTTGACTCTTTTGACTCCTACTTGATGATAGCCTTTTACCAACCATCCTATGGAAAAAATGTTCTTTTCCATGTTTCTTAACAAAAAAATCCAAATTATCAACAGTCTCCCATTTTTCCTCCCCATTTTTTCACACAAAAACTTATCATTTTCATGTTACCCATCTTCTCCTTGAAAGGCAATTCTTAAGAGAATTCTCGTGGCTACTGGGGTGGTTCTCACTACAGTATATTATTGCGTAAAATCAACTTTAGTTTTGGTACACTTCTTACATTTGATGTTTTTATGTCTCCCATCAAATTATATTCTCTTGGTCTTGCCTAGAAATTCCAGACCTAACTTACCTCAAGTCTTGCTCCTTTTTTCACCACTAACTGAAACCAAGTGAGTTAGAAAAGACCATACCAGCCAAGCTTTACCCACATTCTCCTTACTAGTGTTAACGAAAGATGAAATCTAAAAAATAAGAGTCTTTGATAAGTTGAAAAGGCAGAGAAGATTAACCAAAGAATGAGCTTAATGGGTAACTCTGGACTGTTCGGAACATCAGACCTACCTGGTTTTACTTGTAACATTGTCCCCTGCCCAAAGGTGAGTCTTCCTGTGTTTCCTGAGTCACACTGTAATGCTCTACTTTACAAAAACTGTAAAAGGAGATCCTTTCCTCCCTCCAGCAACCTGATCTAGTAATAATAACTAATATTTATTGGAGACTTACTATGTGTCACTGCATGCAAGGCCCTTGGTCAGTATTAACTCTCTTAATCTCATAACAATGCAGTGATATAGGTACTGTTCTTATTTCCACTTAACAGATGAAAAAATGAGGCATAAAGAGATTAGGTTATCTGCCCGAAGTCACACATCTAGCAAGTAGCAGAGTTAGGGTTTACCCAGGCAGTTTGATTCCAAAACTCACCTATAGTGGCTAAAACTTTCATTGGCCTTAAAAAAATTCTGGGTTCCCCTTTAAAGTGTGCATCCCCGTAACACTGACTAAATAGTTAGCTCATCGATCTTAATAAAGGTACCCTGAGAAGGTTCTCCTGAAAGTCTTACATTTCATAAACTTAGCATTAAAACTGGTTCAATACGTATATCCTCTCCCTTCATTTTGGCATAGCAATTGACATTTCCCATTTTTTCTTGCAACCCATGACTTACATTTAGAGTTGCAAAGGTAAGGGTGACCTTCTCCCTGGAGAGTCTTATCAAGTTAACACACAGAAGCTCATTCAGAAATTCATTAACGCCTCTATCAAAGATGTCTTTCCCAAATCCTCTGAGCTCACTGTATCACCCCCGCTCCTCTCCCCACAGCTCCAGCCTGGAGCTCCAGAAATTCCCTGGGAGCTAGCCAAAGCCACAGCAAACACTGCTGGGAACCAGTCTGGTTGTACAAGGCACAATTCTGAGCAGGGTGGGTGGTCCCTAAGATGTTTCTGAAGAGTCTTGGAGAGAAGAACTCTTCAAGAGACCAGAATTAGGATGAAACCAACTTCTTTCCCTGTTGCTTCTAGTAAATCTACCATAAGACTGTGAGCCAAAGAGAACTGAGAGATGCAGAAATCACATGGTAGGTTTGAGTCATGCTGGATAATCCATACTAGGGAGATGCTCTCCAGGGAGGCCACTGGGAAGGCCCTGAGTTCTGAGAGTTCCCAGCAGCACTGGAGTTACCTTTGGCTGGAGGCTAACAGAATTCACTGATGGCCTGTGATGATGTTGGTATAGTGTAGACTAAGGAGGCTGTGATACATGACGTGTAGTTTCACCTCATCTAACTTTTGATGCTTCCTGATGGCTATTTTGAAATGGGCCACCTGTTTGCTCTGTAAGACAACAGTCAAACACTCCAATTGCTTTCCCACCAGGCACATCTGAACTGTTCTATCTAGTTATTTTGATTGAGAGGTAGGCGAGGACTCAGCTTGGGTGGACAAGAGAAGAACACTACTCATTACTGCACATTTAAAACTGTCTCTCTAAAGAGGAGACAGTTTCTCAGATACTTCAAACTACAGAGACAGGTTTGAGAGAGTTAATTTGAAGACTCACTTGGATTTACTGCCAGACTTGTCCCCAGTCCCCAAATCAGCTTACGGTTGTTGCCAGTATTACACAGTCATGGAAAGCTTTACAGAAACCAACCAGGCCAGTGTGTACCAGGAAATCCCTTTCAATCCCCAAATCTAGCCAGTGTGCTCCTCCAGCTGGGATCCTGGCCAAAGAAGCAGTGGGGAAGACTGCTCATAATCGTGGCCAGTTTACAGCATGGTTGGGACACAAAGGCTGTTCTGAGGTTACATATTTCATCCCCCAACCTCCAGACCAAGCTGTCCTCTCACCAGCCCAGCAAGACATGGCAAAATCCTCACAAAGTTGCTGGAGAAGGTTCTCCCACTCCAGTGCTCAACCGTCCCTGAGTTCAACCCAGACTCTCTGATGCAAATGGTTAAGACAAAAAGGACAAAGAATCTGTTATCCTCCAGCTTATTTGTTTCTGTTCCAGAGAATTACCTATGTGCCCGTTTTCACAAGTACATATGGCATATATGTATGCTGTATCATCCTTAGGATTAATGGTTAGAAGTAACTTTAAAAACACTGGGTGGAGAAAGTCCTCAAATGAAGTTCAGTGCTATGGCTTCCTTTAGAAATCAGAACATTCATTATGGATTCAGCAGAGATACTCACGAGGTTTGACCATTAACCTTGTTCCCCCTCCAAATGTGAACATGTTGCCTGCATTATTATTCACACAGTGATCTTCAGCTCAGCAAAAACCTCCTGGAAACTGAACTAAGTTTTCCCTAAAGATCTTCTGGAAGAAGTGATACCATGAGCATGGAGAATATTAAGTAATTGTCACAGTAATAACCTGGCACAGAATCCTAGCTCCAGCTTGGAGTTCAGAACTGTTTCCACATTGGATGAATGGAGGCTATTCTTTCTAACTATTCTAAAGAAGGAATTTTCCCACAAAAGCCCAGAATACTTTCCCACAAAAGCCCAGACTGCCAAAAT
Source organism: Bison bison bison (assembly GCF_000754665.1). Lineage (NCBI taxonomy): Eukaryota > Metazoa > Chordata > Mammalia > Artiodactyla > Bovidae > Bison > Bison bison. The sequence goes on along the minus strand of NW_011495077.1, from coordinate 1,294,828 downwards.
CCTAGCTATCCTTTGGTGCTTTAGATAATAATTCTCCTGAGGTTCTGAAGATCATATAACTCATTTGGACAAAGTAGGAACAGTTCCTATCCATGGCACCAAAGCAAAAGCAGTCAGAGATGCTGTCATCGCAATGGTAGAGACTGAGGGCAGCTGCCACTGCCCACCCAGCAAGAGGGGTGGGCACGTTGGTCCACCCTTTCAGGATGCTGGAGCCTGGCTCTGATGTCCAGGCTCTCGAACGTGTAAGGGGATTCCTGCCTTGTTCTCATTCCAAAAAACTAGAGACAGTTGCAGGCACTGGTCAGTGCTGGAGCTCACCCTTGACTCCAGCTCCAGACCTTTCATCCCCAGCTTGGACAATCAGCAGGAAAAGGACTTTCACTACTTTCTATCTTCGTCCTAGTGAAGACTTTTCCTTTCTTACTGTCCCTTTCCTGGGAGATAACACAAGCCAAGGACTAACCTAAAATCATTCTTTTACAGGTAGCTTCTCCTGTTCTGTAAAGGTGATCCTTTTGAACCTCTCTTAATTTTGAGGTAGCTTGAAGGAAAATCTGAGAATGATTTTACCTTTTACTTCCACTGTTGAGTATAGGGCAAAGTGTCCCCCTCACCCTTCCCCACCTCTGGGCACCGCAGTGGGGACCAGGGGCTTAACAACAAACAAGCCGGAATGAACCCCTCCAGAGGGAAAACAAGAAATATACAGGAAATATTGCAGCCCATATATTCCTACTTGGGTTAAGTCAGTGTTGTTCTCCTCCAGAGAATGTCTTCCCTCCTCTCCACACCTGCTACAGAAGCATCTCCTTCCTTCCTACTTTGCTATTTGTCTGTTGGATCGCTTACCCAAGCCTCCGTCATTTTGAAGAAGGGATATAGTTTCTCAAGTTGTCCTGTGAAATGAAGTCTAGTGACACTTGTGCTGGGTCTTCTGGCTGAGAAACAATTTGTTTCATGTCTGCAAGTCTGCTTTCATTGGTGGGTCCGTGGAGTCTGATTTATGGACACCAGGTTCAGGTGTGGGCAATTGTAAGCATTCAGGGGAAGCAGGTGTCCAGTTTACCTGGAGCAGAGCATTTGAGAAAGGGAACAGCTGGAAAGAGATTTGGAGAACAGAAAGGGTCCAGGTTTTAGAGAGCCTGCTTTCCTGATGACTCAGACAGTAAAGAATCTGCCTGTAATGTAGGAGACTTGGGTTTGATCCCTGGGTCAGGAAGATGCCCTGGAGAAGGGAATGGCTACCCACTCCAGTATTCTTGCCTGGGGAATTCCATGCACAGAAGAGCCTGGTGGGCTACAGCCTTTGGGGTCGTATGAGTCGGACACGACTGAGAAATATCTTTCACTTAATTACTTAAGTCACAGGCTAAGAAGTGGACATGATGGTTTCTCAAAACACAAATGCCCAGATAAAGCATTGAACTGGATGAGGGGGAAAGGCATAAAGAGGGGTAGGAAAAGCAAGTGAAAAATGTGGAATGAGAGTACAATTTTGAAAAGAATTCCCGTGTTTAGAGGAATCTCTCAAAGTCTTAAGCCAATAAATATTTTCTAGTAATTAATATAATTCTTATGAAATTGGTGGTAAGTTCATGTTGGTGAGCCCCAAGCTCTCCTTCATCCCTCCTGTCCAGAGTGGAGGGACCCAGAATGGCCACTTCAGGCAGCTGCTATTTTTGCTTCCATAGTTTACAGCAAGTATTTCCCTTATGTTACCTTTGCCTCTCAGATACCAACAACATTTAAAATAATGTCTTCCCTGTAATACTCACTTGTTAAAACCTGCAGCCTAGTGCCCGCTCCAAAGACGTATTTGTAGTTTCCTGAGTCACAGTGCTATGTGGCTCTACATAAACCAACACAGGGTTCCCCTTTCCTTACAGTAGCTTTGGAGTCAATTAGCAAGATGTCGTATGCACTTTTTCCATGGGAAGGTTTTGCCCTCATGTTTTTCTAAAAGGGATTTACTTGGGATAACACCTCAGTTCATATTGAAGTCTTCTTGCTTTGGTAACTTCCTCAGTCTCAGGCTATGTTTATCTTAAGCGTGTTTATTAAGTAAAGAGGCTGTTTTAACAAACATGTCAAGATTTAAAGATCTAAATGATGGTTGAACCCTTTAAAGTACTCTCTTTAGGATCAGTTTATGGGCCACAGGTCATAACAATGACCTTATTTTACAGTCATACCTCATTTTTTGGAACCATGATAGTACCAGCAATTATTTTGAGTCCCTCCTTTATTTATAAGTCATGGCTCCAAAAGCTTTTTGCTTATTAATAAAAATAAAATTCGCCTTCAAAAGATAAAGCCATCAAGGCTGCTACAGGAAGAATGTTCCAGGCCCTTTGAGGGCAGATTCAAAGGAGGAGGTGAGCAAAGCACAGTAGGGTATGTGGGGGGACTGAAGTGTATGTCAGTGGCTTGACTGGGCCACTCATTTAAATGTACAAACTCTTATTTGTTAACAAATCAACCTGGTTACTTATTGTCACACCCGGTTCAGGCACAGAGGGTAGCTGACAAAATACCAGTGAAGTGTGAGATGGCAGGCATTTCTGCAAAGAGTGTGCCTGCATGGAAAGCACCTCGGTTTCTATAATTCTAACAGAAAAAGCCCAAACCCAAATCCCAGAGCGCTGAACTCTGCAAGGGTGGAGATAGCGTATACATTTTCAACACTGCTTGTTGTAATACATCTCTCCTCCCTTCTCCCTGACAGCTTCACAACTCAGATAAACACCCTGCTTTATCACAGGCAATCCAGTGGCCACAGGGAGGCTTCCAGGGTACAGGGGTCCTCTGTCCCTCCCGCAGAGTGGACTCAGCCAGGCTGGATGATGGGAGAAATCTGTGTGGGGAACTCCTTTGTCCCCAGAGTGAAGGAGGGTGCTGTCCACTGACATGACCCATGGAGGGCCATCCTCACACCAGAGAAAGTTGGATTGTTCCACTGTTCTCTCAGCAGAGGAAAGCCACTAGAAGCTTGTAACTCCTGCTGCCCACCCCTCACACAAGCCCTCAGTCCACCTGCCGGATTTTCCAATCCCACCAGGTGACACAGCATAAGTGCAACCAGCCCCTCAGTGCTTATCTGTTAAGGACGCGCTTCTGTGGCCACACGCTGCTCTTGGTAGCCTCCCTTTTCACTGGTTTGTTTCTGTTTCTATCACCAAGCTTTTCTGCCTCTTATCTCTGCTTTTTCCCCAAAGCCTCAACGTGCTTTGTGGACCTTCAAGAAACACTGACTATGGTATTAATACAATTTATCAAACTGTCCATAGGACTGATAACTAAATTCAGCCTCCAGGGAAACATGTATTCATATCTTACTCACACATCCGACATAGTTAACAACTGCATGCTAAACGAAGCAATTAAATTCAGCTGCGTTTCAGCAGGTCCCTTTGGATGGCTCTCCAGAAAGGATAAGGAATTAACCACAAGAACTCACCGGGTGTGACCAGCACTGAGGTGCCTTGGCCAAAGTGGAGCGCGTAGCCGGCATTGAGTTCCACAGTGCACCTTCCCTAAACAAAAACCCCTCTCTTCCTCATGGGACCTCCCCTCTTCTCCTCCATTAAATCCAATGTCTAAACACCCATCACCCTGCAGTCACACAGATTGTGGGTCTCCCTGGGCCCTCTTCCAGGAGACCATTGCTGAGAAGGTCGCTCACTCACCACAGTGAGGTGGGCGATCGCTCCTGAGAAGCGCCAACCTGGGGAGGGGGCCCTGTTACACATTGTGAAACCCTGTGTCCAGCAGAGGCCAGGCCTGTCTGAACTGAGGACAGCCAGGGGCCTGGACCAGGGCAGCTCTGTGGGCTCATGGCTGAAGGGCGGCTACATTTCTTCTCATTCTCTCTGGATTGCACTTTAGTTGCACTCATTGATTAGTCTCTGAAATCCCCCAACACTTACTTGGTTTAACAGAGACCATAGTGCCTTTTCCAAAGATGAGCTGTCCTTGGCCGCTGCCAACATTCACACAGTCATATGGGACCTTACAATTACCAGTAGATGGGAAGGATTCAGGGGAAGACAGAATATGGGAGACCACTTGCCCTCTAGTGAAAGTCTCACTGCTTTGCAGCCTCAACTTCTAGTACCTTGGCAGGGATAGGACATGTCTCTAAAAATAACAGCTGGCTGTGCAGATAGATCTGAGCTTGATCTTAAACCCCCAGTTTTGCTCCCAGAACACTGAGTTCTGATGGCTGACTCATGCCTGAGACACGTGGAACAATCTCAAGGTCAGGCAGAGATATGCCATCTAGCACGGGGGTCAGAGAGTGGCTATTTTGGGGACTAGGGACCATGCCACTTTCATAGTTCTTACAAAGAATAACAACAACCATAAAATCCAATAAAAACCCAACAAAGGAGCTGACTGTGCTCCTCTTGGAGAGAAGGAGGGGTCTTCTTGAGGAAAACCTGATTTCTGAGTTGTTTGGTTTTTTAAATTTGGGTTTTGCATGTTATCATTAGCATTTTTATATATCCAGAGCCAAGGAAGAAACCAACGAAAATTTCTACTTCTTCGTGACCTAATTCTTAGGATTGCTAGAACTCATCAAGAAACGGACTCCAACCAGCTCAGGTACAAAGAAACTAGGTGCATCTACCCCCTTGGGAGCAGCAGGGTCCCAATCCTGCTAAATTGCACAGAACAGCACTGCCTTTCAGACTGACCCGCTTCCCTCACTTACTTGGTTTTACCGTCAGTCTGGTCCCTGCTCCAAAGCGTAGGTTGTTGTTATTATTGCCACAGCAGTACACCCTCTAACAAAAACCTCCCACAGAAAGCTTGCAGCCAGGCTCCCAGTGTGGCAGGGGCAGGGGGCAGAGGCACCAACTAAGACCACAACACAACTGTCCCATTCTCCTCTCTCACAGGAACAGGGCCATTTGTCATGCTACTAGGCTGTGCAAGTGGGCACTTCTCAGCGCACTGAGCACAGCTAATCCAGAACCCAAATTGGCACTCTGAGACATAGCATCAGCTCTCTAACAGGTTCCCAAATTAGGTATAAACCCATGCCACAAACAAATCATGCCCAAACACATGATGTGTCTTCAGGGACCACTGTATATGAGTTACTGCCTGGTGGCATGCTCCAGATTGTTGATAATTTGCATCTTAATTATGGGTTCAAAATACTCAAACTGCTCATCTATATAATTTCACGTTAATTATCATGTAGTTATTTCATAATTGGTAAATAATGAAACACGGCAGTGTGTTGGGGGAGAGAGAGGGTTGGTATTTCATCAGGTTTTCAGAGGATCGAGTGTCTTACTCCACCAAGCGTCTAGCCCAACAATTACTCTCAGAAGTTGAGTGTGTAGGACATTAAGCAAATTTCCTGAGAGTCACTCAAAAACAGTCATTAGAAGGTCACTTTAGCCCACTTCCTCCAGTTTGCACATGTCACCCTTGAAAAGTCATCTGGAAGAGCAGGGCTCTCTACTCTCTATTTGAGAACCCTTTTCATTCTGTTGCTCAGAGTGACATAATCCTGGTGATAAATTCCCAAACCTGCTGCTCCAAAGAAAACACACAGAGTAACAAAGACTGAAAGAGCTTCAAGTAGGGAGAAGTCTGTTTTCACAGGTGGATAGGAAAGCCTCAGCAGTAGAAATAAAAACTAGCACAAATACTGGTGGAATGCTGGTGCCTTCAGTGAGACCACCTCCCACTGCAACACAGGCAGGACTGCGTCCAGCTAGGGTATCCCCTCCAGAGCACTCCTGTTTCAAAGGTTTCCCTGGTAGGTCAGCAGTAAAGAATATGCTGGCCAATGCAGGAGATGTGGAAGACACGGGTTCGATCCCTGGGTCAGGAAGATCTCCTGGAGAAGGAAACAGCGACCCACTCTAGTATTCTTGTCTGGGAAATCCCATGGAGAGTGGAGCCTGGCAGGCTACAGTCCATAGGGTCCCAGAGTTGGACGTGACTGAGCGACTGTACACACACACACAGTTGTTACCTTAAGGTTCCTGTTACCTACCAAGGGTGACCTGAAGTCTCGTTCCAGTCCCAAATATGACTTTCCCGCCACTGCCCATGTTACACTGTGAGATGCTCCATGACAGAAACCTGCTGCTGGTCTCCATCCTACACTCTGTTACTCAGAGCTCTCCCCATGGACAGGCTGCCCAGGCAAGCTCTTGGGGATCCCTTTTCATCCATCTCCCAAACTCTGCAGCGTTAACCCTAGGAGGGTGGTGGGGCTCTGGCCAGATACTACCTGTTGTGACCCTCTTTGACCTCAATTCATCAGGGAGTGCTGGCTAGCTGATGAAGACTGAGAAGTTGTCAAGTTCAACTCCCCAGACACTGGGAATTAACTCCTTGTCCTTTCCCTTTCTGGGTTTTATGTTAATGAATCTCTCTTGTCAGAATTTGATGAGAGATGGGACTCAGAAAGCAAATGATTAATAACTGTTCTAACTTAAGGTCCCTAAGTCAGGCGGAGAAGAGGGCATGAAGACAGAAAAGAAGAAACGATCAAACTTCTATCCACACAGCCTTGTCCACAACACCCATGAGAGTCATTTTCATTGCAAAGGTGCTGATAACAAAACGGTCGCTATATATTCATGCTTCAGTCCCAAGAGGTATCCTTTGTCTGCCAGAATCCAGAATCCCCAGTAATGGGGGTACACTCACAATAAGCAACCAGGACCCCCACCCCCCCAGACTATCCCCTCCCACATCTACACATCTCAAAAGTGCCTGTGGGCTTAGGACCTTGCTGATATGCCCATGGGACCAGAGGCTCATCAGCAAGGTCTGGGAATATTTCCATGCGGTCTGCATTAAGGTCCCCAGCTCTCAGGCACAAGCACTTACGGGGCTGGATGATGAGCTGAGTCCCTTTTCCAAAGATGAGTCTGTTACCTCCTCCTGTATTCACACCCCATGTCAACCCTTTACATAAATCTCTCTGCCAGAGACCCATGCCCTGAACCTCCAGAACTTCTAGCTACAGCTGCTCCAAAGCCCTCAAACACCAGGAACAGCTCACAGCCCTGCTGAAGCTGCTGGTCATTTCTTCCCCTCCCTTGTTGCTGTTGTAAAAACTCAAAAAACACATAACAAGATAAGGGGACTGGAGATGAGGGCAGGGACTGCCAGCACATGGCTACCAACTGCACTGCTGTCGATTTCTTCATGAGAGAGACAAGGTCACAAAACACGCCCCTGTCACGTAGGAGAAGATGGGGAGGACAGAGGCCCTCAGCCACAGACATTTAAAGGGGCTATGGTTTGTACATCTGGCATGTAAAACAGGACAATGCAAAAATTATGCTAGAACAAATGATAGGAAGAGACATAAATGTTCCACTTTCCTCTCAGACTTACTGGGCCTCACTGCTAAACGCGTCCCGGTCCCAAAAGTCAGCCTGTCTCCGCTGCCACTCTTCTCACTGTTGTCAGCAGCTTTACAGAAACGGGGCAGACATCTGTCACGAGTGTCACCTCACCAACTTGTCTGGCTGGCTTTCTCCTGACACCGATCCCAAAGTGCCCTACAAACCAAGCAGTGTGCATCTTCCCTCACACCTCTCCAAGTCACAGGCTCAGGATGAATTTCTCAGCTCAAAACAACAGGCTAAGGTTTCTATCTGACAAGTCTAGACACCCAAACAGCAAGCAGTGCGGTCCTGCAGAGATGCTGACATTTAAAAAAAAATTTAAGTTCTATTTCAAACCTTAAAAAATTTAAGTTCTCTTTTAACATCAGTTAATTGGTGTGTTTAACTCTCTCAAAAGCAATGCACGGGAATTCTTTGAAAAATCAAAAAATTCTACAGTTTATAATAATATTAAGTTTATATAAAACCCCATGGTTACCTTTGGAGGAAACTAGGAAACCATTCAACATTCCCAAACTAGTAACTACAAGGAAAGAACCAAGTGTGTACTCTTGCATTTCTTATAACTGCATGGGAATTCTTAAGTGAATCACATTAATAAAGTGTTTGTGTTGTACTGAGATTTCACTTTTTCTTCCTTAGAAACAAAAACTTCTAAACTCGAGTCTATTTGATTTGTTAGGAAACACAGGTTGGGATTAAGGTGGGCCAGAGCGCGTTTTATACTCACGAGGCTTGACTGTCAAAGTGGTTCCTGAGCCAAAGATCAGTGTGTTTCCAGAATTCACACAGCATCAAACTCCTCTACAAAAACAGCTTGTGGGTCTTAGCGTGTGGGGTGGCGTGGGAGTGAATGACTTGGTCTTGGAAACAGAACTCTTTCTCTCTGCGTGTAGGATGTGCTGGGTTTTGGCCAAGAAGCCAAAGATATGGACTTATCACAGAAACTTCCAAATTTGACAAGTTCGATTGTGTATGGAGTTTCCCTTGTGTTTGCTCTTTGCTTCTTGGAGTAGGATAAATGCTATGACTTGACTCTTCTCTAGAAAGAACGAATGCTCCAAAGATTCAGTATTTCTTTTCTTCCAATGCTTTTCTAACCCTCTAGCAGAATTTTCTTTCATCTCATTAATCCTAATCAGACTCCCCTGTTACAAATATTTCTACTCTGTTGTGATGTCCTCCAACTTCAAAACCCATAGCAACCACCAATCAGTAAAAATTTCTGGATGCATTGATTGGAAACAAACTCTTTGCAGCTGGCTTCCACATACAGTTTTTGAGTATTTGGGGCTCTGAGTTGATTTAGAACCACTCTGACTCCCCTGCTGGGGAAAGCACTTTTACTGACTTGCTCTTGGTGGCACAGAGGAGAGTGACATTTTCACCGAGTGAGTTATATTTTCACCTGGGGACAGTCCCCTCAACACTTCTGGCTACTGACCATCACTGCGTCCCCACAGCTCAGCTCTCTCACTGTCTTGCTTTGTATCTCTCAGAGCTCCCTTTCCCTAGATACAGAGCAGAGAGAGTACCACTCCTCTACCTTCTCCAGACAGAGAAGAAAAAGGCTTTGAAGCCTAAAGGTGCTTTATCCAGCCTAGCTGGGAGGTGCTTTATAATGTAATTTTCACTACAATAGTCTGAGCCATCCAAGTCCTCAGTACTCATGCCTTTAATTTCTAATGCAGAAAAAAGAGAAAAATATTCCTCTAGGTAACTGAGTGGTTAAGACAGTTGAGAAATCCAGACTTGGGCAGGTTCCATCTATCCAGTTCTTGCCCTTCCAGTATTTGCAAGGTTGTCTTTTGTAACAAAGTCTACATGTTCAGATTTTCCACAGCTTTAAATTCGAGATGTAAGAAATTTATTTGCCCCATGCTTTTTGCAGTACTGTACTCTGGGTGTACATATCCAGGATTTATCTCATTCTTTCTATCTCTCTCTCATTTATCAACTATCAACTATCTATCATCTCAGACATAGTTTTTTTTTTTTTTTGCAGTTAATTCTGTGCCTTATCCACGCTGTAACTTACTAAATGCTCAAGAACTGGTGATGGACAGGAAAGCCTGGCCTGCTGTCAGACACGACTGAGCTACTGAACTGTATTAAACTGAGATGTGCCGTCACACTGATAAACTCCACTGGGGGACCGCCCTCCTCCACATTTTCCAAGTTTAACCTTCCACTTGGGACCAGAGTTCCGTGTCCCACTGTTCTGCTCTACCTAAGGCATCAGTTCTTAGCACCTTCCCAAATACCTTCACCATCTGCAAAGAGAAACACATTGGACTAGCTTTGTAAAATTATACTCTCCAATGTTCTGTCTGCCTGCTTCTCTGGGTCTCATGGTTTGCTTGTCATTTTGATAGCCTACGTTTCAACCATTTTTTCTAAATGACTGCAGTACTCAAAGTTCAAATTATCATACAAGATAAAAGTGGAGATGCAGTTATTCTGTCTGAATTCTCTTCACATGTCACATTAGCACATGATGGCAGCAGCAAAAACAGAATTGTGAATATTTTCAGCTTTGAATTAAATATTCAAGACTGGAGTTCCCCCCAGAAAATCAGATATTTGGCTGACACCCATCCCTACCATTTGTGAGAAAGGACAGGTAGAAATTCTTCTAAGCCTGCTCTATCGAGTGTGACCTCCAGAATCTCACATAGGTGACCTAAAAATTAAAGAATAGCTGATTTCCTGACCAAGAATGAAGTACTTACTGGCTGTGATGGTGAGTCTAGTTCCTGTTCCAAAGTTTAATTGACCGCCTTGGTAGTTAGACACACAGTGTTCTAAGTCATTACAAAAACCAAGGCTCCGAGCTCTCCAAACCCTACTGTGCAGCCCCCATTTCTTCTGAACCCCCTTCTCCCAATACTTCACTATCAAAGCTGTCAGTGACCCCTCCATACCATTTCTTGCTGGACCAGCTGAGGAAAGTGGAAAAAAGGCTATAATTAGGAGAGGCTTGACATGTGAGAATTGTTTTGATTTTTCTGCAAAATTTTCTTCAGAGAGAGGACTAGACATCCCCTTTCTCTCTCCAGGTGCCATCAGTGAATCCCTCAGGTCTAAACATAGGATGAGTCTGGACAGCCTGCCATCTTTCTCATCCTTTCATACCATTCCATATTTCAGTTTTCTCTGAAGTCGCCTCTTTCCCCTCCTTTAGCCTCTGGGCCATTTTCTTTCAGTTGAAACTTGTCCCCCAGTCTCTGCTCCTGTGGCCTGTGCCGTGACCGGCCATGCTTCTCTGGTCAGTGCAGGTGTGAGGGGCCAGCTGGTGGGGGTGGCCCGGCTGCAGGGGACACTGTCCCCCTCCTCCCAGGGGTGTCCAGGTGAGGGTTTATGTTCCCAAGCATGACTCACTCTTGGGGGTGGAGGGGGAGGGACTCTGCTCTGTTCCAGATAAAATTCTATCTAGTTTAGAGAATTAGGACAGGGAAGCCTGGCTTGCTGCAGTCCACGGGGTCCCAAAGAGTTGGACACGACTGAGCAACTGAACTGAACTGAGTTTAGAGAAACAGAGTAGCAGAACTTGATGATTTCTTTCTGGAAATTAAAGGGTTTGCTCAACACAATAGGGATGGAAAATTTTCTTTGACTTACTTGGAATGACTGTCAAACTTGTCCCTCTCCCAAAATAGTTCTGGCCGTAGCTGTTCCACTGTGATAGGAAGCTCAACAAAAACCAGGCAGAAGACAGAGCTGGTGCAGACATCTGGAGGCCCACCCGACAGAAAGACACACAGACAGACAGACAATCTCTTGTCCTGTGCAGGCTCAGGGACCAGGGCATTAATGGAAAGGAGCTTCAGGGCTTAGAGCAGCTGTGACCATGAGGAGTGGTTGGAGGGACCGAGTCCTTCTGAGTGGGGGTTAAAGGGAAGGTTCAAGTGCTTTGTGGGCTGCTCGCTGTCTAGTTAAAGTTGTGGGCCCATTTGTTTTATGCATGGACATTTAAGACATTCTTTTTCTTTGAAGATTTAATTTCTCTCCTGATGATCACATGATTCTGAAGCTCATTCTCATTAGGTCTCTTTATTACATCTTTTAACTCTGGGAAGGATTTTATTTCTTTGGGAAATTTTTGGAACAATTTCTTTTCTTGGAATTAACCCAGATGAAGCTCTGACCACTTGCTTTTTTCCAACCTGCCTCACTTCCCTAACAGCCTATTACAGTGTCCATTGTTCACCCACCTGATCTTGTACCCCATGAGCAAGGAGAGGGTAGAGTGAGGAGAACACAGGTTAGTGACTTGTTTTTCAAATTGCCATGTTCAGGTCCAAGGTCTCTACGATACCTTTTAGGCACTAAACCCATATCTGCCATTCTTTGACCTCCTTTTCTGATCACAGTGAATACATCTGGATTCCCTTAGCTTTGTGTTTTCAACAACCATGCCACCAGCACAGTCATCTGAGCCCCATGCCTGTGGTAATTATCCCCGCCACCCTCCACAGGCAGAGTCACAGGCAAACTTACTTGGAATGACTGATAAGCTCGTCCCTTGCCCAAACATCAACTTGTAGGAGTTGTCACACAGCCATCGAACACTTTGCAATAACTGACAGGTGACTCTGTGATCTCAGACCCCAGTCTTTCTTGACGCCACTTCAAAAGGCATCTCAGGTAACTTCAGATGAGATATGGGGCCACAGTTAGGTCAGATTCTTTGGGGGATGGTAGAAAACTTGCTAGGAACATGTGCTTCTTCACCTTGGGGTCATTGCAACTTCTGACATGCTGATGATTTTAAAAACATCAGTGAGTTCTCTTGTCGTCTTCTCCCTTCTCTGTCCTCACACATCACACCATGTCCCCATCTGCATCTCATTTCCATCTCTAAGCCCTGGTTTGGTGACACCAGGTCCTCAGGCACCACTGATCTGCCTTCCCCAAGATAGCATATATTCATAGGCTGCCGTGATTAAAGGACTGGAAATGCCAGCCTCTCAGAAGCTGAGACCTGGGCCTCTCACTCTTGATCACTGGTCAATATGTTGTCCTCATTTGTCTGGCTAATGAAGAGCTGACCTTTCTAAGTGGATGCTTTTTTTGCTGAAATGACAACTGCCAAAGAGCTAACAACAAAAGCAGAGCTCCGAAGGCGGTGTTGCCTTCAGACCCCTTTGGCATATTTCAGTCAAAGGGTTCCCAGGCTCAAATGTCATCCTCTCAGTTTCAGCTCCCACAATACTAGGCTTGGAGAAATTCAACAAAAATTGGGGAATATTGGTCCAACCTGCCCCCTGTTCAGTAGACCTAGGCTCTTCTTGGAGGCATCTTGCACATTCAAGATGGTCATAACAATCCAAGATTCAGTTTTAAGTGGCACTTCTAGTGCCACATCCACCTGGTGAGAATTGACGCTGCCCCTCAGTAGAGCAGATAGAGACCATGATATCAGAAAACCCCAACCCTCCATCCCCACTCCTGTCTCCATCACACAGAGTAGGGACCATGCTGTCTGCCTGGTCAACTATGCCTGCATAAAGACACAGATCTGGATTCTCATCCCTTTAGCATCAGAAGACTTTGCCCTCAGTGGAAAGCCTGGGAAAACAGTGCCTGCAACACAGAGTGATGCCACCCTTCTCTGTGACACCCTCCTCCCCATCTCAGTCTTATCATGCTGCTGTTAAAGACATATTCCTACATTTTAATATTTTAACATTTCCCCCTTCCTATAGCTCATTCCTTCCATTTATGTTTCTGAGCACCCACGGGACTCCAGCCTCCGTGATCTGTTTCCACTGGACTCCATTAGCATCCTTGCAAGAAAGGAACAAAAGTCCTAAAATGCAAGACTACCTGGGGACACTGTGAGTTTGGGTCTTTCTGGCTTCTTGGCTTCACGGTTAGTCAAGTTCCTTCTTTTTCTAACTCAGAGCTGCCGGGCTACTCCCTGCAGTGGAGAGTTTTACAACGACTGACAGAAGGAACTTTATGAATCTTGAAAAAACAGAGTTTCTCACTCTTCCCAGCGGGGAACAGCAGCAAACACACCGAAGCCAAATCTTCCTATCTGCTCTAATTATCAGCAAGGATACAAGTCACCACGAGGAGAAAGGTATTAAGCCTGGTATCTGAAACTCTTTGGAGTTAATTGTAATCCCTTGCCTGGTGGTTTCAGTGATAGGAACAGTGGATATGTGTGTTTTCCCACCCCTTTCCCCCCCCTCCTCTTTTTTTGTAGTTTTGCATCTAGAGAAGCCATAGGAGACATGCAGGGAACATAGAGGGATTTGAAATAAGACCCTAGATTCCCATTCAGTTTTCATTTTTTCCCTCTCTGTTTTCATTTGAAACTCATTCTGAACTGAATGCCTCGGACTTATTCAACCTCTGCTCTCAATTATCCCTCTCCACTGTAGAGGATACCAGCGAAAATGGCCTCGGCTGCATCAAGAAGAATTTAAGGTTGATATAAGGAAGAACTTTCTGATGAGGAATGGTACTAACGGTTAGAATGGGTTACTCAGGGGAATCGATTGGAAAAGGGACACCCTCACCCCCAAAGTTGGGCATCATGTCTAGAGAAGGCTCTGACAGCAGCAGACTATTTTCTATCTTTCCAAGGTCAAGGTCAGCTTTATTCCACAGCAGTGGGATAGACCCAGAGTCTCAAAGGGTTAGACCCAAAGACTCAAGGTCCAAAATGGAATCTATGAATGCTGAGATTAAAGAAGAGACAGGACCCTGGAGGCTACTGGTCAATGTCAAGCAAGATCTGGTTTCTAGGCAACACACATTTCTCTCAAAACTAACACCAGGGCTGAAATCCCAGAATTCCCAGTATGTTTCTGTGTCCTGTTACACTTACTTGGATGGACAGTCAAAGTGGTTCCTTGTCCGAACATCAGCTTTCCATAGGCACTACCACCAGTATTTACACTGCAATGGAAGCCTTTACAAGAACCCCGGGGGCACCCCCACGGCTCACAGACAACTTCCTCTTTAACTCCTTTGGGTGAGAAGAGACTCACCCAAAGGGGTCCGAACCTGTGAGGCTGAGATTCTTCCCACCTAAGCTCAGAGAACCATTTGCACGTCTGGTCCTGGGACGCTGACCTCCTGTATCCCTCCCACCCCCCGGTGGGGCTGTGTTTTGTCTCTGTCCATTTCCTCTGGTTTCCATCCTGAGGCTTACTGATTTCTCATGTTCAGCATTTCTCTTTCTAAAGGTCTCATTTCCATTTTACAGCATCATTTTCAGGACAATTCCTCTGATCAGTTTTCAAGACATGTCCTCCCCTCCCTTCGAGGTGTCACACATTTCTGATGACAATGAATTGATTGCAAGGAGACAGGAGGAGAGTGTTCAACTTTCTGGAGGCTGACTAGAATTTGATGAGGTTTAGGCTCCAGCCTCAGGAAACACCATCTCCTGAGCTTCCCTTCATGCCCCAGCATAAGGAATGAAAATGATGGGCACATTTGACTGAACTTCAGTTGGTCTTGAACCTGAATTACTCATTACTGAGAGCAATATCTCACAGAAAGTTTACATCTGAGCTTTGTTATGTGATCAAGCATCCCAGGAGCTCTTTTGAATTTAGAAAAGAAAGACCTTTGTCTTAGGAAATGTACAATCAGAGACAAACCGGGACAACTGGTCACCCTGTAGGCTCATCTGCGGTGTCCTGACCTCTGAGCAGCCCAGTAGCCATAATAGGAGAATTAGTTGAGGCCTCTCTTAGGGTTGCTCGGAGTTTACTTGGAGTTACTCTGTGTTTACTTGGAGTTGCTGTAAATTGCATCCTTTGATCAAACACAGCTTCCACTGCTGACAGTCACAACCATAGGAAGCCCTGGGGTCTCCTTGGCTGTGTCTGGTGGATGCCACAGACCATGTGAGGAGCCAAATTCAGGCAACCTCATTATTTGGCACATTGTGATCAAGCCCTGTCCCCAACGAAGATGAAACACAAATATTTTAGCTCCTTATCTGCATTCAACTTTTAAACTCTTCAACTGTTTGACTGAATTTGTGCTACTCTCTCTAGTCATCTCTTCAAGCAACCACTTATTAACAAAGTGTCAACATGAAGCATGAAGTGGGAGAGAGGAAAAAAAGGCTATTATTTAGCAAAGAAGAAGTGACATCTGCTTTAAGGACAGCAGTCAGGATTCAAATGACCCTCTCATCTCTTCCTGCTTCCTAGCATCACAGTTTACAGAGCTCCCCACACCAATACTTCAGCCGCTGAAATTTCAGAACCTAAGCAAAATTAGATGCCTACTCTCAGCGAAAGTTCTCCAGCAGACGGTGCCAAAGTGTCGCTATAGCAATAATCTCTGTCCTCTGCTGATTGAAGGAAAATAGTCTTTAAGGTCCCTTGGACTCCAGCCTTGTCTTGGTAGCCCTTGTAGAAGACGAGTCCATTGTATGGAAAATTTGGCCTACAATTACTGTCTGGAGCTCTGGAAAAATGCTCGCCCTGCACAGGTATTTTCTTTGCAAGGTGAGGCTGTCTGCTTCTACATTTTACTGTGTAGGGGTTACGGCTCTCATTTCCCTGAAGTGGCCCACCAAGTACTGAGAGGAACTCTCAGCTTCTCTGTGCATTCTAGAACACCCACCATAGAGCTCTCCCTAGTGTTTCCAGCGAGACCCCAAAGATGAAACCAGTCTGGTCCCCAGTTTTGGCTGCCCACCCTCTGAAAAGTGATGTCCTTGAATCTCCCAGTGAATCCCCTTGAAGCTTTAATTAGCTAGGATCTCAGAGACTACTGAGTGCATGGGATTCCACCTTATTCACTGTTTCTGTTGTTGCAGACGTGTGCTGGTTTTGCCCCTGCTGAGCAAGGCACTTCTGCCTGTGACAGCTTCACCACTGAGCTAACCACACTGACTGTTTTTCAGGCAGGACCTAGCCTAGAACATTCCAAGCTGGCTGTTATCAGGGCCGCAATAACTCCTTTAGCACTGCATGCACTGCATCACTTAGGCATTTCCCCCCCCCCCACCC
>NW_011495077.1:1271306-1278347 GCF_000754665.1 Bison bison bison | reverse complement strand
GTATCCTCTCCTAATCATAGAAAGCAGAACTGAATAAACAAAACTCAGCAATCAGGGAGCTTAGCTTATGTCAAAAGGAGACTGGGAGTGCTTTCAACATGTTTTTCCTATTTACCCAAATTTTATAACAAGTTAGTCTTCCCGGCATTAGTTTATAAGCACCACTCGCTGAAGCCACCAGAAACATAGATTCTCAAGGAATGCCAAGATCTACCGCAGTTGCTTAGTATTTTATATATATAGCATTTAAAACTTTCCCAAGTATTTAACACATGTTATTACCCTTATGAACATGTGGGTGCATATATGAAGGAGAGAATGTACTGCTGTATTCTCATGATTCAGAGGACAAATGAATTTTTGCCCCCCTCCTGGGTTGAGGAGGTCAACCTAAGTCAAATGGTGATTTAATCAATAATTTTGGTAACAGAGGGAAAAGAGGGGTTAAAAGCTGAGTTAATCTGACAGTTCCACTCACAGAGACCTCAGTTACTGGACTGGAGATGGAGTATAGTTCTTTAAGAGAGAGAAAATGAAGATAAAAGAAGAAAAGAAATCTGTCTGTAGAATTTCCAGTATTCATTAATGAAATCTCTGGGTCTCATTATTTCAGGAGATAAATTTAGGGGAGTTTTAGTATCTACATCAGGAAGATTTATATTTGGTCTACTGAATTTGCATAGTCACAATATGCCAATTTCCTCTCTATCTTTTTGGCAAACATTTCCTGGCTTTAGCTGAATCCCTCAGGATCCTGTATTCAATTTTTCTCCCTGTACCAGCAATCTCATTGAAGATGGATGATAGGAATGTTTTTGGCCGAAGGTAATTTAGTCTTTGTACAACAGAGTTTTAATCTCTCTGATGGGGCCCATATCTTCCCAACACAAGCATCAGATTTAGAAATTAACCTGGAATGTTTTGGGCGGGGGGGACAAGTAATTTAAATCAGAAGAAAGACATGTTTTGAAACTCTCCCACTCCCCACCGGGCCCTTCAAACTTACTTGGATTCACAATTAAGAGAGTGCCTTTTCCAAATGTCTGTTTATAGTTGCTAGTTCCACTAGTCTCACAGTCAGGGGAGCTTTACAAAAACCTAACAGGACCAGCTCTTTGCAGCAGGGCCCTGGGGGTCAATGTAGTCTCAATCCTACAACATGACTTGTGGGTTATTTAACAACATGCCCCCAAATTGGTTGCTGCAGGTGGGAGCTGGGCTTCCAGAAGGCAATGGAGGCTTGATAAATATATATGTTATTTATTAAAAATTAAAAATTTTTTTCATTTTTTGTCTGAGCTGCCACCTTAGTTTGGATAAACCAATCTTTTTTTCTTCTTCCCCCATTGTCTACCCCGGTTGGCACTCACACAGTCTCTATTTTATTATACTTCAAGGCTAACTGTTTCTCTGTTTTTTGGAAATTGTTCACATCAGAGCCCCAGATTCTGGTTTACTGGAAACACATGGCAGAAGGGGAAGAGAGTGAAGGAATTTTACAGGGACGTGTTCAAAGGTACGAGTTTGAGGGCTTTTTGGTCTTTCCTGATCTGCTTCCTTATAATGGACCAGTGCCTGTCCAGGAGAGCCTGCGGAATGTGGTCTAGAGAGGACAAAACTGTCAGGGGCCCCATGTGGCTTCATCCTTCCATACTCACTGGGGTTGATGGTCAGCCTGGTTCCTCGCCCGAATACCAGCTTCTGGCCTGCACCTCTGAGTCACACCCCAGCAAAGAGCTTTACACAAACTGTATGCAAGGCCCCTGTCTCCCCACAAGAGCCCTCTCTCTCCCCTGAAGAGGAGCCTGATGGGCCCTCAGTGCCTCAGCCTGCTGGGCCCTGAGTCTCACAAACCAGAGAGCTTTAGGACAGTGTCTCTTTGCTGTCCTTTGCCTCCTTGTCAATGTCCCCTTTAGCGGTTATAGGCATGTACCAGAGTTTTGTTCTCCCTGTCAGTCAAATATTTAACATCTTTATTTCCACTTCATAGAATTTTAACTTAAAAAAAAAAAATCCTTCAGCCTTTACAGAGCTCTCCCTAAAATCAGCTGGATTAAAAGAATCTTTCAAGTCAGAATAAACAAGGTCTCCTGAGTGAAGTTAAGCTGGCTTCTCCATTGAAACTGGTAGTTTGAATCCTAGGGTCTGCTCGTCTGGGACCTGATCCATAGGCTAAGACAGGAAAGGTTAGAAGTCAAGGTAGAAAAATCCAAGGGAAATCCTGGCCTGTGAGCCCTTCTTGTCTTCACACCCTTATTTGCACTTATTTTTGGGCTTATTCTCTTCTCCTCTCCAACCGGGACATTGCTATCTTTTGTCACCAACAGGGAGCCCTGCTCAGCATCAGTTCTAGAAGGCTCCCACCCACACACCCTGAACTCTGAAAACAGACATCATTTCTTTCTTCTGCTTGGGGAAATTTGATTGAAAAACAATTTCTGATTTTGCAAAGTGAAAAGGATTAGGAGAAAATCTGTTTGCTTCTGTTTTCTTTCTCCACCCCCCTCCTCTTCAGTAGTTTTAAACTATTCATAGATACAACCCCTTTAGGGTTAGAGAAATGTGGTAAGTTTCTAATCTCATCATCTTTTCTTCTTGCTATCTATTTACTGCAGTCCTATATTTACAATCTAAATTTGCATTTCATTTCCATTTGCTGAATCTTCTAATGCACTTTTTCTATTACTTCCAGAACACCATGTGCAGTGATAAACTCTACTGAAATGAACCAATTCAGGAGTTTTTAGGGCCGGAGGCTGACATTTCTCTCTTCTGAAAACAGGTCTGGGGGTGAACACGTTATTATTACTCTTCTAGGCAAGCCCAAGATAGGGGCAGTGCAGCCATCTGAGCAACTCAGCTTGTGGGGCTGATGTCTAAATAACCATCTACTGAACGTTGCTCCTTGGGATTAATTTGAGTTTTCTTCTTAATCTAGTTCCCAAATGTCAGCTTCCCATCTTTTTAGCTCTTAGAATCTCTGTGACAGGCAAAGCTTAAGGTAAATCTCATAGATGTTTTCTGAATCTCAACCAATATTTCATCTCTGTACGTATTACAAATAAAGAACCAAAAGAAGGATGAATATAACACCTCTGGGAGAAAATTTATAACAGTTCTCTGGGAGAGATGAGAATTATAAATAAAAATGGACTAGCATGTGCTTTTTCTGATTATCATTTCCAGTGTCTGGGGGACTCTAAATATCCAACCCAATTTGGAAACATGGCAGCCAACTGGTCCACGTTTTGAGCTCTGGTTAGCAGTTGGACACACAGGTCAGCATGGAAATATTTTTTATTCTTATGCTGTTTTAGGCATAAGGGACTTCAGGAAGGTCATCTGGAACTAACATAATGCTCACTAGGACCTCCTGATTTTAGCCTTTCTAATGTGGACACTAATTTGGTCATGAAAGTGGAAGTTTTACTTTGAGATATCCATTGGGTAGTTGGCATCTCTTATGAATTGTAAGCAAAAGTTAAAACCCAAACAATTGTCTGGAATGAGCTTCTATTGCAGTAGATAGAAATTCCCTCATGGAGCAAAATTTCAGCTACAGTCAAGTTAATTAATTAGATTTGTTTTGAGAGTGGTAAGTAGCACTCAAAAATCTCCCTCTGAATATTGCAAGGGAGTTGTTATGTTGGGTTAGGAACTCCTTCCCTCACACTTCGAAGGGCACAGAAATGAGTGGGTATTCAAAGGGGCTTCTCTGCTGAGCTCAGCCAAGGCGAGAATGAAAAAGTTCCAGTTAGAAGCATCGTGGTTAACAGCATCCTGGGGCATGTTTTCAGAAGTTCGTGATCTGTTTTGAGTATTTGCTTTCAATCTTAGCACTTCCCTAAATATCAGCTTGAGATTAATGTCAGCACCAGAAAATCCTACATGGTTTTACCCAACTGGTGTGGCTCTAAGAATTTGAGAATAATCGGGATTAAGCAATTTCTTTCCTAATTTCTCCAACATGGAGGCCTTAGGAAGGCAAGTATCGCACCTGAGATATGAGAATGAGAGTGGTCATTCAGCCATTTATATCAACAGGCGCATCTCACTGTCTTCTTTTGAGTCAGGTTGCATTGCACACCCTACACTGCTTTCGTCTAATAGATCCTTTCTTCCTAACTGCTTTCTGCCCTACACACTACAACTTTAGTTCAGATTTCATTTGTCAGAGACACATCTCCAATAACAACCAAAACCAGCATAACACGTCCAAGGGCTTAAAGGTATAGAAGAAACAGCCCTAAAGAGTCTCCATATGAGGCTGCCCTCATTAGCATCTCGCCAGAAAGACTGGTGACACCAGGTCCCCAAAGATGCTAATAGCTCAGTGAGTAACTCCGTGATCTTTCACAGAATTTCTAAGAGTGAAGGCTTATGTTTAGAAACAAATCATCTTTTAAACATACCTGGTCTAACACTCAGGATTGTTCCTTTTCCAAATGTCAGCTTATTATTGGAGTATCACACAATGACACGAGACTCTACAAAAACTCAGTTGCTCAAACTCCCTTTACTACCTATCTAAATGTTCACTTATCACCCAAGAATTCTCTTGATAAAACCAGCTTTATGATGAGGGTCTGGTGGTAGAGTTTATGGACTGTCTGGGCCCTTCTTTTTCCTTGCGTTATTGTCACTTAGTTGGAAATGTGCCAACATCCCCCCACAGCCTGCCTGCTCTGGTAAAACAGGAGTAGGAACTGCCTCCCACATTTTACAGAGGGAGAGAATAGAGGCCCTGCGAGTTAACTGATTTTCTCTTAGTCTCATGGAAAATTCCACCAGTTATAATACGAAATTAAAATTTCTAACAGTCTGACTCCTTAGTTTAAATGCTCCACTAGCAGTCTCACTCTGGTCTATTAGATAAAATAGCAAGTGAGGGTAAACAGCAGAGTATCACATAAGGTAGGTATATACCATCGGTTGTTTCAATTGGAATCCATCAATGGGGCTGCCATGATTTGGACTTGAGTATAAAACAGAGTGGGAAATTTAAGAATCAGGGTTCCAGAGAGAAATCTGGAAGCATTAGTTACTCAAACTTACGTGGGTTTACTGTCAGTTTCGTTCCCTTTCCAAAGAGGAGTCTTTCAGATCTGCCCTGAGTTACACCCCCATAGACTGCTTTACAAATACCGCCAAGACCCTTCCACCAGGTGCTGGGGGCCGGGGCTCCTCCGTCTCTCCCAAAGGAAGCACAAAGGTGGAAACACAATGTTGTGTGACCACGAAACTGTATAGTTGTTCCTGAGAAGGGGGAGGAGCTAAGGAAACACTTTAATCCATCTTTACCTAACATTAGATTGTTGCCATTAATGAATTAATTAACCTAGCTGGTTAGCAGTTGTAATGATTTTGAAATAGCTCAGTTTTGGGGTCAGAGAGACTTGGGTTTGGAATCAAGGGCAAGTTCCTTAACCTGCTGCACCCCACTTTCCCTGTCTGTAAAGTGGGGAGAAAAGTGGGGAGAATGGTGCGGCATGGTGATGTTGTTATAAGGACTAGGATCTGTATGTGGGTTGCACTGGCCCTGCTGCTCAATCTCTGGCTTGCTTAGCTGAGAGCACAATTCTCTAGGGATTGTTTTAGCAACTTTAGAGACCAAAGCATCAGTGATTTTCCCCCAAAACATAATCCACTCCCCAACTAGTAAACACTAAATTCTGAAATCTGAGTTCCAAGAATTAAACTCTAGGCCCTCTTTCTCACTCAATCAATTTGAACACGTTATTCAACCTCTCTCTGAGCTTCCAAAAGAATATAAAATATAAAAATGAAAGAAGTTCTCTTCTATGAAATGACGATAATAATAACACTTAACCCACATAGCCGGTATAAAGATTGGCTATGATAATGGATAGAAAACATGCAGCCCATTGCCTAGCACATAGTAAGCAATTAAAAATCATCATTATTTTCCTCCCCAGAAGCCAAACACACCGGCAGTGATGCTGTTTTCACAATGCCCTAAAAATCTCCAAGTCCTTGAGTACTTCTCTTCTTCTAATTTGTAAACCAGCAGGGCTATGAGGGTAACAGAAGAACTACTCAGCAGTTTGATGAGGAGGGTAAGGGATTTCGTGAGAATTTAGCAAAAGCTGTATTTAGCTGCATGGGTGCACCTTCATAACTGGACCATCTTGGAGGATATGGCGAGGCTATCATTTAGCCAGGCAGAACTTGCATATGAGCAGAGATTGGCCAAGAAGTCACATACCCATGAATTGCTGTAAAAGGGTCTCATACCATTTTCAAGAAGAGGGTTCAGTGCTTTCTCCACTTACCAAGTTGAACTGTGAGCTGAGTCCCTTTCCCAAATATCATCTTAGAGCCACTGGTTTGTTGAACACAATGCTCCGAGGCTTTGCAAAAACCAGAGGGGTCAACTCAGGGAGCCCAACTTTGCTGAGCTTCCCAAGAATTAAAATTTTCCTTCAACCTCCAAGCTTTTCAGACAGGATAAGTGATGGTATCTTTCTTGGTGGTAGCCCAGAGCTTCAGGGCTGAGAGATATGTCCAGAGATATGATTGCTACTTTAAAACACAGGAAGGCTCAGCAAGCCGATTCTCTATACACATCTGTGGTCCAGAGTAATTGCATAGCTGATGCAATTTATCATAGAATATAAAATCCCACTGGGAGAGAAATTAGTGCTGCAGAATTTATAGATAGTGTTTGATGGTCACAGTCAATTGTCTGAAGACAAGACCAGCGTTTTCATTTGCACTTTTTTGCATCCCTGCCTCCATTTGCAGATGGCTGAACATTTCCCCTAAGATCAAGTTTAGCTGTTTCAACTTTAGTCAACTTTCCCCCACAAAACAGGCATGTGATGATTTTATCTCTTCTTAGAACCCTGGGGTTCTGTTCTGAGCTCACTAAATCTTGGAAAAAGAATGTTTGGGTGCAAATAAACTTGCTTAGTCAAGAACCATGATGTTTTCTTTTTCTTGGGTCTGGCCTGGTCACAGCTGTGAGGTATCTTGGCTTAGTCCCAGGCCAGGCTCAGCTGTGTGACCTTGAGCAAGTTC
>NW_011495077.1:1266874-1271206 GCF_000754665.1 Bison bison bison | reverse complement strand
ACAAACCTCTCTGAGTTTCACTGTCCTCATTTGCAAAATTAAAGAAGTGAGTTAGGTGGTCTTTCAGGACTTTCTGAGCTGTTACTCTTTGATTTGATTCTCTGGACCTAATCTATCCCAAAATACTGTGCAAATCTATTCCCCCCAACCTCCCAGAGTGTCTAGTCCTCCTCCCCATTTCCTAAACAAAATAAAACAAATAAGCAGAGAAAAGAAAAGTAGGTCTCTACTTATCACACAGGGAAATAGAGTTTTTCGAGCCTACCATCTGCCTTAACATTAGATCTCTTTAGAAGTTTGAAGTCAGAATTTTGGAACCAAATCCTCAGGGAAAACTGTTCTTTCTTTGGAGCTTTCAGATAATTCAAAAACCAAACCAAATAAACTGACACCTTTGGTTTAAAGCTAGTACTTACTAAGTTTCACTCTCACTTGAGTCCCGGTTCCGAATGTAAATTGCCTTGCTTCCCACAGGAGCAGACACCTTTACATAAACTACAGGCTCTTGCTTATCCACAGGAAAGGTGATTCGATATTTATAGTCTTTTCCCAATGGATAAGGAAGTTCATCATCTAGCCACCAGTGCCAGCTCTCTGGTTGCTAGGTGTTAGATGCTGAGGGGGGTTTTGCTAACACTAAAGGTACTCACCCAGGCTTACAATTAACTGAGTCCCTTTCCCAAAGGTGAATTTCTCAGTGCTCTTTACACAGTGCCTGGGCCCTTTACCAAAAGTTCCTCTTAGTGCCGGGCTGTGACTTCCTCTTCTCAGATGTAGCCTGTCTCTGGGGTGATTAGGGGGCCCCCTTGGTGAGCAAGGTCACTTAGGGTTGTCCTGCAGCCCAGGACTCAGGCCAGGAGGACACCAGGACCAATCATGTTGGGGTCCAGAATTCTCTGGCCTCCTGGGCAGCTGAGACTCCTGTATCCTGAACATCTTGTAGGCTATTTCTTATTCCCATCTTGTACAGATCTATAAAAATCATAACTGCCTGGTGGTTCACCATTGGTTCTGACCTACAACAGGAAAGGAGACCCCTGTGGGCATCAAGTATATGTGGGATGTCAGGTCCCCTTTTTCATTGTTGGAAAGACAAAAGGTACCACTTCTTCCTATGTTGACTGTGAGCCTAATTTCAGAAACCTATTATTCTTGGAAAGCTTCCCCCCCATATATTTAATAGATCAAGAAAACCTACAGTTGGGGAGAGAAACTGGCCCTACAAAATGATGAAATGTGTGCTAAAAGCCAATTATAAAATGCCATTTTTGATATCTTGTGTTTTAGATTACCCATGCTGTTGTGTACATATTTTATCCCCCCTGAAGATAAGCTACTTACCCAGGGCCACAGTTAACCGTATCTGGGTCTCAAAGGCAAATCCGTTGTCATTGTTCATCCACTGACAAAACCCTTCCTCCCTTTGAGCAATGAAACTGCTTCCTCCAAAACTGGCCCAGGTGATCCCTGGGGAAAACTGTGGGCACTTAATAAATATTTGGTAAATTGAATTGTATTAATCATTCATCTTTTGTTCCTCTTCCTCAAAGAACACTTGAATATCTCTCTGACAATTTTCAGATGAAAAAAATTAATCCTGCCAGATAGTACATACTGAGTTTCAAGATTCCTCTAGTCTTGGTTCCAAAATGTCAGTTTCCTATTAACCCCATTCCCACAGGAGTGAACACCTTTACAAAAACTAGAAGCGTCAGCGTGGTTGAAAGGGATGTGGCATCACCTCTGTCCCCTTCCTCACTAGACAGAGAGAGCTGTCTGTCCTCCCTAGGGGCCCCCTCTTTCCTGGGAAAGGTCTGCCCTCTTCCCTCTGTTAGGACAGAGATAGTAGGTGGCTGAGTAGATTTCAGGGATGAAGATGATAAATAAGATATCAAAATGTTATCACACAATGCAGAGACTTCTTTTTTCTTGCCAAATTAATGCTTCCCCCCTCCCCCCTCCGGCAAAGGCTGTTTTCAGCACTTTCTTTCTCCCAGATGCAATAATAACTGGATTTCAAGTTGGCATAAGGGCACAAACCTCCAGGTTCTGATGAGTCACACACATACTGATCAAGAAATGATGCTACCCCTCAGTGAAGAAGCATGCTTTGCTTTCCTCCCTTGCTGGGCATGGCAGACTTTAAGCACACACACAGGAGAATATAAACCGATAATTCTCTTAGTTCAGCTCTCAGCTTCATACATTAGCATCCCAAAATACAAGACCTGGAAGGGAACTTAGCAGCTGTTGGAGCCAAGCAGAGGATGAAGAAGCCCAAGCCCTGAGGGATAAAGTTGCTTAAGGCCACATCAGTAGATAGAGACAGAGATGGGGCTAGAAATCAGAACACCTAAGTCCCATTCCTGCCTTCTTCCTTCCTGTGACTCAAGAGAACAGGGACCTTCCCTTGGCAGTCCCCATCCCTGGGGCTTTCCTGGCTAGCCTGGGTATGATTATCTCTGCTAAGCAGTGGATAAGTGACTCAAGGGAGATGTTTGGCTTTGGCACAGGGTTTAAAATTTTAAAGAGAGATATACAGCATCTTAATTCATTTTTAAAATTTTATTTCTTAGGCTGCAGGCAACAGCAGTTGATAGTGGGGGAAATGGCCCGTGAGGTCTCAGGGAAGCCAAGGGAAAGACAGAGATTTAGAAATTTGCCCTTTACCAAAAGGATAATCCAACAGAGAGTTGCCTCTGATTAGTCCTTCTCTGCGGGACTCATTACCAGGACTGACATCTAAGCAGGGATGGTGGCAAACACAAAGCTACGTGGTGTTACCTCCTGTTCCTGCTCCCGTGGCAGGTATTGCTAATAGACACATCACTCTGCTCCTCGGGGTCTAGATGTAGCCTCAGTCCTTTTTTAAAAAAATTGAAGTGTAGTTGATTCAAAATATTATGTTAGTTTCAGGTGTATGACAAAGTGATTCAGTTATATATATTTATTAATATATAAATATATATATATATATATATGATGTATTTCTTATTTTTCATCATAGGTTATTCTAAGATATTGAATATATTCCCCTCTGCTATACAATAAATCCTTGTTGCTTATCTATTTTACATATAGCTCACAATCCTTCTTAAAACTGTGTTCCAGAGAACTATTACCAATTGCTAACCCTTGGTAATTGAAATATCACCTGCTTGCCCTCCATGCCTGGGGAATAATTGGAAAGAAGATCCTACAAATGGCTTGAGAGATGTGCTTGGGTCAGAGTCAGGCCAGGTCCCACACAGCCCCATCACAAAAGATATCACTGACCTGGTTGGACCAAGACTGTTCCTTCCATAGGCTGCTGCAGAGGTGACGACAGTAATACCATGGAGTATCGCTTACCCCTCACAGCTTTCATTCAAACACAGGCCTTGGGCAGCAAACCATGGTAGCATTCTTCGTGCTTGCTCTGGCCCAAAGAGCTTTCAGCAAGATCTTCCCCCCAAACAGAGGTCCTGGGGGTAGAGGACGTCTGCTGGACTTCAATCCCTTCCTGGCATGCTTCCTCTTATCCATCCACCCAGGTCTGTCCTGGGGGTCCTGGAATGGAATGGGCCACAGGAAGAAAGTGATGCAGAAACCCTTCCGCTAGACCACTCACTCCCATCATCACAGAGTCAGATGTTTCTAAGCTTTTCCTTTCAATCACATTTCTGTTCTTTCATTAAAAAAGCGATGTGTTTGTCCATGTCCATCCAAAGACATTTCCCTGTGTCCTTGCTGTGGCACTAGGCTTTTGTTTGGTAGGGAAATGTCCCATGTACCCTTGTGGGGTGCTGTCTCATGTCCTTGAAGACAGTGCTCTGAGTGACTGGGGGAGGATGGGCCCTTTGGCCCAACAGAGAAGCAGCTGCCAGTGTCAGGGTTGAAAGGGGATCAAGGGGAACAGAAGTTGCAACTTTGACTAAGTTCTGAACAAAGAATATTTTCCTCCCCTGACCTCTTTTCTGCCAACCTCCAGTGTGACCTACTTATGGAGATGGGCTAATTAGAACAGCAGAGGGCGCTATAAGGTCAAAAACAAAGCTGCCCTCCTCGGAGGAAGCTGGGAGGAAAATCTCCCCCTTTTTTTCAGCTAGTGTGGCGATGGTACCCTACTCCAGTACTCTTGCCTGGAAAATCCCATGGACGGAGGAGCCTGGTGGGCTGCAGTCCGTGGGGTTGCTAAGAGTCAGACACGACTGAGCGACTTCACTTTCACTTCTCACTTTCATGCATTGGAGAAGGAAATGGCAACCCACTCCAGTGTTCTTGCCTAGAGAATCCCAGGGACGGGGGAGCCTGGTGGGCTGCCATCTATGGGGTCGCACAGAGTCGGACATT
>NW_011495077.1:1263522-1266774 GCF_000754665.1 Bison bison bison | reverse complement strand
ACAAGAGTGGCTTGTTTATCAAATCCCTGGGGCCCCGTCAGGTCCGAAGGCCTCTGTTGAGTGGTGCTTTTGGGTTAAAGAAAGGCAGTCCAGGGCGCTCCCTGCCTGGACTCAGATGCAGACACCCGCAGGTTTAAGGGAGATGGGGCAGGAAAATTCAAGGGCAATGTGTCCATAGTAGGTCATTAAATCTTGAGTCTCTCTTAGCTCTAAACTTTGGGGGTCACTCTCTTGTCTACATTGTGATCTCCTATGAACAAGCCTCTTGAAACCTTCGGAAGACATAGGACAGTGAGCTAGGAGATTCATTTCATACTTCCAGTGCTCTTAGGGGTTTGGGATAAGCATAGCTGGCTCAGGTCTCAGGGGAGCACAGAGCTCTATGACATACTTACAGCAGTGACAGAAATGAAAGATGAGAGTCTCTTTTTTATTTGCCATCGATTGGTACAACATGGTTTTTAAATTTTTTTTGGCATGATTTCACAACTTTATTTTTTAGATTTACTCAGCGTCTTATCTCTGAACGTCTTTGATGAGACTCAAGCTCTCAGGAGTTTATTCATCAGTCTATTTCACAAAAACGACAATAGCAACAGCAATGACTAGCATTCTTAAATCACTTGCTGGGTGTATTGCTGTGTTATTTCATTTAATTTGCCAGCAGCCCCATGAAAAAGCTATTATTATTTTCATCTCCATTTTATAGATGGAGAAACTGAGGCTTGAGGAGGAGTTAGGTTGTGTTTAAGGTCTCACAGCAAGTAGATGCTGGAGCTGATAGGAACCCAAGTAGTGTGGATCCAGAGCCCCACTCCTTAACCATAATACTGCACTGCTGTTCTGAGAAGTGCCCTGGTTGAAGCGATGCCTTTTAAGGAGTGATGGAAGGACACCATGGTGGGGAAGGGGTTGTTTTATGATTGTGCCACCCTGAGAAGGTCTCAATGTGAAGGCTTAGGGAGAGGGCAGGTGCCTTTGACTGAGGGTCTCTGAAGCCCTCTCCTCTGTTCTCGTGTGTGGGCAGATGTAACTGAGGTTGGGCTGTCAGAAGAGGAGCAGCAGTTTAATTTGTTAACTGTTATATTGCCTAGGTCGGGAAGGGAACACTCAGTTCTCACAAATATCATGCTTGGCACCACCTTTAGAACAGGGACAGACTCCCAAAAATTGAGTGGGGGCCGCCAGAGCCTGTGAATATCTCAGAGCCAGAAGCTGGAAGTGGCCTTCCCTCTCAGAGAGGCTGGTGCCTTTGAGAGGGGGACCCCTACCTGCAGGGGGCAGTGCAGGCCTGGCGTCAGCTGATCAAACAAAGCAATCCGGTAGCTGAACCTCCCTCTTCCACATCCAGAGGCCTGGGGATGCTCACACTGGGGTTTCAGACTTTCTGGGATATGCTTTTGGTGGTCTTCATGACTAGGATTGCCAGATAAAATGCAAAATGTCCAGTGAAATTTGAATTTCAGAAAAACAATGAATATCTTTTTAGAATAAATACATCCCAAACATGGCATGTCCCAATTATTACTAGTGAAAGTTGCTCAGTCATGTCCTACTCTTTGCAACCCCATGGACTATACAGTCCATGGAATTCTCCAGGCCAGAATACTGGAGTGGGTAGCCTTTTCCTTCTCCAAGAGATCATCCCAACTTAGGGATCGAACCCAGGTCTCCCACATTGCAGGTGGATTCTCTACCAGCTGAGCCACCAGGGAAGCCTAAGAATACTGGAATGGGTAGCCTATCCCTTCTCCAGTGGATCTTCCCGACCCAGGAATTGAACTGGGATCTCCTGCATTGCAGGTGGATTCTTTACCAACTGAGCTACCACAGAAGCCCCAATTGTTACTAAACATTTTTTGTTGTTGTTCATTTGAAATGTAAACTTAACTGAGTGTCCTGTATTTTTATTTGTTAAACCTGGCACCTTTACTATGTAAAATAGTCAAGATACAGAGGTAACCTAAATGTTCATCAACAGATAAATGGATAGTGAAAAGGTGGTATATATACACAATAGAATACTACTCAGCCAGAAAAAAGAATGAAATAGTACCATTTTCAGCAACATAGATGGATCTATGGATTATCATACTGAGTGAAGTAAGTTAGAAAGAGAAAGACAAATACTATGTAAAGTGCTACATATAAAATAGATAAACAACAAGGTCTTACTGTATACCTCAGGGAACTGTGTTCAATATCCTGTAATAATCCATGATGGAAAGAATATGGTAAGAATGTATATATACATATAAATAACAATCACTATATTGTACACCAGAAATGAATACAACACTGTAAATCAACTATACTTCAATAAAAAGCATCTGGCAAACTTATCCATCCCAATGGTGAGTTTTTAAGTGGAGAAAGTTATATTCTGTTGTTCGCAAATATTTGTTGATTGCCAGATACACGGCAGACACAGTCCCAGGGGCTAGGACTCACCATGTCCTATATACACAGCGGGACAAAGTGAAAGTGAAAGTCGCTCAGTCGTGTCTGACTCTTTGTGACCCCATCTATACAATCCATGGAATTTTCCAGGCCAGAGTAATGGAATGGGTAGCGTTTCCCTTCTCTAAGGGATCTTCCCAACCCAGGGATCAAAGCCTGGTCTCCTGCATTGTAGGCAGATTCGTCACCAGCTGAGCCACCAGGAAAGCCCAAGAATCCTGGAGTAGGTAGCCTATCCCTTCTCCAGAGGATCTTCCTGACCCAGGAATAAAACTGGGGTCTCCTGCTTTGCAGGTGGATTCTTTACCAACTGAGCTATCAGGGAAGCCCATACAGGGTGAGAAGGGAAAGACAAATAATAAGCATGTATAAGCCCAGTGATGTCAAATATAATGATTGATGAAATGTGAAAATAAGACAGAGATGAAATAGAGGGTGACTCTGGGAAAGAGGAGGGTGACTCTGGGAAAGAGGAGAGTGAAAAAGTTGGCTTAAAGCTCAACATTCTGAAAACTAAGATCATGGCATCCGGTCCCATCACTTTATGGCAAATAGATGGGGAAACAGTGGAAATAGTGGCTGACTTTATTTTTCTGGGCTCCAAAATCACTGTAGATGGTGACTGCAGCCATGAAATTAAAAGACGCTTACTCCTTGGAAGGAAAGTTATGACCAACCTGGACAGCATATTAAAAAGCAGAGACATTACTTTGCCAACAAAGGTCCGTCTAGTCAAGGCTATGGTTTTTCCAGTCGTCATGTATGGATGTGAGAGTTGGACTATAAAGAAGG
>NW_011495077.1:1262770-1263310 GCF_000754665.1 Bison bison bison | reverse complement strand
GATGGACAGGGAGGTCTGGCGTGCTGCGGTTCATGGGGTTGCAAAGAGTCAGATATGACTGAGCGACTGAACTGAACTGAATTGAACTGGGTACCCAAGTGAGTGACTAATTTATTTGCCAGGGAGAGACTCTCAGAGATGAGACTGGTAAAAAACTGGAAGCAGAGTTTCAGGCAGCTAGAAGAGGGAGGCAGGGAGGGAGCAGAAGGAAAGCCACAGCAGCTAAAGGGCAGTGATGGGTGTAGGAGAGGGCACGTGAGGAGGCTGGCAGACAGCAGTGGTCCCACCATGTGCAGTGGGTCACAGGCCAGGATCGGAGGCCTCCCTGACATCATTAGATTTACAGTTTATGAAGACCTGGAGAGTGATTGCCCAGGGGAAGAGCAGAGGCAAGGGGACCAGTTGGGGGGTTACTGCCATGGGCCTGACAAGCGAGGGTGGTATTGGCAGGAGGGGGTGGGGGTGGAGAGAAGTGGAGGCACTTGGAGACACACTTCTGGGTGGAGCTGACGGGCCTTCCTGATGAATTGAAGGTGGGGC
>NW_011495077.1:1254883-1262670 GCF_000754665.1 Bison bison bison | reverse complement strand
TCCCAGCCGTTGTCATGTCTTGGCTTATACAGAAGATAATATTTGTACTTGAGTGTGGCCAGGAAGGGCTGACCCAGGAGGCTCCAGCTACCCCAGGTCCCATTGTCCACTGTGAGCACTGTCTCAGCAGCCTTGTAACCTACTCACTGCAGCTCACCCTCTGGGAAGCATTGCTTCAGGGGAGAATTTTCCAGCTGGGGCCAAGTGTGCGCTGCAGGAGAGATGGAAATCAGACTGCAGGAAATGAAAGAATGATCTCAGAATCGCAGCCCTCCTGATCCATCAGAAATCGACCCTTCTGCTTTTCTGTATATTCATTCTATTCATTTTTTGAGAGTTTGATACTGAAACTCCAACTAAAAATCTTAATTTAGCTACTTAAGAAAATAATTGTAATGTAGAGTGGAACTATATGCTATTTTGTTCTGTATTTTCCAAGTCTCTAGTAACTTTATCATACTTTCAGAATTTAAAAAGTTAAAAAGAAAGAAAAAATAAATAAAGCTGGGGTAAAAAAGAAATAGAGGAGTTCAAATATTTTGTAATAATCGTGAACAGAGTGTAACATTAAAAACTTGTATAAAAATAAATAACAACAACAACAAAAGAAATAAGAGTTCTAGAATTCAGGGTTAGAGCAGATTCTATTTATTAAAAAATATTTATTTCTTTGGCTGCATTGGGTCTTAGTTGCAGCATGCGGAATCTTCTGTCTTCATTGCAGCATGCAGGTTCTCTAGTTGTGGCATGTGGGGTCTAGTTCCCTGAACCAGCGGTCAAACCCAAGCTCCTCTATTGGAAGCATGGGGTCTTAGCCACCGGACCACCAGGGAAGTCCCTAGAGCAGATTTTAGAAATGACCTTATCCAACACTCTTCCTTTTCTCATTACACAAAGATGTAATACTAGGTCCCCGTTCATTTATTCTGTGGACCGAGTGCCACAGGTATGGTCAGCTGTGCTCGTGCTGTGTGACTGGTACCCAGTCTGTGACCAGAGGATGTGGAAATGGACCATAAGCCAGTTTTAGGGCTTCCTCGATGGCTCAGTGGGTAAAGAATCTGCCTGCAATGTAGGCAGATAGGAGATGCGGGTTCGAATCCTGGGTCAGGAAGATCCCTTGGAGGAAGGCATAGCAACCCACTCCAGTATTCTTTCCTGGAGAATCCCAAGGACAGAGGAGCCTGGGGGACTACAGTCCATAGGGTCGCAGAGAGTTGGACATGACTGAAGCAACTGAGCATGCAGCATGCAGGGCGATTTGGTATGGAAGTATGTGATCATTAGGCTTGTAATTTCTATTTTTTTCCTTTTTCAAAAACCAATTCATTTTCATTGTATTTTACAAAAGGATTAGTTCAAGAGGGTTGAGGACTACAAAAACAACAACAACGACGTTTCCTGGGTTGGAAGCACGTGCCTCAGAGAGTTACAGCTAATTCAGGCACGTGACCGTCAGGGCTGTTCCACTCCCTTCGTGTCCCTCCCATCTCCTTCTCTTCAGAAGCCCCAGAGACGGTCTCAGAGGTTTAAGGAGCCTGGGTTTCTATGTATCCTCCTCCCTGATATAAAAAGAAGATGTTTCTCCCTGTGGGCTTCAGCCTTTTGCTTTTCTGTAAGTGTACTCACTGTCTGTCCCACTTATTCTATCATCCGTTTCCCTGTTTCTGATTTTGCAAGGCTTGGGCTCTTTCCCATTCACACTAGCTTTTCTAGTTATTTTCTGCCTTTAATTTTCCTCTCTGTGTCCTTCCCCTGCCTCTGCCCATTGAGTTCCCCTGGGTGGGGCTGTGCTGGACTCAGGACCTGCAGAATGTAGCACTTCACTGTTTCCTTATTTTTCTCTTCACAGACAAGGGCGTGCTGTGTAACCAAGTGACCCAGAGTCCCCCGGAGCAGAGAGTGGCGAGTGGCAGTAAGGTGACACTGCTCTGCACCTTCCAAACCATATATTCAAATCCAGACTTATATTGGTACCGAAAAAGTCCAGATGGTGTCTTCCAGTTTGTCCTGTACAGGGACAACACTAGATCCCGTGATGCAGATTTTGCTCGGGGTAGATTTACCATGCTGCATAGCATGAGCCAAAAAACCTTCCACTTGGTGATCTTCTCTGTGAGGCCTGAAGACACTGCCACTTACTACTGTGCTTTGAGGCTCCCACGGTGATGCAGGCACCCAGGAAGTCTGCACACAACCCCCTGGGCACAGCCTGGCAGAGCTGCTTCTCTGGGCAGCTCATGTCCTTGAACATGGCATCCTTCTTCCCCATCATTCTGTGGTCCAGTCTGGCCTTGGGAGGTGCCCTAACATGCCTGCCAAATACGAAAAAGCCTGGTCACTTGCAAGGGAGCACCCCAACTTCCAATGGAGGAGATGTCGCTCCACTTCATAGAGGGCCCTTGATGCCCTGGTGCCTGTCTGAGGGACCCTGGTGCCTGGGTTGTGCCTGATACAGAGAAGGGCTTGACAGGGATGTGCTGTGTGCCCTGGGCAGACAGCCAGATGGGGTGGGTGGGGGACCAATCTAAAGAGAGCCCATTGGAAGTGTGTTTATTTTATCTCCATCATTTACCCATTGTTGGAATTGGCCTGTTTCCCTTTTAAGATTCAAATTGGACACAAAGTTATTTACTTTAAAAAATTTCTGCGGTTTACCTTTCATGCACATCTTCTTGAGCAGTCACCTTATTTCTCTGGGATGTTCTTTGGTACCTCCTTTTTACTTTGTCTGGAGAATATTTTCCTTTCACCAAAGAGCATTGAGCTATTCCCAGAAAGCTGTCTGTGAAAACCAGAATCCAGCTTCAAAGTTCCTGAGTTTGGAGCCCAGTGGTATCCCCAGGGGAGAGAATTACCTCCAGGCAAAACCAAGATGTGATGTCAAAAATAGATACACCCTCAGCCCTGGGATTGCACCCCTCCTTCCTCTACTACTGATGTTTCTGCCTTAATACAACTATTGGAGTTATTATGTGTAATCTTAGAAATAGAAGTCTTGATGGTGGTGGTTGTGTTGCTAAGTCATGTCGGACTCTTTTGTGACCCCATGGACTGTGGCCCACCAGACTCCTTCATCCTTGGAATTCTCTAGGCAAGAATACTGGAGTGGGTTGCCATTTCTTCTCCAGGGGATCTTCCTGACCCAGGGATTGAAACAGTCTCCTGCATTGCAGGCGGATTGTTTATGGCTGAGCCACTAGGGAAGCCCTAGTAGAAGCGTTAGACGTTATTTTATAGGAAAAGCCTAGAGAAGTGAGGAACAATCAGAAGATCACTGAGCTGGTTAATGACTGAGCCAAGGGAGCATATCTGGGTGCTCCCATGCAGCTGTGCCCTAGGAGGCTGTAGCAGTAAGTAGCTTGGGCAGCAATTTGTCTGGGCTTGAGCACAGGCAAGTGGAGAGTAGTCACTATAGAGAGGGAAGGAAAGAATATGGGTAAGGGAGCCAAAGTTTCAGGCAAATGACTCAGCTTCTGGGGCTTCTGTTCTGCCACCTACTGAGTGTGTGTAATACTCTTCTGTAAACTTTTTTTGGGTCCTTGTAGGACTTGAGATTCTTCATGTGAAAGCTCTGGAAACCTATAATCCATGGTAGCAAGATCTCCACACCTGAAGGCAGCCACAGTCCCTCTGGCCCCAGCCTTAAATCTTTTCTGGAGGGTCCCTTTTGTGGAAGAAATTCATAGTCCTATAAAATGCTGGTTGCATTTTGCTGATGATCAAAGTGGGCCAGTGTGTGGCTCATTCATATGCTAAGTGCAGGACTGTTTGAACTTGGAGTTAGCACCCCTGATAAATTGGTTCTGCTCCCAGAAATATCCCTGCCTCACTGAATGACTTCGGACAAGGTACACAACTTTTTGGGGGGCATTTTTTTTTCATCTGCAAAATGAGTCTATGATCTTTTAGTTTTTAGCAACTTCAGAGAAATATTCTAAGAATGGCCCAAGGTAACAGATGTACATGTTTTGGAAATGAGCATTCTAGATGCCCATGAGGTGAAGATGTGTGGAATCTTCTAGTGGTTTTTCCCAGGATAGACCTGGCTTATCCATCTGGATTGTCCTAAACTCACTGACTCAGAATGCAGCTGCCTGTTTTCTTTGGTTTGGGGTGTGAGGACCTGATGCGGCAGTCTGCAGATGGCAAAGGCGGGGGAGTTGTGGGTGAGCCTTGTTCTTTCACTTTGTCACCTCATGAGTCCCCAGCTGACACCCCACATAGGTGCTGAGGCACCCACAGTGCTGGGTTTCTAAGCCTCTGCTACCCGTGTTCCTGCAAAGGGATAAAGCTGGCCTTGCCGAGGTGAGAGGAGCAGAGGTCAGTGGCCACATGCAGGTAGGGGCACTGCTGTTGTAGCAGCTGCGGCAACAACAGCAGGAAACCCAGGGGCTGGGCTAGGGGCCCCAGAAGCTGTGGTGTGACCTATGAGCTCAGTTTGGTTTTTGTCTGACTACTAGTGAATTCACAGCCCCCCACCTTTCCTCCTGCAGTAGTCTGCAATAAATAAAGCCAGAAGCAAGGTACATACAATGCACTTTAATAAACGCAACAGAGACAAAGAAAAATGGCAGAAAACCATCAACACCAAAGATCCAATGCCCTCAAAATCCCCATATACAGATGGGCAGGCAAGGGTTCAGGAAGACTCTGGTTTTAAAGGGAAATATTGGGGACTCATTCCTATCCCTCCCTCCAAAAATACTTGCACAGTGAGCTGCTTGAAAGCAAGACCCATGTCTTACTTATTTTTGCACTCTCAGCACAGTGCCTGGAACTTGCAATAATTCACGTTTGTTAAGTTGAGGAAAGCACATCTCCTCTGCATTTTACTCTGATCTCTGCTAATAGCTCTGAGAGTATTTAGATGAGACCCCCATTGCCTACACAGAGAGTATTAGGGAGTCAAGTGTTGCTTTGTTTCTCAAGTACTAGGGAAAGCAGAAAGTGCTTTTGTGGATGAGAATGCTAGTTTGGGCAAATCTAGTGCTGGGTTGAGCAGAGGCTTTTACATTTAGGTAGAAGGACACCCGCTGTCCTTTCCCCAGGATCTATTTTTCCTCTTGGAGGATGGAGCTGGGAACCGGATGGGTCCCACTTGCTAGTTCTGGAGGCAAAGAAAGTCAAAGGAACAAAACACCACTTTCAAAGTATGTCAGTCATAGGGAAAAAAATGAGTCCTATATACCTTCATATCTCTTATCCCTTTATAAAGCAGCATATAAAACAGTTGGGCCCCCACTCCCCAGGACTTCTGTCTTTCATCAGGCTGAAGGATAAGCTGGGTTTGTTGTCTTTAAAGGAAAACCGTTTGGGGAGCAGCCATTTAAGCAAGGCTGGGACGGGTCAACTTGAATCACGAAAAGGTTGAAAGCCTAGGAGATAGCTTCTCTGTAGGCTTTTGGTTTCTGTCAGGGAATGCAGCCTTCTCATGCCAGTCAGCCTGCAAATGAAGGAAAACTGTCAGAGCTATAGAATCATAGACCTTCAGTGCTGGAAGGAATCGTAGTAGTCATGAGGATGGTCAGTACTTCCTATGGTTGTACCATTGCAGACATCGCTAACCTATCTTGGCACATTTCCCTT
Organism: Bison bison bison; assembly: GCF_000754665.1. Classification (NCBI taxonomy): domain Eukaryota; kingdom Metazoa; phylum Chordata; class Mammalia; order Artiodactyla; family Bovidae; genus Bison; species Bison bison. The sequence continues at coordinate 1,257,081 of NW_011495077.1, read as the reverse complement.
CTACACATGGTGATAGTTCAGCTAGTCACTATCAGTTTATCAGTGTTGACACCAGTCACAAAACCTATCTGCTCTCCTTTAGTTATTTTTCACTCCTTTGCGTTACAGATGTGATAACCCAGGTCCAACAGGGTGAAGAAAACTGGCTCAGGTATTGCAGTGAGTTAGTGACAAAGTTGGAACAAAAATCTAGTGCTTCTGATTCCAACTGAGGTCAGAAGGTCCTTTTCATGTAGCCATTTGGCCTGTGTCCTGGGGACGGCTGGTAAAACACTCACCTGTTGGGGAATGACTGAGGATGCTTGCAGGCCAGGTTGGGTAAGTCCAACACACTAAGTCTAGGATTGTCCTTAGATCAGGAGCTGGGACTGAGGGGTGTCTGGGGGCACTGGAGAAGGAGCTTTATAGGCAAACCTAAGTTCTGGTTCAAATTTCATGTCTAAGATACTTAGGCCACCTGATGTGAAGAGCCAATTCATTGGAAAAGACCCTGATGTTGGGAAAGATTGAGGGCAAGAGAAGAAAAGTGGCGGCAGAGGATGAGATGGTTAGATAACATTATTGACTCAATGGACATAAGTTTGAGCAAACTCTGGGAGATAGTGAAGGACAGGGAAGCGGGGGGTGCTGCAGTCCTTGGAGTCTCAAAGAATCGGACATGACTTAGCGACTGAACAATAACAAGATAACCAGAAGAGGGAATGCAAGTGACAGGCAAATAATTCACATCTCATCCTCAATTTGTATGCATCCTGAGAGGTTACTAGTGAGCTGTTCACTAAGAATAGGAGTGTAGGTTCATCCCAAAGATAGGCTGGTCGACACATCGAGTCCTATGACTAAGGATCAAGAACTGGCATCACCTTTGTCTGGCAAAGACAAGTTCTGCTTCCCTGAATATTCTTCAAGTGAGCCTTTACTGATGGTCTCTCAAAAAGCCCATGGTCCTTTGGCCATATACACAAAAATAGCAATAAAGAAAAAGATTTTTCCTGTTTAGGTCCAGTTTTTCTAGCTCTTCAGTTGGAAGTGAGGATTATTGACTGGTATTACATTATATTACAGGAATTTTGAATCTGGCTCGAAATAAAAGGCCAACAGGAGGCAGAGTGTAATGCTAAGTATCTAGAAAGGCCCACCTTATTGAATCATAATAGGTTTCTATGTGTTTTTTCCTTTCCCAATGCTTCTTATCAGTCCTAAACTCCTTTCTTTCACGTGTAGCATAGTTTGGGTGGAGTTAGGAATAAGAAGCAGCTAGTTCTTACCTTAAAAGAAAAATAACTTGGCAGTCAAGAGAAAATTGACGGCGACACTCTTGGCAAACAGCATTCGGAGCCCCAGCACCGAGAGGGACATCATGTTCACCTTCCCGGGTTGCACTGCAGATGAATGAGAGTGAAGATGGTTCATTCACTTAGCAAGAGACTAAATTTCCTGCCAGATATTGGCTTACAGCACCGACACCAGCCTGCCCCGCATCATCATCATTCTTCCTGGCCTGAAGCCCTGCATGGTGCCAGACAGCCTTCACAGACCTGAAGCTGCTGTTCACAGTCAGCAAAGCAAGCTTTGGAAAAACCCATTCCTATAGTTGGACACGACTGAGCGACTGATCTGATCTGATCTGATAGTCAGGAAGACTCTGCTTGAAGAGTTAGAGGGAGCCAACTGGACTCAAGTATGGTTTTTGTTTTCTTTTGAAATAGAATGATTTGGGGCCCCATCTGACAATGACAGAGTTTGCTTTAATCTCAATTCTGAAGCTGGCCCTTTGGCTTCAACTAACCTTGGGGCTCTTGGCAGGTCACTGGAGCTTCAGCTTCTGTGCTGTTTTCATATGCCATCGGTTTTGGAGTTGTTTCTGGAACAAACAGCAATGGTCAGGGTTACAATGACAACTGAGAGGCTCAAGGGCTTTCAGGTTTTAGAACTGGAGGTGACTTTAAGTAAGTAAACTAAGGACCAGAGAAATGACTTGGTTAAGGTCCTACAGCTATTGACACAGTCAACATGCTTCCTGTCTTGAGGTTTTTTTCCCATTAGGCCATGAAACCAACATCCAGGTATGCCTCTAATTTGTAGGAAGAATTGAGATAATGAACACCAAGATAAGCTGGGCTGCCTTTGGTTGGGGCACTCACACTAGATCAGATCCCACATGAATGTTCAATCCTAGAGTCTTTAGTATGAAGGAA
>NW_011495077.1:1253168-1254702 GCF_000754665.1 Bison bison bison | reverse complement strand
CCTAGATTCCAGCTCAGAGATGCAACAAGTTTAATTCCTGTTTAGGGATAGGAATTAAGCCTAATCCTTAAATCTGAACCTAAGTCTTATTTCCAGCATGATGCCATATTGAATGTGACCTGTCAAGAGTTTACATCTCCAACTTCTCTTGCCCTCAGTTTTTCTTCCCCACAACACTAGCCCCTTGAGGCCAGATAGGACCTACCTGGAATAGTTTTCTTTGGTTCAAAGTCAGTAGAGTGCCAGGTTTGCTTGTTGTGTTCAACCGAACATGTCACTGAATCGGGGTCTCCATACTGACCAAGCTTGACAGCACTGTACTTCCCCCCAGGTGAGATGGCAATAGCCGGGTCATATTCTATTATTTTCTTGGATGATTGCAGACTTATAGTTACATCTTTGGGGTAGAACTCCTTCACCAAACAAGCGACGTTTGTCCCATTTTTCATGACAAAAACAGATGGGCTGGCAGCAGGTTGACTTTCTGCAAATATAATCAGTTTATTTTGTGAGATGATTATCCATGTGTAGGAGTTGAACAATGCTGTTTTCCTCAGTTTCCCTGGGGCCAAACACCGCAATCCAGACTTTCCTGCATCCTGTTAGTGACCTGACCTGTTAGCATCTCCATGAAAGGATGACCAAGGGAAGCAGAAATGAAAGGCAGGCAGTTTGACTCCTAGTTAGGAGATGCGAAGATATATGACTGGGAGTAGAGATAGACAATGACAAATACAAAGAAGTGTCTTGGTCAACTGAGTTTCAATTATCTATGTTTTATTAGTCGATCCTCTGGACGGTTGAGTTAGGCTGAATATCTATCTGAATCAGTACATTTATTTAATTTCTGAATATCCACCATTTTCATTTATTTTAAATTTTTAAAAAATTGGAGTATAATTGCTTTACAATGTTGTGTTGGTTTCTGCTGTGCAACCATGTGCATCAGCTAAATGTATATATGCCTCCTCTTCCTCTTGAACCTCCCTCCCACACCTCTGGGTCATCACAGAGCACCAAGCTTAAGTCGTGCTCTAGTTGGTTTATTTTAAATGCATGAACCCTTGGAGTGAGATCAAAGTAGAGTCTGAAAAGGGCTCCATAGTGGTTCAACACTCTGCAGATATTAGTGTTGACATCACTTCAGGGTGTCATTCCTGTTTTTCGGACTGGAAGGGATCTGCTAAAGTTAAGTGGTCCATCTCTTTGTCTTCAGGTGAACTCTTGTTCTCTTGTAAAGGACTACCCTATAGTTTCTTTTGAGTCTTTAATCAGAGAATAATAACTATCATTCTCAGAAGTCCTTACGAGCATGAAACCAGTTTAAGCCCATTTCTTCTTGTTTTGTTCTAAGCAGAGCTGTGGAAAATGGGTTACAATAGTTGGGTCTCCTCCTGGCCTTCTTTCCTTTCATGCCTCACCTTGGACAATCATTTATCTGCTACTCTCTGTTTGCATCTTTTTCTTTCCTTAAAATCAGAGGTGTGTGTGTGTGTGTGTGTGTGTGGGCGGGGGGGTGTTGGGGATTTTTCAA
>NW_011495077.1:1242749-1253068 GCF_000754665.1 Bison bison bison | reverse complement strand
GCTGATAACCGACACTGATAAGCCCAGCAGTAACGGCTTGGAAACCGCACATTCTGCTCAGTCATCTCCCTTCAGAACTGTGGCATTTCTCGCTCACAATACTGATTTGGTGAGATGAATCCAGTTGATTTTCAAGGGAGCTATGAGTTACAGAGAAAGGAAACTAGTCCATTAAAAACCAAAGCCCAAACATTCCTATTTTTTTCATTACTTAAAAATATGATCCAATCCTAGTCTGATTTAGTTGGAAAATTAAGCCTTTCTTGGGATTTAAAAATTTAAATTCAAAGGCAGTTGTTAATAATCACTCTGGGATGGAGAGACCTGGCTTGAATAATTTGAACAATTTGATATAACCAACAAGACAGATGTCTGAAGAAGGTCATACACTCAGGATATTGAGCTCTGAAGCTGTTAGTATTTCAGATAGAGCATGATGCATTGGTTTGAAAAAACATTTTTCTCAGATCCTCTTTCTAAATTAATGCCTATCTGTTCAAAACAGTTGTTTGAAGGTAAAGGGTTTAACTCATTCTTTAGTATCATGGTAACTAAAATAAAAGGCTATATGACTGAACCGAACCTTTTTTAAAAAATAGAATGCATTCAATATAGTTGTTACATGTAACCCAGTCTATTTTATATTAGGCCTAAACCAAAATGTGAAGTTGTGTAAAATTTGCACTACATTGTAGTCTAAAATTTAAAGATGTAATTGCTTGTCTTTTGAGAATTTCCAATCTTTCTTCTTGGTCCACAAATATAACTAACTACATTTTGGCACTTTCTTTTTTTATGAGTACTATTTAATGCTAAGGCTATGTGCTGGTAAACATACAAAAAGAAGTGTATACCTTCCCTGACAGTCTTCCTTAATTTATAAACTTAGAAATCATCTATGTTCTAGATTCTTATAGAGCACCTTACAGGTTCCCTAAGCATTGAAGCATTGACAACAGATGTCAGTCACAATTTCAAAGATCTCTGCCAAGATGGCCTTTAACTTGAACACTGAAAATAAGTTTGCTTTACTTGATTATTCTCACCAGGTTAACCATCTCTCTCCTAAGTCTTCCAGCAGGACATTTTTCGGGTGGCACAAAGACGTACACAGTAGTCAGCTTAGCCAAAGCGATGTGCAAGGATGAAGCAACCACCTGGAGAATTTGGGCCTCTGCCCCTCCTGCATCTGATATTCCAACATATCTGTATAATTCTTCTGCTAGATTTCTCTGGGTTTTCTGGGCTGCTCTTTTTTCAGAAATAATTTTTTTTTTTTTTAGTAATAATAGTTACAGAGCTACTTCTCTACTCAGCCTAGTGTCTTTACTGTGCCCGGTCCACATCTGTACCACTCCATCTCCTAGTTATACTTTCTCATGTACCACAAACTGGATGGCAAGCCTAGTCCCAGGAGTCAACTTATCCCTAGAAATGTATGGAAAAAAAATCAACTTACGGGGCTCCACGAAGAGTTTGGTGCCAGCTCCAAAAAATATCTGTCGGGTGTCCCAGGAGCACATTGTGACACTACCTGACAAGTAACCAGCCTGGGGCCGGCTCTGGGGCCTGGGCTGGAGCATCTGTGTCCTGCCTCTGCAGCTTGGGTTCCAGCCCAGAGAGCCCATGGCTCAGAGAGCTACAAAGCTGTACTTGATGATATCAGGGGACTGAGCACACAGAGTCCCAGTTCCCTTTGAAGCTAAGAATAGTGTAACTGCTGGGTAAGGAGGTGAGCATGAAATCCCCAGCCCAGGAGCACTGGGACAGGGGACAGGGCTGAGACAGAGCAGCAGAAGAGGGTGTCAGCAGGCCAGTAGCTGCCTCCAAGATGGAAGCTTTAACACCCATCCATTGGAAGGACTCGCTAAGCACACACCAGCTTGGGAGTAGGAATGGGGGACTGGACATTGATATTTCTTGTAATGAATGTTAGGCTGAGGAGAGTTTTAGGCCCAGCTCTTTTTCTCATATTCTATTTCCCTTCTCTTGGGTCACAATCCTGCTTTTTGATTAGAAACTAATTTCTCCCCCATCACTCAGACTGAGTCTCACAGTAACAACAAATCTACTTTCTAATTCCCTGAGCCCGTGGAAAGACTTGCTAAGGACCCAAGGGTTGAACAAGAAATTGGTAGCTGACAAAGGAACCCAGTGGTGCTGCGTGTCATCGACACAGGTCAGGGAAAGCAGAGCTTGCTTTGGATTGCTTATTTTTGTTTTATAATTTCTCTTGACTCTGGATCCAGATACAAGCCTCAAGAGGACAGAGTAATCATGTGAAATAGAACTTAAAACCCTATAGATTACTTTGTCTTATCACCAAAAAAATCAAGAGTCCAGGGTTAGAGCAAGGCGAAAGGGAAGGACCATTCTTTGCTGTCAAAACTTTAAGGATTGGGGGCTTGATTTGAAATTCTTAAACCCCCTACCTGAGCCTCATATCATCATATTATACTCAATCGCTGCAGGAAGAGAAAACTGGAGAAGCAATTGGGATATCATTGAAGAGCGCAGGTCAGCATCTCAACAGAGGGTCTAAGCCTTGGTTTCATCTCTTTCCTTCTTCCTTAGGAGTCCCAAAGGCATAGCCTCAGAGATTTGATTCTAACACTGCAGATAACTCTGAATTTCAAGTGGAAATGATTTAAAGGGAAAATGAAACACAATACTTTTTGCTCAGATGCAATTTGCCCAGCATCAATCAGACTGCAATCAGTTACAATGTGATTCTGTTTTCCCTCCTTTTCATTGCTCTAGTCTCCCTCTCCTCAAAGATAAGAAAACTCACCAAATTCCACTATTTCCCTGGAAGCCTGAGGCAATCAAGAACGCCTCTAAGTTTATATTACCCTCTGAGAGGCAGAGACCACGTTGACACTACCAGTCCCTCTCAGGACTGTCAGATTGCCTCCTCACATTCATGTACATTTCTCCACTTTTTTATTGCCTCTGAAATAAGTAAAAGCAGAATCTAACCAATGCCCCATTGGCCTTGGCATTTTGGAAAGCTTCTGAGAGACTGTTGTTTTCTGGACTGGTTCCAGTGACTGACGGTTGGCAGCTAGCCAAACTACCTGAATAAGACCCCTGGATTTCCAAACACTGGAACAGACTGCCCGTGGATAGTATCCCTAGGAGAGCCCACTACTTCCCTATTGTCCTGAAGTTGGGGGCTGTGTTTGTACTTTTGGTGTAGGCTCCTGACCTTTTACAGAATCCTCAGATTCAGGGCCAACAAGGGAGGTGAGCATAAAACAGTTCTCAGCAGACCCAAACAAGGATGGGACCTTGGAAATAATTTAGTGTGAGCCAGGCATGATGATTTAATGCAAGTTCTCAGCAAGAAAAGAGACAAGGGCAGATTGGTTATTGACATCTGAGGCAGAGAAGGTGCTTTTGCAGTACCTCCTTCTTTAATAATATTTTTCTTTTTCTAACCTTCCCTCTCCCTATGCTGTGACCATGACTCTTTTCCCTCATAAACAGTGGAAAGACTCTAAAGATCCAGAGCTTGCCTTTTCCCTAGTCCCAGTCCCTGACCAGGGCCAGAAGTCTGACCAGGGCATTATTTAAGCAGTTGCAGAAGACTTATCAATACTAATCCTCAGAAGAGAGTTTCCAAGTATGCATAGAATATTTTCTTAAGAGAGATCTAATGATTTTATTCTCCAATTTTATGTTGACTCTTTACAGCAACAACAGCAATGACAATGGATTTCCCATTTAGAACCTCCTAACTTCTCAAGAAGCTCTGCTTATTCAGGACTGTACCATGAGTTCAAGGGAATATACACACTAAATAAAATGCATAACTCACTCAGTTCCATGATGAGTTGAGTCTCATTTCCAAAGACGAGTTTTGTTATCAGCACACCATTTCAGACATCATGACCCAAAACCTCACTACCTATCTTCTCCCTGCCTAGTCCATCTGTTTGGAAGTGGATGGGCTACCTGGATACACAGAGCTCTACAAGGGTTTCTGAGATCTAAGCCTTTCATTTTGGCAGCTTCTTTGATGTGTGTTCTCTTCTGAGTGTTGGCATTTAGGGAAGTCTCAGGGTTTACTGCTATTATCTCCTCAACCTGTCATCTCTTACCCCAAGATCTTGCTTCACAGTCATATTTTCACAGAGAGAAAGGAATTAATTTGGTTTTGCTGAGAATGTCAAATGGCTATTTTCAGCAGAAACACAGCTGTAAGGTTCAAGTCAATCAGAAAGGACTATGCATCAGTTAGAGTTGGAAGGACATGATGGCTGGACCAAAAGTCATTTCTGCAAAAGACTGGGAGTCTTTTAAAAAGATCCCAATACTCTCAGAAGTCTGCCATTTCTATAAGTATTTTACTACTTCCAGATGGCTTGTGCTTACACTACCTCAACAGACACCATCATAACAAGCTCCACGAGCTGATGTTATTAGATCCGTCTTACAGATGAAGTCACTGGAGCTAAAGAGCAGTTAAGATAGTGACTGAGCTGCGTCTGACTCTCCGGTCTCCAGACCCCAGTTCCCATCCATTGAACCAGAGTAATAGATGACAGGACTGAGAGGAGCTTCAGCTGCCACTTGTCAAAATTCCTTGGCCACACAAAGGCTAAGTAATGGGCATATAGACAGAGTTTGGACTCCGTTTTCAGCATCATTTTTCATTAAATCTCAGAATTTCCACTGGATCATAAGACATTCACATCATTGGGCTTTCTTTTTTTTTCCTAATATATTGTCCCTTAGAATTGGTCTGGCTGACACTCAGGATCAAAGTGTGCTAAGCTGGAAGACACTTTGGAAATAATTTGAATCAGCTAGAGGGAAACTCAAGTACTGTGAAGTTAAGTCACAGAGCTGGTCAAAAAGGAGGATTAGAACTCAGTCTTTCAATTCTTGGCCTAACATGCTTGCCAGTGCTCCTCACATTTATTAGATGTGCTGTAACACAGGTCTGGTCATGGCCCAGATCTGTAAATGGCGAATGCCATTTACAGACACTCTGGGATGGAGAGCGGACCAAGAAGATTACTACAATGCATTCCCACCCTGGATTTTGTCAGAAACTCAGTCCCTGCTCCTCCACCATCCCTTGCTAAATCACTTGCTGGAGGGACTTTCAACAACCTGAGAAGTGTTTCCTAAACTGATGAATTGGGAAAATATTTAACAAAGATAATTGACAGATACAGTGGTCAAAAGAAGAAGAAGAAGAAGAATAAAACCGAGTCACTTACCTGGTTCCACGTTCAGATAGGTTCCTTTGCCAAATATTAGTGGATACTGCACAGCTGATAAACCCAGTCTAAAAACTGCCTGCCTTTTCCGTACCGCAACCCTGGCCCCAAGTCATGTGACAGTCATTGGATGAGATTTTCTGTCTCATCTGCTTAACCTCTTTCTTCCTCTGTCTTGGGAACTACCCTTCAGGACAAAGCAGGAAGTGATTCCTGTGTCAAATAGAAATCTAGACTTTTGCCATGTTATAGTCTGAATTTGCAGTCTGAATAAGAGATATTGAAAAACAATTTCCAGTCTGGAGCAAAAAAGGTGGGCTATTGGCCATAGAGTGCATGAGGGTATGCTAAGTTGCTTCAGTTGTGTCCAACTCTTTGTGACCCCATGAACTGTAGCCTGCTAATTTCCTCTGTCCATGGGATTCTCCAAGCAAGAATACTGGAGTGGGTTGCTATGCCCTCCTCCAGGGGATCTTCCTGACCCTGAGAATGAACCAGCATCTCAGTGGCTCCTGCATTGCATGTGGATTCTTTACCACTGAGCCACTGGGGAATCCTGTTGGTCATAGAATGGTGATTCTCAACCCTTGGGCTATACTTACACGGGGCAAGATCTAGTAAGTTATGAGCCCCACTCAGAACCTTTCAGGAGAATTCCATTTCCTATCCAATCAGAGCTTTGTATCATTGACAAGCATTGTGCAGCAGCCAGACTTGGTATAAAATAGAACTAAAGTCTATTTTAATAACATTTTAATAATATATTCATGAATTTCAAATTTGAGCAAACTTTAATGGCGTACTTACACTTAGATATGACAGTTAAAATACCTTCTGTCATATGTAAAAACCAGAGTCTATGAAATTGCTGTATGTTACTCACAAAAATCCAGGGAGAAAATATGCAGATTTTTCAGATCAGTTTACAGCCCATACAGGATTGCATATCATACTCTGAGAATCACTAAAATGGAGAGTGGTTCTCAGTTGTGTGAAGTAGAAAGGAATCAGAGAACCTGAAATCAAATTCCACTCAGTTTCTTACTTACTAAGTGTGTAATCTTGGCCAAGTTCCTTAAGGTCACTGAGCTTCATTTGCCTCTTTTATAAAATGAGGATGCTGTCTTCTGTATTGAGAGGTTATAAGATTAAGCGAAAGGGTGTATATATAAAGCATTCTGTAAATGTTCAGTGTAAGTATTAGAATGTTTATTAGGGTCAGACTCAGAGTAAAAATTTTACTTGAAGCAGGAGAAGGTAATTACACTAAGCTCAGAGCTCCCCAGGGCAAGGTGTAGGGAGAGGTTGCTGAGACAGGAGAGGATCCTGTTTCTTTGGTGTTTGGGATAAAAGTGAGGACTGGAATCCAGGTTTCTGTCTCCTCTGGTCTCTTACCAGGGTCAGGTGTGACCACCATTTCCTTCTCTAACCTTCCCTCTTAAATCCGAAAGCACAGGTCCAGAAAGCTGTGGTACATATACACAATGGAGTATTACTCAGCCATTAAAAAGAATACATTTGAATCAGTTCTAATGAGGTGGATGAAACTGGAGCCTATTATACAGAGTGAAGTAAGCCAGAAAGAAAAACACCAATACAGTATACTAATGCATATATATAGAATTTAGAAAGATGGTAACAATAACCCTGTATACGAGACAGCAAAAGAGACACAGATGTGTAGAACAGTCTTTTAGACTCTGTGGGAGAGGGAGAGGGTGGGATGATTTGGGAGAACGGCATTGAAACATGTATAATATCATATATGAAACGAGTCACCAGTCCAGGTTTGATGCACGATACTGGATGCTTGGGGCTGGTGCACTGGGACGACCCAGAGGGATGGTATGGGGAGGGAGGAGGGAGGAGGGTTCAGGATGGGGAACGCATGTATACCTATGGTGGATTCATGTTGATATATGGCAAAACCAATACAATATTGTAAAGTTAAAAAATAAAATAAAATAAATTAAAAAAATAAAAAAATAAAAATTCATGAAAAACAAACAAACAAACAAAAAACAAAAACAAAAGTACTGGTCCATCTTTTCTACATTATCAACCTGACTTCATTTGTAAACTCTCTCCTGGTCACTCATTCTCCTCCAGCCACCCAGGCTTCCTTGCTGTCCTTAACATACCCTGGGCAGGGCTTGTGTTCCCTCTGCCCAGAAGTGCTCATCCTTCAGAAATCTGCACAACTCACTCCGTAACCCCCTCGCGTCTCTGCCCAAATGTCAATTTTCCAATGAGGCCTTCTATAACTTCTTTGTTTAAAACTGCACATTGCCCCCTTCTATTGATACACTTTATTTCTCTTCTGTGGTTTATTTTCCTTCACAGGGCTTATCACCACCTAAAACATTATATATTTTATTTGGTGAGTTTATCATCTGTCTTTTACAGTACACTGTAAGCTCCAACAAGGCATGGATTTCTGTCTTTTTGTTCATACTGATTCCCTGGCACCTAGAAGAGTGCCCTGCGTATAGTACCAGCGACTTGTCACAGGTTGCGAGCTGGGATCGGGCTTGGTTCTGAAAGTGCCTAGCTTGCTTACATTTCTGTTTCCTTTTGCCTTATACCACTGCTGACTTGTCCTCTCATCCATTCCTTCATTTGTCTATTCATTCATTCAACAAATATTTATTTACTGCTTTCAATGTAGCCCTTGTCCTCATGGAACAAGGGAGATAGCTGATAAATAAGCATTCAAAGTTTCAGGTGAAGATGAAGGCTATATGAAATAAAGCAAGCTGGACTCCAGACTGCAAGAAGATGAGCTTCTGGCTTAAGCCGCCCAGGCTGTGGGCCTTTGTTTGGACAGCCCTGTGAAGCTATGTGTGTATGTGTTCAGTTGCTCAGTTGTGTCTGACTTTGTGACCCCATGGAACATTTACCTTAAATAATGGTTATCCTAGAGTCTCTAACACAGACAGTTAAGGTCTCCCGTAAAACATGAATAATGCCACTTAAAAAAAAAAAAGCAAAGTGGACTTCCCTGGTGGTCCAGTGGTTAAGACTCAGCCTGAAAATGCAGGGGTCATGGGTACAATCCCTGGTCCAGGAAGATTCCATCTGCCACAGGGCAACTAAGCCTGTGCACCGCAAGTACTGAGCCCAGGTGTGTAGAGCCCATGCTCTGAAATGAGAAGCAATTGCAATGAGGAGCCCACACACCACAACTAGAGAGCATCCCTGATTGCCACAACTCGAGAAAGCCTGCAAGCAGCAATGGAGACCCAGAGCAACCAAAAATTAAATAATAATAAAAAAAAAATAAAGCAAGGACTGCAGCAGACAGGGGGTGGTTGAGGAAGGCCTCACTAGATGTGATGTTTGAGTAAGACCTGGAGAAGGTGAGCGAGAAAGCTAGGGTGAGTTCATGAGAGAAAATGGGTCCCAGCAGAAAGTACAGCAGGTCAAGGCTCTGTTCTGGGAGATGCTCCTCCTGAGTGAGAGGGGACGAATGCCAAAGACGGGAGTGGGAAAGCTGTCTCTTGGCATTTTAAAAACCTGCTGATGAGCCCAGGATTTTGTGGACTTCTCTTTCTTGAAGGAAAGGGTGATGCTCTGATCATTGTCTGAACCTTTCTGAGTTTAGGGACCCTCGAGCCTGAGGGGTGTAATGTGGGGGATGGGCCTTGCCTGGAGAATGCCTCTTTGGGTAATTGGTTTTGGTTGGGGGCAGGAGTTCTGCCTTGGTGAAGGATTGTGGTGGGGGTGGCAGCTGGAAGGGAAATAGCTTAACTGTTGCTTCCAACTTGGTAGGCAGCTTGGAAAGAAGCTCATTAGGAGCCTGAGTGGGAAAGCCAGGCAGGAAAAACCTCCACAGATGCCCCAGTCCAACTGAAGTCCCTAGAAGAGCAGAGTGTTTTAAGTGCGCAGGGTTTGGAATTGACAGTTGATACCAATTTTAACTTTGCTAAGCTGTGTGATCTTGGGGAACCTCTCCTGATCTATAAAAATGCAAGTAGTAGTACTTAATTTTTACATATTCATGTGAGAACCAAGTAGAATGACATTCATGAATAAAGTGCCTGGTCCAGAGGCCCAATACATAGTAGGCTCTCAAAAAGCACCAGTTGATATGATGAGGATATATGAATATCACATAACAGTATATATAATTCTAAGTCCATCCAGTGGCCCACTGGCATGAAATGCTCCTGACTACCCTTTCTAAGCTCCTGTCATTGTCATGGTCAGTAGCACCTATTTACATTGTGGTACTTCATTCCTTGCCATTTGGTCCTTACTCTGGTTCTGTTTTATGAAGTTAAGCGGCAACCCTAGGTTTTTTCCATCTGGAGGGTTAAAAGCTATGGTGGACCTGTGATGGTGGGTCTGTGTAGACCTGTTAGTTTGGTGCAGTCGGGGAGCCCTGCAAGTAAGAACTTGACAGAAGCTCCTGAGGAAAGAGAGCATGAAAAGCAAGTAGGCTTCTGAGAAGATAAAGGATCTGGATTTGCAGTGATCCTTTTTTATCCAATATGTGTTGGCTAAAAAGAAGTCACTGTGCAAAGATATTCTGGATCTGGGCTACACTGAAAGATATGCCTTCTCTGGATGCCTGCTATCTTTTCATCTCAAAGGACAATGGAAGGCACCAGCTCAGTGTTTCCTAAACTTCAGTTAATCACATCTCTTTTGGGGCTTTTATTTTGGGTCATTTCCATTAGTCATAAGATTTGCTTAATAATTTTTTTGAAATTTACTCACATTTGAACTTAAAATACAATTAAGAGGAAACTAAATCACATAGGTTTGACAACCTAGTTGTACTATGCTGATACCATTAAAAGATAGTGCAATTCAAATGAAAAGAACGTCTGTCTATGTACCACCGAAAATCACATTTTATGCATTCTACACTTAGGGCAACATTGGCTCAAGTAAGTCAGTAAACAGAAGAACTTAATTCATTAGGAAGAACTCAGTGAACAAAGGGAGATAAAGGAACTCAGTCACTAGGTTTGTCAGGAAGGTGGATAAACTTATTTTAGTGAGAAAAATTAGAGCCAACAAGCTCTAAAGGGAAGAACCTTAATTAGTTGAATTTTCAAATCTTACTATGATTAAAAAAAA
>NW_011495077.1:1240126-1242649 GCF_000754665.1 Bison bison bison | reverse complement strand
CAGCTTGCACTTCTCCCCTTCCCTTCATCTGATCTCAGTTCTATGCCTCCTTTAATTCATACATCCAGGACAGTCCCGTCCCCAGCCATTCTATGAGAGGAGCCCACTCCATCACACTTTCACCCCACTTCTCTATAGTTTTCTTTTACCTTAGAAAACACAATCTGAACACCAGGGCGTCAGGCCAGGTTGTGCTGTTACTTTTCCAGCAGACAGCTCCAGCAGACAAGGGGGCCCCAACAAATTTAAGATCCCCTTGCCAGACTTCCCTAGGATCTCTGAAATGGGGTTTTGTGTTGTTTATTACATTTTCTAGATTAATATTAATCTTCACGTTCTAATTGGAATCTGCTGCCCACTGGAGATAACAGTCTTTTTTTTCTAAACAAGACACAATTGAATTAAAATGTCACTTAAATGACACGAGAAGATGCCTTCTGAGTTGAGCACAGACCTTTGACAACATTAACATCGATTCCTTTATAACAATTAATTAGTGAGTGGCACTGCGTACCCTTAGTGAGGAAGATGGACGCCATGAGCCCTTAGGGAGCTACACCTGGCTATGTCCTATAGGCTTTAAAGAAAGCATAGCACATCCATTTTCTTCCTCACTAGTCACCTAACTTCCATTTGCAAACAATTAGAAACAGATCTCTGGAACTGGTTCCCTTTTTCTGAAGAAAAATGGAGCTGCACCAGCCCACTTACCCTGGCCTAAGCCTCTGTGCCCAGGAAGCTGATACAGTTCTGGGCTCTCCTAAGAGCGAGTTATCTGGAGCCAGCTTGATAGAGTCACCCAGACTCAGCCTAACCTTGCATCTGGTCAGTTACGACTCTCCTGGAGGAGTTGAGCCAGTGATTGTGTGGTTTCTACAGCCTGACCCAAAGCTCAGGCATTGGACAGAAGCTTTTTCAGTCTCCCTGAGCTGTGTGGGGGTCTTTTACAACCCCCAAACCTACTTTTTAAAAAAACAACCCGCTCCCAGTTCCTATGGAGGAGCTTAACGGTAGTTCATATCTTCCCCAAACCCCTCCTTGACACAATATTGGTGCTATTACTACCCATTTCACATTCCCTGATATTTCCACCCCCTGAGATGGAGGATTACTTTTCAAAGAACAGATAAATGAATTACTTACTTGGTTCCACGATGAGGCGGGTCCCTTTTCCGAAGATGAGCTTGTCAGTCTCATCACAGAGCTTGAGGGCTTTCCAAAAACCTCAGCAGTGCTCCCACCTTTCTTCTTCCTATCAACTTGAGGATGGGAGGATCTTAAGGGTTTGGCTCTTTGAAAGATGGCACTTGATGCTCATTCAACTGGTTCATGCTCATTTAGTCAATTGCAGAATCGCAATTGCTTTTGGGTTTGCTTTTGGAAGGTTGCTGTCTGAAGAGAAGGTAAGAGCACACACTCTGTATGGTGGACATTTCCTGTACTGGACATTTTGTGAAGTTCTTGGAATGGTTGCTTTCTGTTATTTAAAATTTTTCTCATTTCCTAGATGCACACTTAACTCTCAGTCTTAGAAGATGAGTGTTGCCCAGGGGATGGGTCTTGGATCCACAGCTATTCCAGAGTCAAGGGCTTCACAGACACCAGAGCTGCTTTAAGTCCGATAACATGTGGCATATCCACAGTGACAGCATGAAACACCAGTCCTGTACTGGGGATTTATAGTATATTCAGTGTTAGAATGAGCAGCTACTACTGGTGATGACCTAAAACCAAATCCCTGTCTTTAAATTTATCTTCCCAAACTGCATAGCAAAGCACATAGGCAAATGTCTCTAGGAATCTGGGTTCAGAAATTCCATATGACTCTTTTGCAGTAGAAACCAAGACAAGGATAGTTTTCAAGGATCACCTTTTTTGTATTCCTCAAATATGGGTGAAATACCAAGAGAAAATCCAAGAGTAAACAGCAGTGAGAGAGAGGCTAGCAGTAGCAGCTGGCAGGGGCAGTTGGGGGGTGGGGGTGAGAGTTAGGGTGTCACCTCTCCTGGTTTGGACAGTTTTCTGGCATCCCTTCTGGGTCACAGAGGAAGGAAGGACAGCTATTTGCTGTTAGTTCCCTAGGGCAGGGTAGCCAGGCTATGGATTTCCCAGGGAAATGTCTTTTGGGCTCCTGAAGTTTTTGTACAGGTCTCTGTGGGTTTTGTATCACCGTGCGTATCCCACCCACAATGCTACAGTCCTTTACAAAAACCTCCCCTACGGTTTTGCCCAACGTGGCCTCTTAGAACTACAGGGCCAGGTGTTTTCTCCAAGTCATGCTCCAGCAAGATCAAAAGGATTTGGCTTAGGTCAGGGCCGGCTCCCCAGTTGTTTCTGTCTGAAGCTCTTCTGAACCCCTGGCTAGATCTGTCTTGGAGTTTGTGACTAGAACAGACCAAATCATGATGTCTACTCACACTATGCCTTCTGGCTAGTCTACTCTAGATGGTTTCCCCAGAAGAGTTTGCCAGACCTGAATGTCTCAACTTGGTATTACAAGATGTAAGTAGGCAAAAAATGTCT
>NW_011495077.1:1238216-1239960 GCF_000754665.1 Bison bison bison | reverse complement strand
AGTAACCCATATACTACTTAGTGTGACTTGGAAAAGGTGACCTGCTGGGCGAATGCAGAGGTAGCCCCTTGGGTTCAATGTGGTGAACAGAGGGGCTGCTTTATGAGCTTTCTTAAAGGCTTCCTTTTCTCCAGCTGATGCAGCTCCACATCAGGATCTTGGCTCAGCCAGAAGAACTCAAGCTGAATTTTAACCCTACTTGTCCCTTAGGCCAAGAGCTGATTAATATAGATGCTAAGCCTTGGAGGGACCCCAACTCTGAAATTACCTTCCAGAATTTATGGTAGCTCCCCACTTAGTTCAGAATAAGATAGTTTGGAACACAGGCTTTTGCTTGCCTTTCTAGTCCTATATCTTATACCTCACCACATGCTCCCTTAAACTCAGCTGCCTCAGACTACTTGCTTCCTGAAAGGGCCATGTTCTTTCATTCTTCCTTGTTTTGCCCTGTGATTGCTTTTGTCTGAAATGCACTTTCTTTTTTTAGTTCTTCAGTTTGGCCCCTTACTCACTTCCTTAGATTCTATTGAGTTGCTGGTCTGAGCTTAGCTGTGGATGTCCCTGGGAAGTCCTAAATGACTGCTTAAGACTGGACTGTGTTAGATGTACCCCTTTCCCTGAATCTTCTTGCATCCAGTGCTGATCCTTATCATTGCTCTCAAAACCCCATTCCTTTTGTCTTCATTAGGTAAAGACCCTTGAGAGAAGAGATTTCTCTTGCTCATCTCTGTGTCCTCTGTTCCAGCACAGTGCCTCACTGATTGAGTGCTCTGACACTGCCTTCAGAAGCTATTTTAGAGATGTGGTATCTCATATTGAGAAAGGATAAACTTTAGGTTTATCCTGGTCCAGCACCCATTCCTGGTCCCCTGCTCTCTCTGACCCTTGGTGCCCGATGAAATACTATCTTACATTTGTCTATCTGAGCACAGTTATCTGAAAATAACTGTGCCCAGTTATTTGCACCACTAGTTGTAAATAACTGGGTTTTTAACATTAGCCTGAGTTAAGCATCATTGGCTTCTCTGGTGGCTCAGACAGTAAAGAATCCACTTGCAATGCAGTAGACCTGGATTCAATCCCTGGGCTGGGAAGATGCTCTAGAGGAGGGCACAGCAACCCACTCCAGTTTTGTTGCCTGGAGAATTCCATGGACAGAAGAGCCTGGCAGGCTACAGTCCATGGGGTTGCAATAAGTCAGACACAACTGAGTGACTAAGCACAGCACAGCACAGCACAGGCATCACCGAGAAGATAAATTTGTTGTGCTTTGCTCCATGTCATGAAATATATTCCAAAGCCAAAGAGAAACGAGTTCTGTGTTGTCTACATATTTAGAGTGTTCAAATTGCTTTCTTTCCACTAACATGAGTAATCAAGGATGAACTGTGCCCCTGGAGAAGCATCCTAGAATGTCATAGATAAGACAGTCTTCAAGGATCATATGTTCACTTCCCTATGTGTTCAGAGGAAAGAATCTAGAAAGATCCAGAGAGGTTTCACAACTGGCCAAGGCACTCAACTTGAAAAGAACATACAAGAAATGAAGTATCCCAATTCCTAGTCCAGTGATAGTTTTTGGTACACTTAAACTTTGGTCTTTTATTCTGACATTTGTTATTTGAAAGTGTCTTAGATCTGCTCAGTCTTCCAGCTGATCTTTTCCCCAGGAGTGCCCTTAGAATGGCCTGGGCAGCCTGGCATTTTCTTTCTTTATGTAGCTTTTCACTGTTGTAGGAGATGC
>NW_011495077.1:1234119-1237903 GCF_000754665.1 Bison bison bison | reverse complement strand
CCTAGAGCTTTTAATTTTGTAATTGTGGACTCTGAACTTACTTTATTTATCTCCACCCCCTGCTCCTGATGTTGACATGTACTCTTTGAAGGTTATAGACAAACTGCAGTGTATTCAAAGCTGAATACTAGGCTATTGAAAAGACTTTCAACCACATACAGGCAGGAACAGCTTGGGAGATACTGGAGGTGTTTGTTTGATCATAGTCTTCAGATAACCATCAGGGTAGAGCTGGCTTATTAGAAGACAGCTGGGTTTACTCATAAATGTATGCCTTCTATCTATTGCAATATTTCAGTATGGTTGAAATATACGAGCAAAATTTGACCTTATACAGACAAACCTATAGTCCAAAAAAGTAGGTTAGTTGCAATTTGAAATCTGAAAATGTGCTAATGGACTTTTCTTATTCTTTTCCATTGAAATCCTCTGGTTTAGCCTGCATTTTGGTTGGAACTTTCACCCGTGCATGGTTTTGTAATATTATCCATTTGTCTTTTTGCAAAATAATTGGTTCACTGAGTTAGGCGATTTCTGTATGTTGGCATATTTCATTATACAATATCAAATGTATCACAGTAGTTAATATGACCACCAATATTTTAAAATCAGAACAGTGTTTAGCACTAGGGAACCATACAGCTCATATGGCAGATACAAGTTTCCCAAATTCTGTTTTTCATATATATATTTAAAAAATTTTATTTATTTATTTGTTTTGGCTGTGCTGGATCTTTGTTATTGCGCCAACTTTCTGTTAGTTGTGGAGAGTGGGGGTTAGCGTCTAGTTGTGGTGCATGGACTTCTCATTTCAGTGGCTTCTTTTGTTGCAAAGCATGGGTTCTAGGTGCTCCAGCTACAGTAGTTGCGGCTCCTGCTCTTGAGCACAGGCTCAATAGTTGTAGCACTCTGGGCTTAGTTGCTCTGCAGCATGTGGGAGCTCCCAGATCAGGGATAGAACCCGTGTCTCCTGCATTGGCAAGCAGATTCTTTACCACTGAGCCACCAGGGAAGCCCCCAAATTCTAAGTTTTGCCTGAACACTTAGATTTTTATCATCAGAAACAATGGTCCATTGTTTTTCTTGATGTGCAGGCTCAATTCATTTCCAAGAAAATACCTGACAACTACCAAGATCTGATTAACCATGGTTTCTCTGCCAGTTATTCTGTCAAACAAAATAGCTTGTTCAGCCATGAAAAAGTGGCTAGTTCGGCTTCTGACTAAAACAATTGCTCACATGTTTTCCCTTGAGATAATCTAATAATTTGGAATGCAGCAGAAGTACTCTGTGTGTACTTCCACTTTTGTCCCACATAACACTAAAAAGACATATACTCGGGGGGCGATCCTAAGATGGCAGAGGAATAGGATGGGGAGACCACTTTCTCCCCCACAAATTCATTGAAAGAACATTTGAACGCTGAGCAAATTCCACAAAACAACTTCTGAATGCTAACAGAGGACATCAGGCACCCAGAAAGACAGCCCATGGTCTTCAAAAGGAAATGGAGAAGTCTTGAGGCTACTGTAAGAATAAGACTGAATAACAGAGGCAGGAGGCTTCAGTGCAAATCCTGAGAACACCAGAGAACTCCTGACTGCAGGGAACATTAATAGATAGGAGCTCATTAAAAGCCTCCATACCTACACTGAAACCAAGCACCACCCAAGGGCAAACAAGCTCCAGAGCAAGACATACCACGCAAATTCTCCAGCAACACAGGAATATAACCCTGAGCTTCAATATACAGGCTGCTCAAAGTCACACAAACCCACTGACATCTCAAAACTCACTACCAGACACTTCATTGCACTCCAGAGAGAAGAAATCCAGCTCCACCCACCAGAACACCGACACAAGCTTCCCTAACCAGGAAACCTTGACAAGTCACCCGTCCAACCCCACCCACAGTGAGGAACCTCCACAATAAAGAGGAACCACAAACTGCCAGAATACAGAAAGGCCATCCCAAACACAACAATATAAACAAGATGAAAAGGCAGAGAAATACCCAGCAGGTAAAGGAACAAGATATATGCCCATCAAACCAAACAAAAGAGGAAGAGATAGGGAATCTACCTGATAAAAAAATCCCAAATAATGATAGTGAAAATGATCCAAAATCTTGAAAACAAAATGGAGTTACAGATAAATAGCCTGGAGGCAAGGATCGAGAAGATGCAAGAAAGGTTTAACAAGGACCTAGTTACTGTTTATAATAGCCAGGACATGGAAGCAACCTAGATGTCCATCAGCAGATGAATGGAGAAGAAAGCTGTGGTACATATACACAATGGAGTATTACTCAGCCATTAAAAAGAATACATTTGAATCAGTTCTAATGAGGTGGATGAAACTGGAGCCTATTATACAGAGTGAAGTAAGCCAGAAAGAAAAACACCAATACAGTATACTAACACATATATATGGAATTTAGAAAGATGGTAACAATAACCCTGTATACGAGACAGCAAAAGAGACACTGATGTATAGAACAGTCTTTTGGACTCTGTGGGAGAGGGAGAAGGTGGGATGATTTGGGAGAATGGCATTGAAACATGTATAATATCATATATGAAACGAGTCGCCAGTCCAGGTTTGATGCACGATATTGGATGCTTGGGGCTGGTGTACTGGGACGACCCAGAGGAATGGTACAGGGAGGGAGGAGGGAGGAGGGTTCAGGATGGGGAACACATGTATACCTGTGGCGGATTCATGTTGATGTATGGCAAAACCAATACAATATTGTAAAGTTAAAAATAAAATTAAAAAAAAGTAGATAAAGCCAAAAAAAAAAAAGTCAATATATAATGAATAATGCAATAAATGAGATCAAAAACACTCTGGAGGGAACCAACAGTAGAATAATGGAGGCAGAAGATAGGATAAGTGAGGTAGAAGAGAGAATTGTAGAAATAAATGAAGCAGAGAGGAAAAAAGAAAAAAAGAATTAAATGAGGACAACCTGAGACCTCTGGGACAATGTTAAATGCCCCAACATTCAAATCATAGGAGTCCCAGAAGAATAAGACAAAAATAAAGACCATGAGAAAATACTTGAGGAGATAATAGTTGAAAACTTCCCTAAAATGGGGAAGGAAATAGTCACCCAAGTCCAAGAAACCCAGAAAGCCCCAAACAGGATAAACCCAAGGCAAAACATCCCAAGACACATATTAATCAAAACAAAGATCAAACACAAAGAACAAATATTAAAGGCAGCAAGGGAAAAACAACAAAAAACACACGAGGGGATTTCCATAAGGATAGCAGCTGATCTTCAATAGAAACTCTTCAGGCTAGGAGGGAATGTCAGGACATACTTAAAGTGATGAAACAGAAAAACCTACAGCCCAGATTACTGTACCCAGCGAGGATCTCATTCACATATGAAGGAGAAATCATTTGTATGGAAATACAAAAAACCTCGAATAGCCAAAGCTATCTTGAGAAAGAAGAATGGAACTGGAGGAATCAACTTACCTGACTTCAGGCTCTATTACAAAGCCACAGTTATCAAGACAGTATGGTACTGGCACAAAGACAGAAATATTGATCAATGGAACAAAATAGAAAGCCCAGAGATAAATCCACACACATATGGACACCTTATCTTTGACAAAGGAGGCAAGAATATACAATGGATTAAAGACCATCTCTTTAACAAGTGGTGCTGGGAAAACTGGTCAACCACTTGTAAAAGAATGAAACTAGAACACTTTCTAACACCATACATAAAAATAAACTCAAAATGGATTAAAGATCTAAATGTAAGACC
>NW_011495077.1:1233124-1234019 GCF_000754665.1 Bison bison bison | reverse complement strand
AGAAAAAAATCAAATAAATAACCTAACTCTACACCTAAAGCAACTAGAAAAGGAAGAGATGAAGAACTCTAGGGTTAGTAGAAGAAAATAAATCTTTAAAATTAGGGCAGAAATAAATGCAAAAGAAACAAAAGAGACCATAGCAAAAATTAACAAAGCCAAAAGATGGTTCTTTGAAAGGATAAATAAAATTGACAAAATATTAGCTAGACTCATCAAGAAACAAAGGGAGAGGAATCAAATCAACAAAATTAGAAATGAAAATGGAGAGATCACAACAGACAACACAGAAATACAAAGGATCGTAAGAGACTACTACTATCAGCAACTATATGCCAATAAAATGGACAACTTGGAAGAAATGGACAAATTCTTAGAAAAGTAAAACTTTCCAAAACTGAACCAGGAAGAAATAGAAAATCTTAACAGAGCCATCACAAGCACGGAAATTGAAACTATAATCAGAAATCTTCCAGCAAACAAAGGTCCAGGACTAGATGGCTTCACAGTTGAATTCTACCGAAAATTTAGAGAAGAGCTAACACCTATCCTACTTAAACTCTTCCAGAATATGGCAGAGGAAGGTAAACTTCCAAACTCATTCTATGAGGCCACCATCACCCTAATACCAAAATCAGACAAAGATGCCACAAAAAGAAAACTACAGGCCAATATCACTGATGAACATAGATGCAAAAATCCTTAACAAAATTCTAGCAAACAGAATCCAACAACATATTAAAAAGATCCTACATCATGACCAAGTGGGGTTTATCCCAGGGATGCAAGGATTCTTCAATATCCGCAAATCAATCAACATACTACACTACATTAACAAATTGCAAGATAAAAACCATATGATTATCTCAATAGATGCAGAGAAAGCCTTTGACAA
>NW_011495077.1:1231341-1232084 GCF_000754665.1 Bison bison bison | reverse complement strand
TCTCCAAAGAAGACATACAGAGGGCTAACAAACACATGAAAAGATGCTCAACATCACTCATTATCAGAGAAATGCAAATCAAAACCACTATGAGGTACCATTTCACGCCAGTCAGAATGGCTGCGATCCAAAAGTCTACAAGCAATAAATGCTGGAGAGGGTGTGGAGACAAGGGAATCCTCTTCCACTGTTGGTGGGAATGCAAACTAGTACAGCCACTATGGAGAACAGTGTGGAGATTCCTTAAAAAACTGGAAATAGAACTGCCATATGACCCAGCAATCCCACTGCTGGGCATACACACCGAGGAAACCAGAATTGAAAGACACATGTACCCCAGTGTTCATCACAGCACTGTTTATAATAGCCAGGACATGGAAGCAACCTAGATGTCCACCAGCAGACGAATGGAGAAGAAAGCTGTGGTACATAAACACAATAGAATATTACTCAGCCATTAAAAAGAATACATTTGAATCAGTTCTAATGAGGTGGATGAAACTGGAGCCTATTATACAGAGTGAAGTAAGTCAGAAAGAAAAACACCACTACTGTGTACGAACACATATATATGGAATTTAGAAAGATGGTAACGATAACCCTGTATGCGAGACAGCAAAATAGACACAGATGTATAGAACAGTCTTTTGGACTCTGGGAGAGGGCGAGGGTGGATGATTTGGGAGAATGGCATTGAAACATGTATATTATCATATGTGAAATGAATCACCAGTCCAGGTTCA
>NW_011495077.1:1230421-1231000 GCF_000754665.1 Bison bison bison | reverse complement strand
CTACTTCACCGCTCTCTAACTTGTTTACTGGCAATTAGCCTATCAACTGTAACATATGTTTTCAGTACCCACACTATATTTCTGCAGCAATATTTCAAGCTTTCAATTAAAAATGTTATTTATATCTTTAAATGACAGGTAGTTGGGATGGCAACTTGAATTTTTGGCAAAACCTTAAAGGGGAGGAATAGACTGAATTGGCTTTCATGGTTAATGGATCAAGCAATACACTTAGCAGCTGGACAGGAAATAAAAAGGACCAGGGTTTTGAACTGAGACCCATAGGAAGTCTGAAGAATGGATAAACCTGGTCAAGTTCTCCTCAGTCAGGGAGCCCCCAACACACTTTATCTTTTGTTAAAACCTTCGCCTACCTTCTCTGTGACGCCCACCTTGTGCAGAGAAGTAGGCTTGAGAGTCCACTGCTTGGCGTTCTTGGGGCATCTGTAGAGGCCTGGCACTGCCCCACCCGCACGCAAGTGGAAGACTGGATTTGAGCTATAGTTATTATCTCAGATCTTGAAAGACAGTGATTTTAAGACATACCATTTATGCCTATTTCTTGAATTAGAATAATTC
>NW_011495077.1:1229837-1230321 GCF_000754665.1 Bison bison bison | reverse complement strand
AATTTATATTAAAAAAATAAAAAGACATATACTCAATAGTGGAGGTTTAATAAAATAGTTTTACTGCTTTTTCAATGTTACAGCCTGAACTGTATCCTTCCCAAATTCACATATTGAAGTCCTTATCCCTCGTACCTCAGAATGTATCCTTCTTTGGAGATAAGGCCTTTAAAGATAAGGTAAAATGGGCCATTTACACTGGATTAGAGTGGACCCTAAACCAGTCTGACTGGTGTACAATGAGGAAATTTGAGCAAACAAAGAGACACGAGGGATTTGCATGCACAGAGGAAAGTCCATATGGGGACACAGGGAGAAGGTGGCCATCTCCAAGTTAAGAAAGGAAGATTCAGGAGAAACCAACTATGTGGGCACCTTGATCCTGGATTTCTAGCCTCAGAACTGTAAGAAAATGAGTTTCTATTGTTTAAACCACCAAGTCTGTGGAATTTTGTTATGGCAGCCTAGTCAATTAATACAGTCA
>NW_011495077.1:1228721-1229737 GCF_000754665.1 Bison bison bison | reverse complement strand
TGAAAGACAGTGATTTTAAGACATACCATTTATGCCTATTTCTTGAATTAGAATAACTCAAGATCTGCAACATCATCCCTGGCAGTTTTCTCATTAATTTTACCTGTGTATTCACTGACAGAGTCCTTGTTGTCACATGAACATATAGTTTCAGTTTCTTGAAACATCATTGGATTCAGGGTTTCATTGAGCCAAGTAGTATTCTTTAAGAAAGCATGCTTTACTGGAGTGGGTTGTCGTTGCCTTCTCCGAATTATTTGCAATACAAGTTAATTATTTTCCTCATAGGAGTTTTGTAATTTACTAGTAATTTGACCAAAGAGGCTAAGATATTAACTGAAGGCATGAGTTTTCTTTTTAAAAAATGGAAATATTTTAGGTTTTGTGTTCCTTATGTTCTCTTTCACAACTGTTCAGCTCTGCCTTGGTGAAGTATGTGTAAAATAAAATTAGCAATGAATAATAAATACATACACATGTGTTTCAATAAAACTTCATTTGTGGATGCTAAAAAAAAAAGGGTACAAATGAACTTATTTGCAAGGTGGAATTCTTGTATTCTTGCCTGAGAAATCCTATGGACAGAGGAACCTGGCGGGCTATACAGACCATGGAGTTGCGAAAACAGCTATGTGGTATCTTAGCCAGACCAAGGATCAAAACTGCAACCCCTGCATTGGAAGGCAGATTCTGTCTTTTATAGATGGTTTTTAGAAACAAGAGTTCAGTCAAATACTATGCATGTAATTAGGTTACTAACTTAAGTTTCTTCAGTTCAGTTCAGTTCAGTCGCTCAGTCGTGTCCGACTCTTTGCGACCCCATGAATCGCAGCACGCCAGGCCTCCCTGTCCATCACCAACTCCCAGAGTTCACTCAGACTCATGTCCATCGAGTCAGTGATGCCATCCAGCCATCTCATCCTCTGTTGTCCCCTTCTCCTCCTGCCCCCAATCCCTCCCAGCATCAGGGTCTTTTCCAATGAGTCAACTCTTTGCATGAGGTGGCCAAAGTAAGT
>NW_011495077.1:1227561-1228621 GCF_000754665.1 Bison bison bison | reverse complement strand
TGTCTAGTTGTTTTTTTGGAATCTGACTTGTTGTTCTCCTGGCTCCCTTGCCTCCTGATAGAACTAAAGGCTGGATTAGGCTTTGTTTATTTTCTTATTTTGGCAGGAATACTGTGTTAGGGAGGTCATGTCCTGAGTATGATATCATGTCAGGATAGACATAATGACTTGACGAGGCTAAGAGCCATCACTAGGATAAGATGGTGGCAGAAAAATCTCTTTTGTAAAATTTTATATTCCTATTGCAACCAGCAAATAATTTGAGACATCTCAAGGTTTTAAAGCTTTTTCTTTATTGGGCTTGAAATAAAATTTCCTGCATGATTGTTTGCCTGAAGCAGGGTGTTAGTTCACATTTTTTCTTCCTACAACTGTGAATCCCTATAACACCAGAAAGAGATGTTATACACTCATCACTAAATGCTGAAACATTAATATCTAAAAGAGTTCTCTCTTTCAGAAATTGTAACCCAAGGATGAAATGTTCCATATCTGCTTTATAAATGAGAATTTAATTAAAAGTGTGATATCTGTGAACTGCAAATGAGTTCTTTTTAAAAAATTTTATTGAGCTGATGTATTATATTTTTTGAGGCAGGGGTCCCCAGCCTTTTTGGCACCTGAGATTGGTTTCATTCTATGGACAAGAGCAGATGGTTTAAGGGATGATTAAAGCACATTATATTTATTGCATGCTTAATTTCTGTTATTATTATATCAGCTCTACCTCAGATCATCAGGCATTAGATCCTGGAAGATGGGGACCCCTGCAAGCCATGAGCTCAGTCATTTTGAACAACCTAGGGGGAAGCCTAGGTATAATTTTCTTCCTCCATGAATATATTTTTCTGTTATAAACTCACAAAGAGCAACGTGGTATGGTAACAGGTATTATAATCCCAGGATGAAGGGGTTAATCCCTGTGCTCTAGGATCAAACACTAGCAGGGTCAGAAGAGTGATGGACAGGCCAGGACTAGTCAGCTCTTAGACCTGTGGTATTCACATTGATTGATCAGAAATTTTTCTGAGTTCCCAAGAAATATCTTTAAAAAACACAT
>NW_011495077.1:1224195-1227065 GCF_000754665.1 Bison bison bison | reverse complement strand
TGAGAAGAAAAGAAGATTCCTTCACTCTGAAATAACATTCCCAGTTGGGGTAGGTCTTGTGGAATCTTCAAGGATCCACTTAAGTCTCATCCCCAAGATCTCTTCCCAGCTACCTCTACCCAAAATAAGAATTTCCCTGCCACATCTCTTTACTTACCTTGTGGTAACTCAGGTTTTCCTTTGAAGGGTCTGTACTCTTTATTTGTCTAATGTTATATAATAACTACCTTCTTGCTATCTCTACTCCCTCATTTGACAGTTTTCTCATAGAACAAGACACATGAACTGTCAGGGTTTGAGGATTTAGTGTTATATTTTCACCTTGCAAATATGCTTTTAGTTATGGACTTTAGAAATGTGTTACAAAAGCTGTCTACTTCAATCAGTAGAATTCAGTTCACAACAACCACTTTCCAAAAACTCGTTTTGTTTCATACTGAGCTTATGAAAAGAGGAATTATGTAAATCAGACAGACATGAGTTCAACTTCCTGCCTCATCATATACTCCTGAATGACCCAGTACTCAGGCTAATGTGTGTGCATGCATGCTACTCAGTCGCTTCAGTCATGTCTGACTTTTTGAGACCCTATGGACGGTAGCCCTCCAGGCTCTTCTGTCCATGGGATTCTCCAGGCAAGAATATTGCAGTTGGTTGTCATATCCTCCAGGAGATCTTCCTGACCCAGGGATCGAACCTGCGGCTCTTATGTCTCCTGCACTGGGAGGCTGGCTCCTTACCACTCGTGCCACCTGGGGAGCCCACACAGACTCACAGTCTTTATTAATTCCACTTTCTCTACTTCCTCCATTATGTTCTCTTTTACATGGCCATGAGTATGTGTTTAATACATTTTGCTAAAATGTGGGGAAATTGTTTATTTTGATGACTTTGGTGATACTCGTTCACATTCTGAGCTATTGCAAGTAGACATGTGGGGTAAATCTCTAAAGAAAGGAGTCAGGGGGCAAGTGGGTATTAAGCTCCTATATTATTTTCCCCTGACACTTGGATATTGGTTCCTGATGCTGAGACATATGTAGCGGAGCATAACTGTGGTTTTTGAACAAGGATTTAATTCACTTCAACCTCCGTGGTACGTTGTCACAGTGAAGCACAGCTTTACAATAACCCTCCTCTTCCTTTTATCTTTTCCTTGGCATCTTGCCATCACCACCCTCTGCCATCTAGAATATCTCAGAAATATCCTTTCTTCAGTGCTGTTATTGTGTTGAATGCTATGAAACTTATGTAAAAACTATTATAATCATACAAATTCATAAGTAGTACAGTATGGACCTAAAAGATAAATTGGCAAAGAACAAATGAAGAAAATTACTCATTGGGTAAATAAAGTATCAATTGAACAATTTTTAAAAACAATTAAAATTTTAATTTAAGCAATTTTTTGTTGGAAAAAGTTATGTTCCCAATGCTGGTAAGATGTTGGTAACACTAGAAATTGCTATATATTTATTGGAAGCCAATTAGTTAATATTAAAAGGGTGAAGATACTAATACTAGTTTGAACAAATATCTTCACTTTGGGAAATTCCTTGTGAGAAAATACCATATATGTTTAAATGAAAAGTCAAACTCATTATTCTCAGAGAAGGGAGAGTCCCCTTATATTTGATTCTTTGCATAAATTACAAAAAGCAATATTATAATGCTTTCACACAATTGTTTGATTTTGCACAGTTAAGTATAATTTAGTGAAGATCCTTTTACCAGGAACGATCTTCATCAAGTCAGGTTCTACAATACTCTGGAAGTCAGCTGAAGAGATTAGTGAAAAAGATAGGTATAATTTAGCAAAACTTAACTGCTTTTCTTGGGATTATGCTTTTAAAATTATGTGTTCAATATTGTTTAAACAAATCTTTTAAAATGAATGTTTTGTTGCTGAGATCATGAATACTCAATTACAGGCTAAGTGGAAAAGCAATAGTTGTAATATTTTGTGAATTAGCTCGGTGGTTTAGAAATGTTTTAGTGATGACTTCATACATGGATTCCCAATGTACTTAATTTAAATAATGTAGGCACATTGTAGACACATGTAGACACATGTAGACACATGATATGCTTGGAAAATGTTTGAAGATAAAAAACAGTTCTAGTGATGATAAATACATCAGCTTAAGTTGCTACTAAAGAAATTAAAATAAATTTTATGAACTAAGAATGGAAAAAAGCTTATTTCAAAATCAATAAACTATGTAATATGTGATTTAAATTAAGTATGTGTAACTGAATTGACATATTAAACATTTAAAGTAAAATTTCACAATTTTATTTACAACCTTAATATATTTATATATTCAGGTTTATTTTAAATTTTATTTAAATCTTTTAATGGAGGAAAAGTGGGAACTTACTTCATATCTATATCTATATAGATATAGATATATATATACTATATATGTCAGTGCAGTTCAGTCAGTTCAGTCGCTCAGTCGTGTCCGACTCTTTGTGACCCCATGAATGGCAGCACGCCAAGCCTCCCTGTCTATCACAAACTCCCGGAGTTCACTCAGACTCATGTCCATCGAGTCAGTGATGCCATCCAGCCATCTCATCCTCTGTCGTCCCCTTCTCCTCCTGCCCCCAATCCCTCCCAGCATCAGAGTCTTTTCCAATGAGTCAACTCTTCGCATGAGGTGGCCAAAGTACTGGACTTTCAGCTTTAGCATCAGTCCTTCCA
Organism: Bison bison bison; assembly: GCF_000754665.1. Classification (NCBI taxonomy): domain Eukaryota; kingdom Metazoa; phylum Chordata; class Mammalia; order Artiodactyla; family Bovidae; genus Bison; species Bison bison. The sequence goes on along the minus strand of NW_011495077.1, from coordinate 1,224,358 downwards.
AAGAAATCCCAGGGCTGATCTCCTTCATAATGGACTGGTTGGATCTCCTTGCAGTCCAAGGGACTCTCAAGAGTCTTCTCCAACACCACAGTTCAGAAACATCAATTCTTCGGTGCTCAGCCTTCTTCACAGTCCAACTCTCACATGCATACATGACCACAGG
>NW_011495077.1:1219047-1223409 GCF_000754665.1 Bison bison bison | reverse complement strand
CAGGTATTGCTGAAGCCTGGCTTGGAGAATTTTGAGCACTACTTTACTAGCGTGTGAGATGAGTGCAATTGTGCAGTATATGTATGCTTATGTAAATAATATAGTTATGTGTATGTAGTTACATATATATAAATTTTACCTCATATTACATATCACAATTTTAAGTAATGGAAATGTTACATATGGATATATTCCTTAAAACAATTTTTACTATAGGAGAAATGTAGGAGTTGCCCAAATTTTCCATCAAACAGGAACTGATTGATACATAGCAAGTTTCTAAGTATAGTATTAATGTAGATCATTAAAGATAATGATCAGTATAAGTATCTAATAACATGGAGTTGGTTTTATAATGTAAAAAATGATGAAATGTGTATATGAAGTATGATTTCATATACACAGTACGTAATAATCTATACATCAAAAAAGAAAACTGGGAAGGAATATACCCAAATAGTAACTGTAGTTGTTTTTTGGTGTCAGTTGAGTTTTTTTTCAATAGGGACACTGTAATGAATTTTAGGAAAGGAAGAACTCAGGTCATTGAGTTCTAGCTCCCAACCACACAGACAATCTGCCCACCTGAACTCGCTTTCTGAAATGGATATTTCTTTCACAGCTGAAAAATGGCAACTATGCAAACATATTCCTGTTATTAAACTAAATAACACACATTTAAATTTTATTTTTTTTAACTGGTCTCAATTCCGGGCTTCATCCTGAACGTAAGAAGAGAAGTGCCTGCTTGAAGACTTTAGACCCTCTTTGTCTGATCCATGCTGTCTCCAAATAAGAGGGAACAAACTTCAATCTTTCATTTTGGGCATCAAAGCTTTGAAAATTCTGCCATGGTTGCTTTAGTCTTTAGCTCATGGCTCTTAGGGCTCAGCTGGTAAAGAATCCATCTGCAGTGCAGAGACCCCAATTCGACTCCTGAGATAGAGAATAGAGAAGATCCACTGGAGAAGGGATAGGCTACCCACTCCAGTATTCCTGGGCTTTGCCAGTGGCTCAGCCGGTAGAGAATCTGCCTGCAATGTGGGAGACCAGGGTTCGATCCCTGGACTGGGAAGATGCCCAGGAGAAGGGAAAGGCTACCCACTCCAGTATTCTGGCCTGGAGAATTCTATGGACTGTATAGTTCATGGGGTTGCAAAGAGTTGGATGCGACTTTCACTTTCATGGCTCTTATCTCTATTAAATACAATGCTCCCTCTCTCTCATCCCAACCCCAGAAAACCTAAAGCCTCCAGCTGTTTCCATTGTTCATTAAATTAGTGTGAACTGGTAATTTCACGATACCAGGTTTTGATGGGAACAGAATAAAATCATATGAAGGATGTGGTAGGGAGGGTCCAAAGGGCCCAGAAAGATGAGAATGAAGAGCCATGGATGACCTACTTTACAGTCCACAGGGACAGCAACTGGCAACCTCCCTTAGCTACTGCCAAGACTTTGAATTATTCCAGCCACAGCTAAGCACTTCTTTTGTAATATCTGCAGGATTTGAGGATTCAAGGATTCCTTGAATTCTCATACTTTCTTTCAGAGACACTAAGAAAATATGCATTGTAATATTGACAATATTTTCTAGGAAGCTCAGGTTAATATCAATTCAAGTGATGAGCACTCTGAGTTCACATCAAAATTTTCCTTGGAACTAATGTCTTTGTGTCCTGCCTTGTAATTTGTCCCTGTGCTTCCTATTTTCCTTAGCTCTACTAAGTAGGCAGTGCACAGAAGTGACCACTTTCTTAGGTCACAAAGGTAGCAAAAGGAATCTGTAGACTTAGGGAGATCCAGTGAACAATCTATCACAGACAGTTGGGGTTCAAGGACAGCCTTGCAAGATCTGACATAAACTAGTAGTAACATTCTGATGAGCAGAATCCCCAGCCCCACTGTCCTCCATGTGGAGAAAGAAAAGGTCCTGCTGCTCATGGCTTTGAAAGCCTGTCCAGTGTGTGATGACTACTTGGATTTAGAGAGTGAGATGGGCAAGGTCAGTGATTTAGGAAGGCATTCTGTCCAAGTTTTGGATAGATTTGCAGGCATGCCTGAAGTACATGTGAAGTTGTAACACTTGCTTTTTAATAATTCCTTTAACTCCCATTCTCTTAAAAACTTAGCCATAACTCAGATGTCTCAGTTCCCAACAAGAAGCATTAAATCCCCGAAGATGCTCAGCAGCAAGTTTCCCAGGCTCTCTCTTTGGGCAGGTGTCAGATGATGGATGGGATCAGAAGTATGGGAATTTCTGAGAAGTAGATTCTCATGCCCTGCCCTGGGGGATGCTTCCTGGGTAGTTGGCAGTTGTGCCCCACATCTGCTGTGAACTGGCTGAAATCCAGCAGCTTTTCTTCTTTGAATAGGAAAGGAAGTCAAATGTGGAGTGTTAAGGGGTACAAGAACCGCAGAATGCGGACAGTCTGGGTCTCTGGTGCCTCATAAGGAAGACATCTGTTGGGTTAGGTGGGTGGTTAGAAGCCTGAGTCATCAGGGGACTCGAGGAATTTCTCAGCATCCAGGTCCCATGCATCCCATCACTTTCCACATCTCTCTTAGAATATAGGTTTTTCCAGGATTATTAGCCAGTGTGTATAGTCTGACTTCTGGGATCATTGTGATGGCATCAAAAATGCTGAACAAGGAGATCTTCCTCCAGATGTGGTGGAGACCAGATGGTTTGGGGTGTGGAGCCAAAAAACAATGGGAGAACCATCTTAACCCCGTATGGCAAAACCTCTATCAGAGAGAAAGTCATTGTAAGAAGAAGGTGTGTATGATTTTTATTCTGTAAATACAGGTTAAATAATTTCAGTAGAATATTGTCCTCCCTCCATACACTCGATCTACACTGATAATTGAGTTAATTAGTGTATGTAGGATGGAGTCTCAATTTTCATCACAGAATTATCTGTATGCAGAAACTATGTACAGGAAGCAGGAGAAATATATCCAAATGTAAAAATGGGATGATTAGAGACCTGCCTTATACTTAGCTCTTGAGTCTGCATTGCAGAGAGGGAAAGATTTTACTCTGCAGTCAGATTCATTTACTTCACTTTGAGTCTGAAGAGTAATGAAGACTATGTCGACTTGGTGCAGGCTATTTTTGGGTAGATTCGATCATAAACAGATGGTAGAATGAGTTGTGGTATCAGAGAACACAAGTAGATAAGAGAGTTGAAGTTTCTCAGGAGACAATGCTTCCTTCCACCACTGAAGACCTATGACCTGGACAGTTCCCATCACAGTCCACAGAACTCATGTATCCCAGCCTTTGTCTTGGAGCTTCATATATTCATTATCCTGTAGAACCTGAGATTCTTTTTTGAGACTTTAGAGAAATAATATGTAGATAGCCCACCTTTATCCAGTGGCAAATTCCAGTTATGTAGTAGCTGAACCTGGATTTAGGTAGATACTTGTGTCCTGTGTTTCTGAGTCAGGCATGTTCAGGGACTATCACGGAGTTCAGACTCAGCCAAAAAATGCTGCTCTGGGGACAGATCTCTGAGAAAAATGTCCTCAATTGACAGAAAAATTCCTTAAAGCAATTATCCTTCAATTAAAAAATAAAAAAATTAAAAAAAAAGTCCTCAAATGCTGCAAGGTGGTCCTTATTTTCCAGTCCTACATGGGCAGAGGTAGGATTGAGAAGCAAAAGCAGGAATAGTAAGGGATCTGTTTTGTACCATTTTTAAGTTGAGATACAAATGTTCTGGAAAAGTTCATTGTTGGAAAATGTCAAGCTCAGGGTGAGGGAGGCAGGGAATAAGAACTGAGAGGTGGAAAGTTTCTGGATTATCAACCCTGTGTTTTTATTGTTTAGTTCCTCAGCTGTGTCTGACTCTTTTGGGATCCCATGGATTACAGCCCACTAAGCTCCTCTGTCCATGGGATTTCCTAGGTGAGAATACTGGAGTGGGTTGCCATTTCCTTCTCCAGGGGACTTGACTATCCAGGGGTTGAACCCATGTCTCCTGCATTAGCAGGCTGATTTGCTACCATTGAGCCACCAGGGAAGTCCATCTACTCTGTGAGTAGATGTCAAAGAAGAAAGTAAGAATTTATAAAGTAGAGATGCAGGATTAGATAAAGATATTGAGGAATAAATTCAGCAGAAGACACTAAGTGAACACGGCCAGTTGACACAGAGGGCGTGTTAATGGTTGCTGTATGTCCCAAGCTTGAGCTTTTTGCTCCCAATAGATGCCTGGGATAACAGAGAAGTGGAGGAGGAAATCTCTCCATAGAGGTGTCTGAAGAAATTAAAAAATTTAACTCGCACATTGACTTTGTAATAAAATGAGCAAGTGTAGCAAAGCCCTATGGGAGTTAGCTTTAGGAAGGAAA
>NW_011495077.1:1216772-1217601 GCF_000754665.1 Bison bison bison | reverse complement strand
ACAGTAGAAAGGGCTTCCATATAAACTTAGAATGTTATCCTCTTCATTGATTATATTCTGGCTAAATTCAGGACCAGGAATGCTACTGTGTGTGACTTGAAAAAAGGGACCTGCCGGTAAATGCAGAGGCAGCTTCTAGGGTTTATGTTTATGCAAACAGAGGGCAACTTTGTGAGCTTTTCTGAAAGGCGTCCCTTTCTCCAGCTGATGAAACTCCACACCAAGGCCTTGGCTCAGCCAGCATACCTCAAGTTGAATTTTAGCCCCACTTAGCCCCTTGGCTGAGAGTGCTTGTGCCAGACACAACCTGTGTACCTGGATGCCTTGGCTCTAACCAAATTCAGCCCATGCTTTTTATTTATATTCTTGTTGAACTTCATCATCATACTCCTTTCGAAATCTTTTGTCTGGTGCTCTCAAGACCCTGGTTTTGGTTTACTTTGATATTTGTGTCCATCACTGTGAAAATAAAGGGATATACCGGGTCATCAAAAGAGACCTCATTAAATATTAGCCATCAAAGAAGACTGAATTTTATTGCTGTTGCTATCAAGAGGGAACAGGATTGAAAAAGGTTGACCTTCTCACTTTCACTGGAAGATCTTACCCAAATTCAAGTTAAATAATTAATTTGAATTTCAATTTTAGGTATAAACTTGTGACTTCTTCCCACCCTTCATATAACTGCATCCCTGCCCCATGAACTCCAAGCACCTCCAAGCAAAACCTGACACCCTTTTGCTGATTCAGTTCAGTTCAGTCGCTCAGTCGTGTCCGACTCTTTGCGACCCCATGAATTGCAGCACGCCAGGCCTCCCTGTCCATCACC
>NW_011495077.1:1216198-1216672 GCF_000754665.1 Bison bison bison | reverse complement strand
GGTCTGTGTGATGTTTGTATTGCGGTGGTAGTACCCCACCCACAGTACCACAGAGCTTTACAAAAACCTCCCTTGGTTTTGACCTATCTGGCCTCTGAGAACCTGCATCCCAGCATTTTTTTTCTAATTGAGCTATAGTAAGATCAAAGGGTCTTGGTATAGGTCCGGGGCAGCCTCTCCCGGGTGCTTCTTTCTCAGACCTTTCTGCCCTGCTGCCAAGATCTGCCCAGGAGTCTGCGACTAGAATGGACTTCAGAAATCATGACATCTTCTCCCATCTGTGTTTTCTGGCCAGTCTACTCTCAGATGGTTTTCCATAGAAGAGTCTGTCAGACCTGAATGTCTCAACTGGGTTTTACAAGCTGTAGGTAGGCAGAAAATATTTGTCTTCAATGTATTTTCTCCGTTAACTCACTAAGCTTCCCAATCACCTCTGTCTGCCCCATTTTATACTTGAAGGGTATTATACAGTAG
>NW_011495077.1:1214128-1216098 GCF_000754665.1 Bison bison bison | reverse complement strand
CACCAACTCCCGGAGTCCACCCAAACCCATGTCCCTTGAGCCAGTGATGCCATCCAGCCATCTCATCTTCTGTCGTCCCCTTCTCCTCCTGCCCTCAATCTTTCCCAGCATCAGGGTCTTTTCTAGTGAGTCAGCTCTTCACATCAGGTGGCCAAAGTATTGGAGTATCAGCTTCAACATCAGTCTGTCCATGAAACCCAGGACTGATCTCCTTTAGGATGGACTGGTTGAATCTCCTTGCAGTCCAAGGGACTCTTGAGAGTCTTGTCCAACACCTCAGTTCAAAAGCATCAGTTCTTTACCCCTCAGCTTTCTTTATAGTCCAACTCTCACATCCATACATGATTCTTGGGAAAACCATAGCCTTAACTAAACAGACCTTTGTTGGCAAAGTAATGTCTATGCTTTTTAATCTGCTGTCTAGGTTGGACATAACTTTCCTTCCAAGGAGTAAATGTCTTTTAATTTCATGGCTGCAATCACTATCTGCAGTGATTTTGGAGCCCAGAAAAATAAAGTCTGACACTGTTTCCAATGCTTCCCCATCTATTTGCCATGAAGTGATGGCAACTTGTTTTTTAACTCAAAAAACAAGAAAAGAGAACAAATGTTATTTTCTTAGTAACAGATAATGTAGCAGGGGTTGGCTTGGGCAGAGAATGGAGGTTGTGAACCTCATAGAGGGAGGCCAGTAGGGAAGAAAGCATTGAATTTGGATTGTTAAGTATACCTGGTTTAGTTGCTAGTCTTTGAAGTGGCAAGAGGTATATTGTTGGTATGCTGAACAGTAAATTTGGCTTCTCACAAACCCCTGTGAGGCTCACTGAGTCTCTCCGAGTGCTGGTGCATAGGCTTTCCCAAGCAGCCATCAGAAACTGGTTTGCATGGAATTAGCTTTAAGAAACAAAAAGTAGGAGATGTAAAGCAATTACAATCTCAGGTATACTAAAATTCTGCAACTCTGTGGTTATGGGGCTGTGAATCTTGCAATCCTGTGGCCATGGCAGAAAGGTCTGGGATTTGAATCCTGAGAGGAATGCAGCTGTTGTGACCCAGTGATTCACTCTTCATTGTACCAGAAGGGTCTTCCAGGGTCTTTGCTGTGGGTCTTTGCAGGATCCCCTCTCCAGATGGGTGTGCATCCCACTCCACTGACTTTGGGACATGGCCACAGTTGTGGGTGGAGGTGACAGTGCCTATTCCAGGCTGAGGTTCCATGTGGCATGACATCATGGATTTGAGCCAGCATTCCTGAGCCTTTGTCCTCTAAAATGAGAAGGGTGTGCTCAGTGGTGTTGCTTTAGCCTGGGTCCCAGAACAAAGACACAGCCCTGAGTGCAGCCCACAATCTGAGGGCAAGTCCAGATGGTCTGCAGACCAATGAGCAAATGCGTCTCTGGTGGGAGTGGGGTTTAATTCTAAATGCGAATTCACCCCTCCTACCATCTTGCTGGGGCTTCTTCCTTTGTCCTTGGATGTTGGGTATCTCCTCACAGTTGCTCCAGTGCCTACAGTCTTACTGGGGTTTCTCTGACATTGGACATGGGGTATACCCTCTCGGCAACTCACCGCTCCAGCACCCTGGACGTGGTGTATCTCCTCATGGCCACTCCAGCGCTGTCAAGGCTGTCTACTGTTACCCTGCTTATTTAACTTCTATGCAGAGTACATCATGAGAAACGCTGGGCTGGAAGAAGCACAAGCTGGAATCAAGATTGCCGGGAGAAATATCAATAACCTCAGCTATGCAGATGACACTACCCTTATGGCAGAAAGTGAAGAGGAACTCAAAAGCCTCTTGATGAAAGTGAAAGAGGAGAGTGAAAAAGTTGGTTTAAAGCTCAACATTCAGAAAACTAAGAGCATGACATCCGGTCCCATCACTTCATGGCAAATAGATGGGGAAGCAGTGGAAACAGTGGCTGACTTTATTTTTTTGGGCTCCAAAATCACTGCAGATGGTGACTGCA
>NW_011495077.1:1213700-1214028 GCF_000754665.1 Bison bison bison | reverse complement strand
TGGATGGCATCACTGACTCAATGGACATGAGTTTGAGTAAACTCCAGGTGTTGGTGATGAACAGGGAGGCCTGGTGTGCTGCAGTCCATGATGTTGCAGAGTCAGAGATGACTCAGTGACTGAACTGAACTGAACTGATAATAGACAGTTGTTGTCATTTTGCTAATTCGTGTCTGACTCTTTGTGACCCCATGGACTGCAGCACACCAGGCTCCCCTGTACTTCACTATCTTCTGGAGTTTACTCAAATCATGTCCAGTGAGTCAGTGATACCATCCAACCATCTCATCCTCTGTCATCCCCTTCTCCTCCTGCCTTCAATCTTTTC
>NW_011495077.1:1210835-1212632 GCF_000754665.1 Bison bison bison | reverse complement strand
TAGAGAGGGAATGACCTATGAAATTACATGCTAAAATTTTGGTGGCTCCTCATTATCCCCAGATAAGAAAGTTTGGAACACAGAGTTTTGCCTATCTTCCTAGGTTTACATCTTGTACTTTCTCACTTGCTTCCTTAAACTCAACTGTGTCAAACTGCTTGTTTCCTGAAGGCTCCATGGTCTTTCATAATTCTTTGCCTTTGCCCTGTGATTGGTTTTGCCTGAAATGCCCTTTCCCCCTTCTCTTCCACAATTTGGTCGTTTACCCACCTTCTTTGATCCAGTGGATTATGATCTGAGCTTAGCATAGCTGTTGGCCTCCTGGTCAGTCCGAAACGACTACTTGAGACTGGCCTGGTTTAGATGCACCCACTTGCCCTGAATTGTCATGGCATTCCATATTTATCCTTATTATCTCTCTCAAACCTCATTCCTATTAGGTAAAGCCCTTGAAAGACGGACTTGTCTCATTCATCTCTCTGTGGAATTGGGATCAGATGGGGGCATTCTCCATCTTGGAAGATTTAGGATTGTGGATGTTGAACTTGCTTTGTTGATTTCCACCTCTGCTCCTGATATCGACATGTACTCTTTGAGGGTTATAGACAAACTGCAGTGTATTAAAAAAAATCAGTGTATTAAAAAGTATTCAAACCATGTACATGGAGGAAAAGGCAGAAAACATTAGGGAAAGTAGACCAAAGGAAGGAGGTTAATGGGGATATTTGATCATAGTCTAGTGATCCATCAGGGAAGAGCTGGCTTAGTAGAAGACAGGCAGAGTCTTATATTTGCTCATGCATTCTATCTATTGCAATTCAATGGTTTGGTTGAATATACCAGAAAAACCTGATCTTATACAGATATGTTGTAGAAAAATGTAGGTTAGTTGCAATGTAAAATCAGAAACTGTGATAATGGACTTCTGATATTCTTTCCATTAAAGTTCATTGGTCTAGCTTGGAGTTTGAATGGAAGTTTCACCCATGCATGGTTTTATTACATTGCCTATTGGTCTTTGGGAAATTATCAGATCATTGACTTAAACAACTTACTCGTGTTGATATATCTTATTGAAAGTGAAAGTGAAAGAGAAAGTCACTTCGTCGTGTCTGACTCTTTGTGACCCCATAGACTATACAGTCCATGGAATTTTCCAGGCCAGAATACTGGAATGGGTAGTTTACCCTTTCTCCAGCAGATCTTCCTGACTCAGTAATCAACCCAGGGTCTCCCACATTGCAGGCAGATTCTTTACCAACTGAGCTACTAGGGAAGCCCATATCTCATTATACAATATAAAAAATGTCACAATAGATAATACGATCTCCAATATCTTTAAATCAGAACAGTATTTAAATACTGGAGATCCATACAATTCATGATGGGCAGTAACAAGTTTCCCTAAGCCCTAGTTTTTGCCTGAAAGATTAGCTTTTTACCATTAGCAACAAGGATCTGTTGTTTTTCTTATTGTGACATACTCAGTTCCTTCATTAAAAAAATGTCTGACAATTACTCAAGTCTAAACACATATTTTTTTCAAGCAAAATGGTGTTTCATGGAAAAAGTAGCTAGTTCAATTTGCAACTCAAATGATTGCACGAAGATTTTCCTTTGAGATAATATAATAATTTGGGTTGTAGCAGAAGTGCTTTATGGGTACTTCTGTTTTTGTCACACAGAATACTAAAAAGACACATACTCAAGAGTTGAGACTTAATAAAATTAATGGTTTTACTACTCTCAGTGTTATGGACGAAATGGTGCTCTTCTCAAATCCATATGTTAAAGTTC